>NC_066585.1:536494768-536817268 GCF_024323335.1 Lathyrus oleraceus | reverse complement strand
TAAAGGTTATTTTTCCTAGTTATTTCTATAATTTTGTCTATTTGTTGGGATCTTACTATCCGTGTTATGATCCTAGGATTTACGCCTTTTCTATACCCTAACGATCTTTATCAAGATCCCAATTTTGACAACCATGTACTGTACCCTTTTGTAGAACTACAATGGGGAAATCGCGTCGTTCAAACTTGTTTGCTAGAACATTTCTTAGCTGAGTTAGCTCCAATTTGGTAGCCGTGTGCTATCCTGGTTGAGTACAAATTGGCTCAAGTTATGCAAATAGTAAATGTAGTCTCAAGGTTGGAAAACTCAACAATAATCTTCCTGAGCTCTGGGGACTTGTTTCTGTTTTGGCCAAGTTGACTGCAGGTGTCCTAAGAAGGACAAGGTTGATTTGTAACCTACACTCTTGGCCCTCGAGCATGAATGCAAGGCTAACTGATTGGCAGCTCTTCTTTGATGAGCAATAAACCCGAAATCTAAATGGCGACCACAGAAGCCCATAAAAGGAAGCCTGAGGAAATTGAATAGGCATCTTCAGTCATATCTTAATTTTGTAGAATGAGATCAGGAATATTCATACTAGCTTAGCACATTCAGTAGGCTTTGTTCTGAACAGTTGTTTTCCTCACTATATTGGGAACTGATAAATAATGATATGGATTTTTATAGGCCTGATAGAAAATGATTGTACTTATGCTGTTACTAACCTTGAGTTGATTTCTCTTTTATAAATTATGAACAGGAAACTCATAATAAGAAGTTGAGACAAAAAATTATGAGATCTGCTGAATAACTATCTTCAATGGTGGAAATTACTTCTGTTCTTTCAGGTAACTTACATCTTTTTGATCTTGTGTTTAATTTTGGTTTTATCAATCTTGAAAAGATAAATAATTTGCCCCCTAAAGAAGAATATAGCCAGCAGACCAGTTATGTTGTTTACTTGGTTTATCTCCATGCAAGGCAAACTTTTGCTGCTGTAGATTGTAAGCAATTCTGTAGTTCAATTTTTTTATGGCGAGATCTTTCTGATACACCTCTTAAACTTGAAGGAAAGGTTTAGATTAGGATTCATCTTTCTCTAACTAAAGTTGGTTATTATTTGAAACTGATTATGGATAGCATTGATTTAAACCAATTTTTGTTCCACAAGACCACATATGTAGTATCTATTAAGTTATAAAGATGGATGCTTCAAAAGGATCCTTGCCATGTCAGAGTTAAACTTAGGTCACGACTCATTAATACTTGGCATCTCCGGGCCATAATCTTTGAAATTAAAAATTATTTAGTATCATCGAACCTACACAGTTAGAAAGTGATTTCACATACAAAGCATGTCAACTTATTTTGACCTTATTTTGACAATACCTAAAACTGTTATCATATGATTGGTCAGAGTATTACCTCTGTCAATTAGCATCACCAAACTCACTGTCATGATTGTACAAAACAAATGTTTAATTTGTATGCATAGCCAATCATAGATGTTAACAAGCTTATTTTGTGTGTTACAGAACAGATATGATATGGCAATGGACAATGTTCAGAGATATGCACCTGACTTGGATCATCAAGTTTCTTTTGAAATCACATGAAACTTGAGTTTTCCTTTTTGAACTTTTGGGTGAATGTGTAGTATATGTGGCGCAGATGTTATTGTATTTTACTTTTTGGCTACTCTTCAAGGTGAAGAAGGTATTGATTGTGCAACTTTGTTGAATGATTCGTGCCTTCATAATATTCGAAAGGTCCTGATGTTTTAGTCTCCCTGCACCACCATTTACTTCATGTAATGATATGCCAACTGTCTTCTATATTGTGTAACTCTTTCTTCTTTTAGCTCTTCATTGAAAATATATTCAGCTGTAGTTGTTAAGGTGCTATGTCGTTTAAGCAAGCTTACTTACATTATTAACTAACTATTAACTAATGATTGTTTTTTAATGGAATAATCGACTAAACACATTGAAGTATATAGAATTTTGTCTAAATTAACCACTCTGTTAAAATTATAGGAAGAAAATACAGTGAATGATAATTGGGCAAAATATACTTTACATGATACTAATTCCATATAAATTCTGCTCGAAATAAGAGCAATAGATATTTCAGCATAACAAAAATGACATTTTTAAAAATAAATTTGTGAGAAACCTTTCAAAGTAGTTGTTTATTTTCTTTTGTCTGCAATGTATTATTTTGTGCTCCTCATTTGTTATTTCTATGTTTGTCTTCCGTTATGGTAGATATATAGGTTGAAGCTGACTTAGGACAAAATGTTGGTGAAAATATCGATTTAAGACAAAATGGTGACGAAGACGCTCAAGTATGACACGGTGATAGGGAAGTTCAAGATTAGAATGTTGATGATGATGTTCAAGTAAGACATGGTGATTGTGAAGATATAATGTAGGTCATAATGTTGATGAATATGGTCATGTAAGCATAGATGATGATTAAGAAGTTGACATGGGACATGATGGTGAAAAAGTTCATGTAGGACTGAGTGATGATGAAGATGTTAATGCATATTATGTTGCAAGTGATGATGAGTTTGGCAATTTCATTGACAATGAATAATGTACCCAAGAATATAATGATATGGAAGAACTATCATCCTACTCTTGAAACTTTAGGTGAGATTGATAAGAAAATGCAAATCTTTACGATGAGATTACATACAATACTTTAACAAGAGCATATGATTTTGAGTAATAAATTGTTAAAGATTATGATCACTAGCATACACCACCTGAGAGTAAAAATGAATATGATATTTAGAAGTTTACATCCTATAGAATGAGTTAACAAGTGCAAGCCCTAAAATTTAATTAGGTATGATGTTCAACAACAAAGATGTGATAAAGAATACAATGAAAAATAAGAAGAATGTGTTCATAAAAACTAATGGAAAAATGATGGTTATTTAGTTTTACATGAGGATTAGTAAAGAACTCAAAAAATCAATTTTAAGAAATTGTAAGAGGCATGTGTAAAACTTGAGAATTACCTTTTAATAGGAACATAAATATTTTTTTTAAGTAACTATTAATATGTTTTAGTCTCACACTTTATCATGTTAATTTTACTATCGTATAATTTCATTTAAACGAGGGACGAAATTCTTATCTATTTAATTGTTATTATATTCCATTTTTATGATGATTCTTTTATATTCTTGTACTTATGATTTTGTTTTATTTGGAAATGAAATAATTAATTCATTTATATCAAATTATATTAATTTTTACTAATGTAAATATATTGATCCTCAATATTTATTAAGTGATTGTTACTATATTTTGATAATTTTTAAATAATATCTTGAATTATTTTTTATTTTGGCAATATATGGAAAAGATATATGTTAAAAGATATTATTCTGTAATAAATAATTAATTTAAATAATAATTAATTTAAATGTATTTTTAATTAATTTATTTATGTGCTTTTAATCTTTGATTTCTATATTTTAAAATTAAATCTTTTGGTCCTTCAATTTTCTTTTCTTTAATATTTAGGATTTAATTGAAATACTCTGATAGTGTAAAAGGATTTTACACGGTCAGTTAACCTTATACGTTGGATATTAAAATAAGTTTGACTTTTATTTTAAAAACCTATAAAATAATGCAAATGGTTGATGGTGATGAATCGATGTAACACCCCGATTAAAATAAGAGAATTATTTAATTGAGTTAATATTATTTTATTAATTTAATTAAATAAAGTTGAATTATTGGGAATTATTATTATTATTATAGATGTTATTGATTTTAATAATAATTAAATAAATAAAATAAATGGAATATGAAGAGTGGAAGGGTAAAAGTGGAAATGGGATAAAAGAGGCCAAAGTGAGAACTCAGGTTGTTTTCACGTGTTTTGCCTCAGAGTCAGAGAAAGAGGGAGAAACGCTGAAGAGAAAGAGAAGGAAGAGGAAAATGCCAAAGATTGCTCAGAGCTTCCTTCAATCCAAAGAGGTAAGGGGTCTGAACCTTATTAAACGATAATATGCGAGCAATTTCATGATATCTGTTGGATTATTGAGGGATTTTGGGGATTTTAGGGAGATTGGGAAAGTTGGAGTTTTGATGGGAAATTCTCCGATCTGTGAGTTTTGTTGAGTTATATGCACTGTAATCGAAGTATGTTGTGTATATATGACTGTTAAATGTCGATATTGAGTTGTTAGCTGTGGAGTATGAGTTGTGGCGAGTAGAGAAGCAAAGCTGCGCTGGTTTCCTCAACAGAGGGCTTCTGTTCGCACGCGATTCGCGGCGCGAAGCCCAGTTCGCGGCGCGAACTGGGCAGGATTCAGAGGAGTTCTGTAACGCATCGTTCGCGGCGCGAACCCTGCTTCGCGGCGCGTACTGAAGCGAATTTAATTGTTCGCGACGCGATCCTTCGTTCGCGGCGCGTCCTGGAAAAATGGAGGAGTTCGCGGCGCGTCCCTATGTTGGCGGCGCGAACTGGGAAAATGCAGAAACTAATGTTGGTGAGTTTTGAGTACGTTGAGTTGCGAAACTCTTAGTAAGTCGCTGTAATTGTATTATAGACAATTAACAGTGATTATATGATTGTGTATGAGGTGTTTATGATGATAATATGTTGAATTTACGTGTTTATTTATGAATGTGTTATGTGACGATGTGATATCGTTGTAATGTTGTTGTTGTTTTGTTGAGTTGAATGTCATGCTATTAATGATGATGATAACATGACTATATGATGCTGTTGTTGCTATGTTGATTATGATGCATGTTTGGTGTGCATGCATTCATGAAAGGCCGATGCCTAGTGATGAACGGACTGAGTTCCAATGATGTTGTTGACTCCGGGCTTGTTGAGAGGCTTGGTTCCTTGCGGGGAACTCGGATTCTATGGTGATGAATCTGGGAGTGGTGATCCTGTAGTTGGTCACAAAATGGGTATACCGAGTCGTGTTGAGTCATGCATGGGTGTGTGCATTGCATTTGATATGTTGTTTTGTTGATGTTCATGAGTATGTTGATTATGATGATTATGATGAGCTGTGTTGGCATGTGTGAAATATATTTATGTTTGTATTCCTGTCGTTATATTATTATTTAATAATGTAATTCTCACCCCTTCTGCATGTGTTTATGTTCATCTATGATGAACAATGTGCAGATAAAGAGGAGTAGCTATTGTTGAGGTTTGAAGAATAAGTGTAGAGTTATTCTACAGAGTCGAGTCAAATGCTCTGGTCATGTGACACCGGGGTTATGGGATTCGATAGATAGTTGGTTATTATTTACGTTGTTTATGATGACTAAATGTTGAGATGTTTTGTTGAGAAAATGTTGAGATATTATTATGAATTGTTATATGATGAATTATAATATTCGTGTTGTTGTCCGCTGCGAAGTTTTAAATATTAAATAATATGTTTTATGTTGTAATGCAATAAGTGTTATGTTGTAAGAAATGTAAACTCTTCTACATGTTGTACTCTGATAATATATTTAAATATGTCGTTTGGGTAGAAGGGTGTTACATTAGTGGTATCAGAGCCTGGTCAGTCTAGTCGAGTCATAATGTGATGTTTTCCCTGATGGTCGATTAGTGTAAATGACACTGTCGATATTTAACGGTTGTGGTGGTGTTGTGCAGAGTATGGCTGGAGAAAATGACCGTGCGATTGCTGAGGCTTTGGCTGCTATGGCGCAGGCTATGCAGGCGCAGCAGAATCCGCCGGTCGACGAGTTTAGGAATTTGGGAAGGTTTCTGAAGAATAACCCTCCTACATTCAAAGGGCGCTATGATCCAGATGGTGCTCAGATTTGGCTGAAGGAAATTGAGAAGATTTTCCGGGTGATGACGTGTACTGAAGCACAGAAGGTGCAGTTTGGTACGCATATGTTATCTGAAGAGGCTGAAAACTGGTGGAATAACACTCGCCAGAGAATTGAAGTACCAGGTGCTGAGATGACTTGGGAAAGGTTCAAGACGGTCTTCCTGGAGAAATATTTTCCTGCTGATGTGCGATGTAAGAAGGAGATGGAATTTCTAGAACTGAAGCAGGGTAACATGTCTGTTGCTGATTACGCTTCGAAGTTTGAGGAGCTGGTGCAGTATTGTCCTCATTATAACAATGCTGATGCCGAGGAATCCAAGTGTGTCAAGTTTGAGAACGGGTTGCGTCCCGAAATCAAACAAGGCATTGGTTACCAGGAGATTCGTAGGTTTCCTACACTGGTTAATAAGTGCAGGATATTTGATGAAGATAGCAAGGCTAGGACTGCTCATTACAAGAGTCTTAGTGAGAAGAAGAATAAGGATCGTGGTAGTCCTTACGCATCTCCGAATGGTAAAGGTAAGCAGAAAGTGGTAGATGAGAAGAAGCCAAGTGGGGGAGGATCTCCCATAGCTGGTAAATGTTTCAAGTGTGGCGAGCCAGGCCACCGTGCTGATAGCTGTACCAAGAAAGTGCTGAGATGTTTCCGATGCGGTCAGGCTGGTCATAGAGTTACTGAATGTAAGGATGCTGGTCCGACATGTTTTAATTGTGGCGAGAAAGGCCATATCAGTTCGCAGTGCTCGAAACCGAAGAAGGCGGCTACTGCAGCTCATACTACTGGTAGGGTGTTTGCTCTGAGTGGGGCTGAAGCTCCTAAAGAAGATAATCTGATTAAAGGTACTTGCTTGATTAATAATGTTGAATTGCTTGCTATTGTTGACACTGGTGCTACTCATTCGTTTATTTCGTACGAGTGTGCGACTAGGATTGGTGTGATTATGTCGTCTCTAGGCGGAAGTATGGTGATAGATACTCCTGCTAATGGTTCTGTGAAGACTTCTGTTGTCTGTCGAGGTTGTCGTTTGACGATCTTTGAGAGAGAGTTCGTGGTTGATTTGGTGTGCTTACCCTTGCACCAAATTGATATTATTCTGGGAATGAATTGGCTAGAATTCTATGGCGTGTTTATCAACTGCTATAGTAAGACGGTGCGGTTTTCTGAAGTTGGTGAGAATGATGAGGCGAGATTTCTATCTGCTAGGCAGGTGAGGGATTTTGTGAAAGATGAAGCTCAGATATTCGCTTTATTTGCGTCTCTGCAAGCGGATAAGAAAGTGGTGAGTGTAGATTTGCCTGTTGTCTGTGAATTTCAGGATGTGTTTCCGGAGGATGTAAGTGAATTACCTCCAGAACGTGAAGTCGAATTTGCCATTGACTTAGTACCAGGTACGAGTCCAGTGTCGATGTCTCCTTATAGAATGTCGGCAACTGAATTAGTTGAATTGAAGAAGCAACTTGAAGAATTGCTTGAGAAGAAGTTTGTGCGTCCAAGTGTTTCTTCTTGGGGTGCACCAGTATTGTTAGTGAAGAAGAAAGAAGGTACGATGAGGTTGTGTGTCGATTATCGGCAGTTGAATAAGGTGACTATCAAGAATCGGTATCCATTGCCGAGGATTGATGATTTGATGGACCAGTTGGTTGGAGCTCATGTTTTCAGTAAGATTGATTTGCGGTCGGGTTATCATCAGATCCGAGTGAAGTCAGATGATATTGCGAAGACTGCTTTCCGTACGAGGTATGGTCATTATGAATACACTGTGATGCCGTTCGGTGTGTCTAATGCTCCAGGTGTGTTTATGGAATATATGAATCGTATATTTCATCCGTACCTTGATAATTTTGTTGTGGTGTTCATAGATGATATATTGATATATTCTAAGACGGAAGAGGAGCATGCAGGACATCTGAGAATTGTTTTGCAGGTGTTAAGAGAAAAGAAATTATATGCAAAGTTATCTAAATGTGAGTTCTGGTTGAAGGAAGTGAGTTTCCTTGGCCATGTGATTTCGAGTGGTGGGATTTCTGTTGATCCGGCTAAAGTTGATGCTGTATTACAGTGGGAGACTCCGAAGTCTGCTACTGAGATACGCAGCTTTCTGGGGTTAGCTGGTTATTATCGCAGATTTATTGAGGGCTTCTCTAAGTTGGCATTGCCGTTGACGCAGTTGACTAAGAAGGGTCAAGTGTATGTGTGGGATGCAGCTTGTGAAGCGAGTTTTGTTGAGTTGAAGAGGCGGTTGACCAGTGCTCCAGTGTTGATCTTGCCTAATCCTGGTGAGTCCTTCGTTGTCTATTGTGATGCTTCTTTGATGGGTCTTGGTGGTGTTTTGATGCAGAATGGTAAAGTTGTAGCTTATGCTTCTAGACAGTTGAAAGTTCATGAGAGGAATTATCCTACACATGATCTAGAACTTGCAGCTGTTGTATTTGTGTTGAAAATGTGGAGGCATTATCTGTATGGTTCCAGATTCGAAGTGTTCAGTGATCACAAGAGTCTGAAGTACCTGTTTGATCAGAAAGAATTAAATATGAGGCAGAGAAGGTGGTTAGAATTACTGAAGGATTTTGACTTTGAATTGAGTTATCATCCCGGTAAGGCTAATGTAGTTGCAGATGCGCTGAGTAGAAAGTCTCTACATATGTCTATGATGATGGTTCGGGAGCTTGAGTTAATTGAACAGTTCCGTGATATGAGTTTGGGTTGTGAAGTTTCCGCCGATAGTGTAAAGTTGGGTATGCTGAAGTTGACTAGTGGAATTCTGGAAGATATTCGGAATGGTCAGCAAGTTGATGTCGCTCTAGTTGATCATATTACTATGGTTAACCAGGGTAATGGTGGTAATTTTGAGATTGATGAGAATGGCATCCTGCGATTTAAAGGTAGAGTTTGTGTTCCTGAGGTGTCTGAATTGAAAAAGAGTATTCTTGAAGAGGGCCATAGGAGTGGATTGAGTATCCATCCAGGTGCAACTAAAATGTATCAAGATTTGAAGAAGTTGTTTTGGTGGGCTGGTATGAAAAGAGATGTTGCTAAGTTTGTGTATGCCTGTTTGACTTGTCAAAAGTCAAAGATTGAACATCAGAAACCGGCAGGTATGATGCAACCTTTGAAGATTCCTGAATGGAAGTGGGATAGCATTTCCATGGATTTTGTGACGGGATTGCCGAGGACGGTGAAAGGTAATGATTCTATTTGGGTGATTGTGGATCGATTGACTAAGTCGGCGCATTTCTTGCCGATGAAGATTAATCACTCTTTAGAGAAGTTGGCAGAGTTGTATATTGAGGAGATAGTGAGGCTACATGGTATTCCATCCAGTATTGTGTCTGATAGAGATCCCAGATTTACTTCTAGATTTTGGGAAAGTTTGCAGAAAGCGTTGGGGACTAAGTTGAGGTTGAGTTCAGCTTATCATCCTCAGACTGATGGTCAGACTGAAAGAACTATCCAATCCTTGGAGGATTTGTTGAGAGCTTGTGTGTTGGAGCAGAGTGGTTCTTGGGATAGTTATTTGCCGTTGGTGGAGTTTACTTATAATAATAGTTTTCATGCTAGTATCGGTATGGCTCCATATGAAGCATTGTATGGTAGGAGGTGTAGAACTCCATTGTGTTGGTATGAATCAGGTGAGAGTGTTGTACTCGGACCTGAGATTGTGCAGCAGACGACTGAAAGGGTTAAGATGATTCAGGAGAAAATGAAGATTTCTCAGAGTCGTCAGAAGAGTTATCATGATAACAGGAGAAAGGCACTTGAGTTCCAAGAGGGAGATCATGTGTTCTTGAGAGTTACTCCGACGACAGGTGTGGGTAGAGCTTTAAAGTCTAAAAAGCTTACTCCGAGGTTTGTGGGTCCGTATCAGATTTTGAAGAGGGTTGGGGAAGTGGCGTATCGGATAGCTTTACCGCCGTCGCTTTCTAATCTGCATGATGTGTTTCATGTATCTCAGTTGAGAAAATATATTGCGGATCCTTCGCATATTGTTCAGTTGGATGATATCCAGGTGAGGGATAATTTGACCGTTGAGGTGTTGCCAATTCGGATAGATGACCGAGAAGGGAAGACCCTGAGAGGTAAGAAGATTGCTCTAGTGAAAGTTGTTTGGGGAGGTCCAGCTGGTGAGAGCTTGACTTGGGAGCGTGAAGATCAGATGAAGGAGTCGTATCCGGCTCTATTTGCTTGAGGTATGTTTTCGAGGACGAAAACTCTTTTAGTGGGGGAGAGTTGTAACACCCCGATTAAAATAAGAGAATTATTTAATTGAGTTAATATTATTTTATTAATTTAATTAAATAAAGTTGAATTATTGGGAATTATTATTATTATTATAGATGTTATTGATTTTAATAATAATTAAATAAATAAAATAAATGGAATATGAAGAGTGGAAGGGTAAAAGTGGAAATGGGATAAAAGAGGCCAAAGTGAGAACTCAGGTTGTTTTCACGTGTTTTGCCTCAGAGTCAGAGAAAGAGGGAGAAACGCTGAAGAGAAAGAGAAGGAAGAGGAAAAGGCCAAAGATTGCTCAGAGCTTCCTTCAATCCAAAGAGGTAAGGGGTCTGAACCTTATTAAACGATAATATGCGAGCAATTTCATGATATCTGTTGGATTATTGAGGGATTTTGGGGATTTTAGGGAGATTGGGAAAGTTGGGGTTTTGATGGGAAATTCTCCGATCTGTGAGTTTTGTTGAGTTATATGCACTGTAATCGAAGTATGTTGTGTATATATGACTGTTAAATGTCGATATTGAGTTGTTAGCTGTGAAGTATGAGTTGTGGCGAGTAGAGAAGCAAAGCTGCGCTGGTTTCCTCAACAGAGGGCTTCTGTTCGCACGCGATTCGCGGCGCGAAGCCCAGTTCGCGGCGCGAACTGGGCAGGATTCAGAGGAGTTCTGTAACGCATCGTTCGCGGCGCGAACCCTGCTTCGCGGCGCGTACTGAAGCGAATTTAATTGTTCGCGACGCGATCCTTCGTTCGCGGCGCGTCCTGGAAAAATGGAGGAGTTCGCGGCGCGTCCCTATGTTGGCGGCGCGAACTGGGAAAATGCAGAAACTAATGTTGGTGAGTTTTGAGTACGTTGAGTTGCGAAACTCTTAGTAAGTCGCTGTAATTGTATTATAGACAATTAACAGTGATTATATGATTGTGTATGAGGTGTTTATGATGATAATATGTTGAATTTACGTGTTTACTTATGAATGTGTTATGTGACGATGTGATATCGTTGTAATGTTGTTGTTGTTTTGTTGAGTTGAATGTCATGCTATTAATGATGATGATAACATGACTATATGATGCTGTTGTTGCTATGTTGATTATGATGCATGTTTGGTGTGCATGCATTCATGAAAGGCCGATGCCTAGTGATGAACGGACTGAGTTCCAATGATGTTGTTGACTCCGGGCTTGTTGAGAGGCTTGGTTCCTTGCGGGGAACTCGGATTCTATGGTGATGAATTTGGGAGTGGTGATCCTGTAGTTGGTCACAAAATGGGTATACCGAGTCGTGTTGAGTCATGCATGGGTGTGTGCATTGCATTTGATATGTTGTTTTGTTGATGTTCATGAGTATGTTGATTATGATGATTATGATGAGCTGTGTTGGCATGTGTGAAATATATTTATGTTTGTATTCCTGTCGTTATATTATTATTTAATAATGTAATTCTCACCCCTTCTGCATGTGTTTATGTTCATCTATGATGAACAATGTGCAGATAAAGAGGAGTAGCTATTGTTGAGGTTTGAAGAATAAGTGTAGAGTTATTCTACAGAGTCGAGTCAAATGCTCTGGTCATGTGACACCGGGGTTATGGGATTCGATAGATAGTTGGTTATTATTTACGTTGTTTATGATGACTAAATGTTGAGATGTTTTGTTGAGAAAATGTTGAGATATTATTATGAATTGTTATATGATGAATTATAATATTCGTGTTGTTGTCCGCTGCGAAGTTTTAAATATTAAATAATATGTTTTATGTTGTAATGCAATAAGTGTTATGTTGTAAGAAATGTAAACTCTTCTACATGTTGTACTCTGATAATATATTTAAATATGTCGTTTGGGTAGAAGGGTGTTACAATCGACAGTATAATTTTTTTTACGCTGACAGTGTATAGTAATTAATCTCATTATTTAAGTCCTCCTCCACTTCTACATATGAATGATTATGATACAAAAAATATTTTTTATGAGATGATAATGATAAATAGGATCATTTATTAACTAATATTTTTTATAAAATAATTAATAATTTTAATTAATTAATTTTAAAAAAAAATTAGTAATTAAATAACATAAATTTTAAAACAATTATTTTGAGCTTAGAGCTCAGGTCTTTACAACATCTCTCCATTCCACAAACTGACATTAAATAAGGTTTGTATGCTATCCATACAAACATTGAAAGTAAGTGTAACAAAATGATGGAACTTGATTTTCTTTGTCCAACTTTTAGTGTTTATGAATAAAAAAAATGTGACAAATGCAGAATTTAAATGAGAAGTAATGAAATTCAACATGGAAAATGTAACATGTCTTGGATTTGTGGATGGTGGAAGGAAACTAAGTAAAACATGCTTAGTCAAAGAAAATCAAGCCCCATGTCATTTTGATTACACTTACTTTAAATGTTTATAGAATATATTTATGAAAATTTTACCCGTATCCCTACAATTGTACCCACACCCTTACATATAATCTTTTTTGACTAAAATACCCTCATATAAATAAGATATACTTTTCAGAAATGAAACTTTTTATCATTTTCGTCTGAAGACTTCCGGAAGATAAAATTTTGTATTTTTTGGCATTATAAACTGGAACACTAAGAGTAAGTCTTCCGGTTCACATAGTGTATACCGGAACACTTGTCTAAAGTTTTCCGGTTTGTTGCCTTTTGGGGGCATTGAACCGGAAGTCTTTTAGAAAGTCTTCCGGTTTGGTTGGTTGTATACCAAAATTCTTTCTTAAAGACTTCCGGTTTGGATGAACTAAACCGGAACTCTTTTAAAAAGTGTTCCGGTAGTCAACCTTTTACTTTTCTACACTAGAACTCTTCTTTGAAGTGTTCCGGTGCGTTTTTTTTATAATTTTTTTTTGTAGTGGTTCGAAGACGAGGTGCAGATGGTAGGATTCCAGACAACACTTTAGGCTGGGGTGCATCTTCATCTACAGCTGAGCCGGCTGGATATCCAGGAGGGTCATACGATACGTCTCTTTTGGTGAAGTACGAGCATCATGTTGCTCGGCATTTATGGTTTGGTGAGGTAAATAAACGGGATATATTTGAAAATGAATAATAGTTGAATATTTTATATTGTGTTTTCTAATATGTGTTTTAATTGTTTTTAGGAAAGAGGTCCAAAGAAAAAGTTGAAGGTTGCTGGACATGGACTGAAGCTGACATCTAGGGTTCCATTGGCTCTTCCACCACAGATGGAGAGTTGGGTATCTATATCTGGTTTATCTTCACTTCAGAGAACTAATCTGAACAAGATAGACACAAATCTTGTCTCTGCATTTGTGGAAAGATGGTATCTAGAGACATCTTCATTTCACATGTCGTTTGGTGAAATGAGCATTACTTTGGATGATGTCTCATGTCTACTTCACTTGCCCATCAGGGGTGTCTTCTGGAGTCCTTAGGATGTCACAAAAGAGGTAGCTGTTGAACTTGTTGTTGACTACTTATAAGACGTACCGATTAGTCGTTGTGTTACCCAAATGTAGCACTCGATTAATTCATGCTCCAACAAATCTATGCCTATGTGGAGTCAACCATGTGTCTTTCACATAATTAATAAATCCACTATAATCGACACATGCTTGCTCAAGTTGATGCAACCGTTGACCATACTCAACCTCATCACTAGCCCAAACAACTTCCATCCATAATGTGTCTATCGTCTTTTGCAGGTCATTCACCACATGTTGTTTGCATTTGGCATCAACGTTTTTGTTAATGTGAAATCTACATAGCAAATTAATCGACCTGGGAAACACAATTTCAATTGCTTTCATCAAAGCAAGATCTCTATCTGTCAAAATCACTTGTGGACACATGTCTTTCTTCACAAACAACTCTTTTAGTTTCTCCAATATCCAGCAAAAATTCTATGTCTGCTCAGACTCCATATACGCAAATGCAACAGCAAAAGTCAACTCGGTTGATGTCATGCCAACAATTTCAAACAAAGGTTGTCTATATTTGTTTGTCTTGTAGGTGCTATCCATAACTAACACAATCGGAAAAATATTCAATAACTTAACTGAATCAGGATGTGCCCAAAATATCTCTCTCACAACTTTCGAGTCATCCTTTTTTCTACTCCAATAGACATAGCCTGCATCCTCAATAAGCTTAAACAGATGTTGTATCTCACTTCTAGGACCTCTTATCTCTTTTTGTATCACACTCTTATGCTTGTATACTTGCGTAATCCGAGTGACATTCTCAGGATCTCGGTCTTGCAAGGAAAGCAATATGTGTCTAGGTGGTACATGTCTCTTTGTCAAATCAGCGACATGTTGCTTCTCATCTGTGGTCAACCTACCAATAAAGGAATGACCTTCTAATCTATCAGGTAAACCATGATTATGTAACCCATATTTTACATCAATCTTCCAACCAGATCCATCTTTCGCCGGAGTTGACCTGATTTTAAATGGGCATCCACATTTCTTGGACGCACTTTGGGTACCACTATCAGTACTCTTGTGTTTCCCACCTTTATCACAACCAAATATTAATTTGTTACTTCTCCCTCTCTTCCCTGTTTCAGTATCTGAACAACTGATAATAACAGTTACTTTATTATCGATTCCAACCTCTTTAATCCATTTCATAACTTCTTATCGTGTACCAAATCTTTCAGTCGTTGTAAACGCATCAGTAGTATCTACACATATTTGGGGAAGATTTTCCATTCCTGCAAAATAAAATAAAAATAAAAAAAATAAAAAAAGCAAACCGGAACACTTCTTCAAAGAGTTCCGGAACACATATTACACAAACCGGAACACTTCTTCAAAGAGTTCTGGTATGTGTAACTTTTTTTACCGGAACTCTTTCAAAAAGTCTTCCGGAACGTGACTTTTTTCTTAAAGAACCGGAACTCTTTCGTGAGGACTTCCGGTTCATTGCAATGTGTGTTCCGGAAGTCATTTGTGAAGTCTTCCGGTTTGGAAAAAATACATACCGGAAGTCTTTTTCCATGAGTTCCGGTGCGAGGGTGAAACGTGTAATTTTTGAAAGTTTCAACTGAATGATAAAAATGAAATGGTAAATTGGTTAAAACCAGTTAAGGGTAAAATTGAAATTTTTAAAAAATTGTAAGGGTATGAGGCTAAATGTAGGGGTACGAGGTAAAATTTTCTACATCTACCTTACTTAGTGTTGGCTTGTGAGTTGAAGTGATGTTATAAAGATGTGGGCTCTAAGCCCAAAATAATTATTTTAAAATTTGTGTTAATTAATTTTTAAATAAATTTCTAAAATAATTAATTAAAATATAATCAAAAGATAATTTTGACATCTTATAAATTAAAAATTATTGAAGATTAAAATATAATCAAAAGATAATTTTGACATCTTATAAATTTTTAAAAACTAGAATATTTTAAAATTCGTCTTTTATAAATTAAAAGATAATTTTGACATCTTATAACATAAACAAACATTATTGAAGATCAAAATATAATCAAAATCGTAATTTTTTCAAAAAGTTATATTTTAAAAATGATTTTTTATGAAAAACTATTTGAAATAACTTTAAAATTAAGTGATTTTTTTTTTTAATTTGATATTCAAAACTCAATATCTAAAATAATATTTTAAGAACTACTATTCAAACAAATATTTTATTTGAAGCGTTTATTAAAAAATCATTTTAAAAAATCAATAACAAACCGACCATATATCTTAAGGACTTTTTTTTATAAGTAGTTTAATTATATAATTTTCTAACACAATTGTTTTGTATCGGCCAAAGATCCAGTAAGACAAGACCCATTTATCCTGCCCACTCTTTAACATCCTAACAACCCCAACATAGAATAAAAATATGAATTTAAAACAAACATATACATAGGATGTCACTCAAACACGACATAAATCTGCTCGGTAACGCGAGTTATATAAAATATGCAATAATCTAAACACCTGACATCACATGATCGTCTCATCGACTAATTGCAGCGGAATACAAATCAATTAAAGAGTACAAGTCTAATGCTCGCATCAACAATATCACAATAATAATAATTCACTAAACAAAATGTTCGTCTGCCCAGTGTTACAGATCAGAGCAACGAAATCTAAATATCGCATAAAAAAGGAAAAAGAAGAACAATCTCAACATCATCCTTCAGCTTCTAAACAGTTATTCATTTACTTAGAGCAACAAAATCTAAATATCGCATAAAGAAGGAAAAAGAAGAACAATCTCAACACCATCCTTCAGCTTCTAAGCAGTTATTCATTTACTTGGTCGTCTGTACCCCAAGAAGGATCACATAACCACACAGACAATAAAGAAATGAGAATACGCTCAAAATATATAATGGTGCAAAAGTATGCAAGGGTAGCCTAAATAAAAATCAATGATAATTTCCACATCATTCATTCAATCAACCACGTAAGTATTTAGATTTTGCGAACCATTGTGATCAAATGACATATCATAAATAAAAAGTGTTGGAGAATATTTAAAAGTAACTTTTAAATATATAGGTTGATTGTTGATTATAATTTTTTGTAATATTGTTTAGTGGATAATGGTTTGGAATAATTTTCTAAAAAATAGATTTTTTTTGTATTTTTAAAATGATATTTATGAAAATATTTTTTAAAATATTAGAATATTTTTAAATTCGTCTTTTATAAATTAAAAGATAATTTTGACATCTTATAACATAAACAAACATTATTGAAGATCAAAATATAATCAAAATCGTAATTTTTTCAAAAAGTTATATTTTAAAAATGATTTTTTATGAAAAAATATTTGAAATAGCTTTAAAATTAAGTGATTTTTTTTTTAAATTTGATATTCAAAATTTAATATCTAAAATAATATTTTAAGAACTACTATTCAAACAAAAAATTTATTTGAAGCTTTTATTAAAAAAAATCGTTGTATTTTTTTAAACCAAAAATATGTAACACTATAAAAATCATTTTAAGAAAATCAATAACAAATCGACCATATATCTTAAGGATTTTTTTTAAAAGTAGTTCACTACGCCAAAAACTGGAATAGACAGCGCCCCTTAGAGGGCGCTTTATTACAAAAGCGCACTCTAAAGTGAAGAGAAAAAATAAGGAGCATACTATTGGAATAGACAGCGCACTTTAGAGGGCGCTTTTGTAACAAAGCGCACTCTAAAGTGAAGCGAAAAAATAATGAGGAAATGGAGGGACACCAATAGAGGACGCTTTATTGAAAGCGCCCTCTAAGGGTAACCTTAGAGGACGCTTATAAAAAAACGCTCTCTATGTCCATGTACATTTCCAGTTTATAAGGCGCTTTTGGAAAGCCTTAGAGAGCGCTTTTAGAAGCGCCCTCTTAGGCCCCCTTTAGAGGGCGCTTTTGTAACAAAGCGCCCTCTAAAGTGAAGCCAAAAAAAAAAATGGAGGGACAACAATAGAGGGCGCTTTTGTGAAAGCGCCCTCTAAGGTTACCCTTAGAGGGCGCTTTTGAAAAAGCGCTCTCTAAGTCCATGTACATTTCCAGTTTAGAAGGCGCTTTTGGAAAGCCTTAGAGAGCGCTTTCAGAAGCGCCCTCTTAGGCCCCCTTTAGAGGGCGCTTTTTTTAAAAAAGCGCCCTCTAAGGTCCCCTTTAGTAAACATTAAAATTATAACATATACTGCATGTCTCTTTATTTTCCCTCTCTATAAGCTATTTCGTTTACGTAACTGGGTTTTCTCTCAACCTCGATTACTCTCTACTGCGATTACTCTCGTCCTCCGTTCGTTCTCCCTCCCTCACCGTCATCGTCGCCGTTCGTTCTCCCTCCCTCACCGTTCACGTTCACTGCGTTATCCTCTTCCACCGTCACTGTTCACTTTCTTCTCCATCGTTACCGTCACCTTTAAGGTATTTCTCTTCTCCATCGTTACCGTTCACTTTCTTCATGTGTTTGATTAGGGCATTTTCTAAACTTAGTTTTTCATTTTGTGCATTATGTTGATTAATGTTGTTTAGGGCAAACTGAGTTTTTTATTTTTGATTGAAAACTGATATATTTGAAGTGTGTTTGAGCTTGTGCTTGGAAGTTTGATGATTATGGATGCAAGTTTGTATTGGTCTTTTGCATGCAGTAGGTGTGTGTGAGTTTGTATTGGTCTTTTGCATGCAGTAGGTGTGTGTGAGTTTGTATTCAATAATGATAAAAAAAAAGAGTTTAGATTGTTGTAACATGAGAGAAATGGAAGGTATATGAATGTGTTGACGTATTGAATCATTGTCTTACTTGGGTCTTATTGAATCATTTCTATATTACAGATAAAATGGCTAACCAAGACGATACCCATGCCGCGAATGAATCACGTAATAATGTTGAAAAAGAAATCAAACGAGGATTGACTGTTATGAAGTCAATCATTCGTGCAAGAGACAAGGGTGTAAAATTTGAAGTACATTGGAGTGCTGAAGACCAACTAATTGAGCCTAACGGTTCAATGTTGGCAAGTTACATTGGTTTCCTTGTTCGCCAACATATTCCGATTACATGTGATAATTGGAGAAGTCCGGACTTGAAGGTTGGCAAGGAAAAAATATGGTCGGAGATACAGGTACTTACCATATATTGTTATATGTTTTTTTTGTTGACTATTTGTTAACCATATATTGTTATAATATTACTTTATAATAACACACTCCATTTGTATGTTTTTTAGAGATCCTTTCACATCGATGAAAGCCGGCAAAAATATTGTATTCAATTGGCCGGAAAAAGACTCCGAGGATTTCGATCCTTTTTGTGCAACAAATTTCTCAAGGACGAGGAAGGAAAATTTGTTGAAGGAGAACGGCCAATGAAGTATGCCGAGATTATTTCAGCCGATGAATGGGATAACTTTGTCGCCAAACGAAGAAACGAAAAATTCTATGTAATGTCTATTAATTATGGTATTATACAATTGTTAAGTTACTTGGTTCTAATATGCCTTAAACTTTTTTATCCAGGAAGTAAGCGACATAAATAGGAAAAGGGCATCAAAACCCGCGTATTCGTACAAAAAAGGGCGTACGGGTTATGCACGGTTACAACAAAGAATTGTGAGTATATTCAAATGCTATGAGCTTATACATTGTCACAATATGTTATAATTGATGATCTTATAATCTAATTCAATGTGTAGCTAGCCGAGGAGAAAAGTGACGCAACATCTCTTCCGGAGCACGTATTATGGAAGGCTGCTCGGGTTGGGAAGGATGGGGCTGTCGTTGAAGCGGTCCAAAATGTTTATGACGAATGTGTAAGTATATGTAACATTATTTCTTTAATTATATCAAAAATTTTGTTAGACATATAATTCATTTTTAATCTCCTCTAATAATATTTCAGGAGACTTTATCCCAAACCGTACCTTCAACCGAGGTCCAGGATTGCAGGAGCGTACTTAGTCGAGTACTAAATGTTCCTGAGTATTCCGGTCGTGTGAGGGGTAAGGGTTTTGGTGTGACTCCATCGTCATTTTATAAAAAAACAAAAACAAAAAATCCTACCAACAAAGAGGTGATGGAGACCTTGGCGGAGTTAAGGGCACAAGTACTCCAACTGCAAAACGAGAATGCAAGGTATAGAGAGGAAAGGTGCGCTTCCGAGGCAAAAGATACTAGTGACCGAGCTAGTATCAATCATCAACCGAAATTTCCCGAGGTAATTATATATGTTATTATGAAATTAAAATAGCACTTTTTTACTTGACACATATACAAGTTAACAATAACATTTATTATTGGTTTAGGGCATTTCACCTTGTCAGCTGTATCTATCGTCACCAACTTATCGCATGGTTGGCAAGGGAAAAATGCACAATACTTCGGGTGAATTACTTCACCATAATCCCCTCCCGGTGGGATTTATGAAAGTTTCGGTTGACCTCGTATTAGATACGGACGCCCGTCTACCATTACCTGACGTTGTTTCAGAGACAACGTTGATGCGAGATGCAGTCGGATCCTTTGTTGGTTGGCCGTCAGATCTAATTTTCCCTGATGCCGAGGTATATATGTTCTAAATGATTATGAATATTTAGTATTCACATTTCAATTCAGCTACAATTATGATATTTAATCAATTATATGGTAATGTTAGACTCCTACAAGACCCACACATAAAGTTGGTAAAGTTTCAAGACGCATCGAGTCGGTTGCATCTCAAAAAGAGGTACAAATATATATACCCATTGAATTATATACGCAACGATTCTGTTACATTACAAAAAGTCATGATTTATTTTATATGAATTTTTAGGTTCCCGGTCGAGAGTTGAAAAGCGCTGCTAAGGATATTCCAACGACGTCCGGGACAAAATCTCAAATTATGATGCGTCTTGAGAAAATGGTGGAGGAGTCCGATATTATGCATGGGAACATTCGTACTATAGATTTTGATGAAGGTGTTTTCGGAGCTGCTCATTTCGAAATAATTGGAAAGGAGGACTTCCAACAACTTTTTGAACACACCGAATTGGGCATCGCTGTCATTCATACATACATATGGTACTCCGATCAATCTATAATTTACTTAGTTGAACAATTTATTTACACATTTCAATGAGTAGTCTAATGTTTATTATGTTTCTATTTAAGGTATATGTATGTAACATTGATGCGGGGAACTGAATTGTGTAACCGTTTCAATTTTATTGCTGCTTCCCGTATCAATGCAACGTTAATAACGAATAATCCAACATCCGTAAAGAATGATCTAGTCGATAGATTCATGGCGGTCGGCGATAATACTACACCCAGTTTGTATTTTTTACCGTTTAATTCTGGCAACGGGTTAGATTTTCTTTCTAATAATTTCATTCTAATCTATGTATATCTTTTACGTAGAAAATTTTCAATTATCTAAATTTTTGTTTTATTTTACAGTGGTCACTGGGTGTTGGTTGCTATGGATCTTTCGAGACTAATAGTGTATTATCTCGATTCTTTATCGGGTGATTGGACGAAATATCCGAATATGAAGAAGACGGTTGACGCGTAAGTGAAATTCCCCTAAATATTCGTGTCTATTTGTATATTTAATTATGTCTGTCAGATTGATCTCAATATACGTTTTTATTCTGTTAGGGCAATAATAAAATTTAGATTGAAAAAGAAATACCGCAATAGGAAGGACATTACCTGGATCAGAGTTCAGGTATATATTAAGTATCTTATTTTTGCTTATAATAGTGTTTGTTTTTTTGCTTATAATAGTGTTTGTAAGAAATTAACTATATATATATTGTTTGTTTTTCTGTGTAGTGTCCTCAGCAAAATAATTCGGTCGATTGCGGATTTTTTGTAATGAGATTTATGAGAGACATCATTGCGTTGAATCGTATAGACATCCCAAAAATGGTATGGAATAATAACTTAGGGTTTATTTTAATATTATCGAATATTTCATCGAATTTGTTACTAAATCATGAATATGTTTTATTCTCTTAATTGTAGTACTTTGAGGAATACAAAACTTACTCAAGAGCAAATTTGGATGAAATCAAGGATGAATTGTGTCAATTCATTGTTGATCAAAGAATCATATAGCTAGGTTGTATATTGTTGTACATATATGTATGGAATGTTGTTGTTGTATGCTGTTGTTGTATATATGTTGTATATTGTTGTTGTAATTTTACTAAATCATGAATATGTTGTTGTATATTGTTGATCAAAGAATCATATATTAATGTTGTATATATGGAGGATTAATGTTGTATATAAATGGATTCATGTTGTATATATCAATGGATTAATGGTGTATAACATTGGATTAAAGGATGAAATCAATATGAATTTTACACTTTTGCAGCATGCGCTTTACAGGTTACAGGTTACCAATATGAATTTTACACTTTTGCGCTTTACAGGTTACCAATTAAATATCCACTGTTTTTCAAACAATTTTTTTTAAAATAACTAACACTTTAGAGGGCGCTTTGTCCAGAAAGCGCCCTCTAAACACTTTACATTGACAACTTTAGAGGGCGCTTTTCCTGAAAGCGCCCTCTAAACACTTTACATTGTCAACTTTAGAGGGCGCTTTGTCCAGAAAGCGCCCTCTAAACACTTTACATTGACAACTTTAGAGGGCGCTTTTTCCTGAAAGCGCCCTCTAAACACTTTACATTGACAACTTTAGAGGGCGCTTTTTCCAGAAAGCGCCCTCTAAACACTTTACATTGACAACTTTAGAGGGCGCTTTTTGCAGAAAGTGCCCTCTAAGGTGTCCCTTTATGGACCACTCCAGAGGGCGCTTTTTTCTTAAAGCGCACTATAATGTGGCCACTTTAGACAGCGCTTTCTCCAGGAAAACAAAGCGCTGTCTTTACCTATGCCAGCGCCAGATTAGAGGGCGCTTAAAAGCGCTGTTATAGGCCAAAATAAGCGCCCTCTTTTCCCTTATTTGGCGTAGTGAGTTTAATTATATAATTTTCTAACACAATTGTTTTGTACTGGCCAAAGACCCAATAAGACAAGACCCACTTATCCTGCCCACTCTGTAACACCCTAACAACCCCAACGCAGAATAAAAATATGAATTTAAAACAAACATATATATAGGATGTCACTCAAACACGACATATACCTGCTCTGTAACACGAGTTATATAAAATATGCAATAATCTAAACACCTGATATCACATGATCGCCTCATCGACTAATTGCAGCGGAATACAAATCAATTAAAGAGTACACGTCTAATGCTCGCATCAACAACATCACAATAATAATAATTCACTAAACAAAATGTTCACCCGCCCAGTGTTACAGATCAGAGCAACGAAATCTAAATATCATATAAAAAAGGAAAAAGATGAACAATCTCAACACCATCGTTCAACTTCTAAGCAGTTATTCATTTACTTGCTCGTCTGTACCCCAAGAAGGATCACAGAACCACACAGACAACAAAGGAGTGAGAATACGCTCAAAATATATAATGGTGCAAAAGTATGAAAGGGTAGCCTAAATAAAAATCAATAATAATTTCCACACCATTCATTCAATCAACCACGTAAATATTTTCAACCACCAATATCAACATAGTCATTCAATTACATATAAAAACAATGGATGCAATGTACTCAATACCAAGACTCTACATGCATGCGGTACCATTATGGATAACACATTTCCATCTTGCTCATGAATTCCCACCTTAAAATCAGAGCACACCAATTTGCTACTATGACCATTAGTAACGTTTCACCGATTCCCATTTGGAAACAACTACTCGCTCTTGAATCTACACTATCAGACTAGAGCACACCAAGTTTGGATCGAAGTTCGTACACCATGATGCATGACTTTAAAGAACATCCAATATCACTATATTATTATCACCATTATGCACAATATCGCAACACTCAATTAATTTCACAACAAATAATAAACAACACCATATTATCTCAAAACTGTGACCAAACAGCAGCCTAATCATAACACAACTGTAAAAATCGGAACCGACACTCAATTCCAAGTAACAAAGTGAATAACAGTCATTCTGGAAGCATGACGGGTTACCCGTCACCGTCCATGTCACCTCATACATCATCACCATGACGATCGTCCCATTAAATTATGCTGGGGGACCATATACTGCAGTATTAAAGTCTGTAGTTTCAGTTTCATGTGCTGACTCCTCAGGTTGACACATAAGAAACACATTTCTATTACAGGTCAAACATGACCTTGAACAGGTCGACGCATGACCTTGACAGGTCGACTCATAGATCTTACAGGTCAACCTATACGATAATTTTTTTGAAAAATTCATATTTTCTCCAAGTTATTTGCATTCCTTTTTGCCCTAAATCGCTCATGCATATAAATACTTCCATGCATCATTTTCTAGAAAGGTTTCTAAGGTGAGTAAAACCTACATGAATCCAGGATTTCAAAGCATCTCATAATCTTCAATTCAATATATGCATACACACAATCAAACTACACATAATCATTTTTTGATTGGGTGCCATCTAGATTAAGATTGATAACGGGCAATTAGGTTTCTTGTACCAAGAATATTGGGTTGAGATTTTTGAGGGATTCAAATCAGAAAACTGAGGTGGAGTTTTACTTCAAGATCTTTAGGGTTTGAAGGTTTTGGACAAGATTATGCGATTTGGATCCGATCGAGTGAAATCCTTGGGACTAAGTGTGTCGTGCAAGGGAGTAGCGTGAAATAGTAGATCATGTTGACAAATCTTGGTTTCAACAAGTGTGCGCTTGAGATTAATTCAGTCGGGTGAAAACCTTGAGACAGGGAGGTTGTGCAAGGAAGTAGCAACAACAGGTGAATTGAAGTGACATTGTTGGTGTCTTGATCAATCTTTGATCAAGGTTTTTGAAGGTGCGAGAGTCAAGAACAAACTTAGGGTTTATGGGATTTAATTTGTCACCTCTTGTATACATACATTTGCAATGTAAGATTTATTATAATAATATCTTTATTCGAATTTGAATTGAGGGCAGACGTACCCATAGCGAGGTCGATTGGGGACTTGCCTAAACATATTAGGGTTTCACCTTTGGTACCCAAATTTTCTTTGGTCATGGTGTTTTACAAGTTCTATAGGGTATATGGTTACTACATCTATAAATTTTCAATTTATAAAAAAAAGCTCTAAGTGGCCAAATATATTAAATACGATCCTTCGTGGGGCATTCATGCGCTCGTCGAAAATGATATGGAACAAAGTTGCCACCGAACTTTATTTATTCCAAAGAAGAAAAGAGAAAATATCGATAAAACCCTTAAGAAACAGAAGATGGTTGTCGCAACCATATTCGGGTTCGGGAGTCGCTTAGGTAAGGGGAAGTTATTATCACCCCTCACGTCAGTTGTACTCAACGGTAACCTTTTAATTAAATTTGTGATTGAATGTTAGCTTATGTTAATTTTTTTTCTTCGAATGATAAAAGGTGAAAAAGGAAAACAAAATGGATTGCAAAAAGGTTTTTATTAGGGTGCTTGACAAGATTGTGGGTCTTGCTCCTACGTATCCTCAGGTGCGATGAGGAATTCAAAGCGACGTAGTTTGTGCAAGACAAAAGATATTTTTGGTTTTTATGTTATAATGCTTGACGAGACGTTGAATCTCGCTCCTACGTAACTCCAGGTGCAATGGAGAACTCAAAGCTACGTAGTTCTTGGTAGCAAATGAGTGTTGGCTGTGATACGAAAGCTAATTTGTGTAAATCGATGAAAACATTGTCGGCTACCCAAAACAAGTGGAGAAAGGAATGTTCGTATCACAGTCGAATGTATTTACAAATCAACATTTGTGGGCACATCGCAAGCTTACTCACATGTTCAAATGGACGAAACATTTTTTTTGCATCGTCTCAAGACAAAGTACCTTTCATTTGTGAAAAGGGTTTGAGGATCAATCGCGCGACAGTGAGAAAAAGAGTTTGATTGGTTTGTGTTAGACGATAGGCCTAGATCTATAAGGGTGAATAAATCCCAAGTTAAAAATTTATCCAAAAATTTGACTTAGAAAAATTTAGACAGATCAATATCATAAATAATCTTTGGTTGTAAGGCTTTGTCTAATTTGACTTGAAGAGCATTTATCTCTTTTTTCGAATCATGACAAGATTCAGAACCAAAACTAGAAGGTTTTTTGCCCTCATTCTTGTCGCTTTGAATATCTATCATAGATCTCTTAATAGATTACAACTTCCTTTCGGATTCTAACACTTTAGCTTCTAAGTGTAAAAATACTATTTCATGTGAAGCTAATTTGTTAAGAGCATCTAAGGCCTCTCTATGAAGATTTTCATAGGCATTTTGTAATTGAAGATAAGACAAGTCATTTACATTTTCAAGCTTTGAAATACTTACATAGAGAGGCCTCTCTCTATATATATTTTAGTTCACAAATTATTGATTACTTTGATCTCTTGATCAACATTGTTTGGATAATAATTTTTGAATCATTTGTAAAAATTGTGTTGTTGTAGTAATGACATATCATTTGGTAGTTATTGGATTTCTAAGAACTACAAAGACTATACTAACATCCTAACTTTATTAATCGCATGCAAAGTATTCGACAAATTGTTTCAACTAGGTTTTTTTTTGTTATCATTGAAGATAGACATTTACTATAGTAGAGTATTCAATTTGTTGTTAATAAAATTATGAATTATTATCATACCATTGATACCTTTACGCATATCCAATCTATTCAATAGTAGGTTCGGTTTGACGATTTTTTATCCTGGAAATATTTGAAACTTGCTTTTACGCCATAAACTTTTCTAAGTCAAATTTTTGGATAAATTTTTAACTTTGGATCTATTTACCTCCCTCTAGATCTAGTCCTATCGTCTAACAAGTGGTATCATGAGCTCTTGTTGTTTTCGGTCTTAAGATTTTCTTATTAGATAATGGTTACCGAACCTAAAAGGGTGTATAATAGAGCACCTATTTTCACCGGCAAAAATTATGGCTATTGAAAAGCTTGTATGTGTATCCATGTTAACTCTGTTGACAAGGGTGTATGGGATGCAATCATCAATGGTCCAAATGAAATTACTATGACCAATGGTGAAGGTGTCACCATACCAAAACCTGAAATTCAATGGAATGATAATGATAGGAAGTTGTGTCTCATGATTGGAAAGCACAAAATATCTCATATCCACATTAGGTGTTGATGAGTATTATCGTGTTTCTTATTGTGAAACAGCCAAAGCTATATGAGATGTATTAGAAGTTACCCCTGAGAGAACTAATTAGGCCAAACAAGCTAGAATCAACATATTAAACCAAAAGTTTGAACTCTTTCATATGAAGCATGGTGAAACCATTGCCGACATGCAAAAGAGATTCACACATCTTATTAATAGATTTAATGCTCTAGGTAATTCTATCTCTAATGTTGTTGCTACTAAAAAGGTTTTAATATGTCTTAATAGGGAATGGCAACCCAAGGTCACCGCGATTAAAGAAGCGCATAATCTTAAAGTACTTGATCTTACTACTTTATTTGGTAAATCGGAAGAATATGAGCAAGAAGTCACTTGCTTGGAAAAACATGAAAAAGAGTATCAAAAGAAGATAAAGAACGAGAAAGATAAAGACAATGAAGAGGTGAAGAAGTTCATTGCTCTAAAGACTTCTAGTTTAAATTCCTCAAAGTATGAGCAAAGTGATTGTGAAACAAGAAGTAACAATGATTCTGATGATGAAGATATGTGGTTGTTCGTCAAAAGGTACAATAGATACATATGGAAAAATGGAGTTAAGCACTCCGACCCGGATGATAAAGAGATTGGGTTGTTTGTCAAAAGATACCAAAGGTATATAAGGAAGAATGGAGTCAAGCACTCCTACAAGAACTTAACCAAGTTTGGAAGGGTAGCAAAAGCCTCAAGAGAAGATGAGAACAAGAAAGGTAAACTTAGAAGTTCGTGCTATAATTGTGGAGAATTTGGTCACTGTAGACCGGAATGTCCTAAGATTAAGAAAGACAAAGAGAAAGGGAATCACAAGAAGTTTAGCAAGTCTAGAAGAGCATATGGTACTTGCGAGAGTGCAAGTGATTCCTCAAGTGATGAAAGCTTCACTTCAAGCGTAGAATCGGCCTAGATTTGTCTCATGGAAAATAGCAAGAAGAAGAAAAATGTAAGTATTTCAAAGCTTGAAAATGTAAATGACTTGTCTTATCTTCAATTACAAAATGCCTATGAAAATCTTCATAGAGAGGCCTTAGATGCTCTTAACAAATTAGCTTCACATGAAATAGTATTTTTACACTTAGAAGCTAAAGTGTTAGAATTCGAAAGGAAGTTGTAATCTATTAAGAGATCTATGATAGATATTCAAAGCGACAAGAATGAGGGCAAAAAACCTTCTAGTTTTGGTTCTGAATCTTGTCATGATTCGAAAAAAGAGATAAATGCTCTTCAAGTCAAATTAGACAAAGCCTTACAACCAAAGATTATTTATGATATTGATCTGTCTAAATTTTTCTAAGTCAAATTTTTGGATAAATTTTTAACTTGGGATTTATTCACCCTTATAGATCTAGGCCTATCGTCTAACACAAACCAATCAAACTCTTTTTCTCACTGTCGCGCGATTGATCCTCAAACCCTTTTCACAAATGAAAGGTACTTTGTCTTGAGACGATGCAAAAAAAATGTTTCGTCCATTTGAACATGTGAGTAAGCTTGCGATGTGCCCACAAATGTTGATTTGTAAATACATTCGACTGTGATACGAACATTCCTTTCTCCACTTGTTTTGGGTAGCCGACAATGTTTTCATCGATTTACACAAATTAGCTTTCGTATCACAGTCAACACTCATTTGCTACCAAGAACTACGTAGCTTTGAGTTCTCCATTGCACCTGGAGTTACGTAGGAGCGAGATTCAACGTCTCGTCAAGCATTATAACATAAAAACCAAAAATATCTTTTGTCTTGCACAAACTACGTCGCTTTGAATTCCTCATCGCACTTGAGGATACGTAGGAGCAAGACCCACAATCTTGTCAAGCACCCTAATAAAAACCTTTTTGCAATCCATTTTGTTTTCCTTTTTCACCTTTTATCATTCGAAGAAAAAAAATTAACATAAGCTAACATTCAATCACAAATTTAATTAAAAGGTTACCGTTGAGTACAACTGACGTGAGGGGTGATAATAACTTCCCCTTACCTAAGCGACTCCCAAACCCGAATATGGTTGCGACAACCATCTTCTGTTTCTTAAGGGTTTTATCGATATTTTCTCTTTTCTTCTTTGGAATAAATAAAGTTCGGTGGCAACTTTGTTCCATATCATTTTCGACGAGCGCATGAATGCCCCACGAAGGATCGTATTTAATATATTTGGCCACTTAGAGCTTTTTTTTATAAATTGAAAATTTATAGATGTAGTAACCATATACCCTATAGAACTTGTAAAACACCATGACCTAAGAAAATTTGGGTACCAAAGGTGAAACCCTAATATGTTTTGCATGTATGCTTTGTAGATGAAGTCTTAACGCATATTAAATGAAGTTGTGCAAAGAAAAGAGTATACTCTCGAGTATATATTTGTTTTGATTAAAAGTCTCTGATCCAAGAATTCTCACTGATGAGATATATCAATGATTATGATCAAAGCAATTCTTTCATTGAGGATGGTCTCAATATTTATGATCTATAATCATCTATTAACCTCTTAGTTGGTTGAGAAGATAAGTTTGTGGTGGACATATTTATCTTGTGGTTTAACCGGCTCTTGTATCCAACAATACGTAGAGAATGACATGCCACATTATGTTGGCATTCCCTTGAAAGAGCTGGGTTTTATCAAGGTTTCTTAGTGATCGAGGTAGAATACTATTTAAGGTTGAACGATCAGAAAATTCTAATTAATTCTTTAAGATAATGTGTTTAATACATGCTCTATATTTAATTTTTGGCTAACCAAATATATGAGCTCTCTAATGTTCATCTAAAAGAAGTGTAAAAACAAGATGGCAAGTGGTGCAAAAAAATTGGGAAGTCGAAAGAAAAAACCAACTCAAGGCCCAAAATTACAAAAAGGTTGGAAAAAGCTTAACCAATCAACAAGACTCATGCCCCAATCGATTGGAAGATCTCAAAATTAAAAAGTTTTTGGTGCACAAAGTAATATTTGGGATATTTAAGGTAAAATGCAACAATTAGTATCAATGTAAAACTACAAGAATTTAAGGCTCTTAATTGATTGGAAGCCCCGCCTAGTCAATTGGACAACAAGTATAAATAGAGGTATGTTTTCCTCCATTTTGCATCCCATCCTACCTCTCTCATGTACCAGCATTAGTAGTTTTTAAGCTCTTCCATATTATCATCATCGCCAAATGACACCAAAAAGAGCTGGTTCTTCTCAAGCTTATCCATCATGAAATTTTATTCTTAAGGGGACAAATGTTTGACACTATGTCTGAGACAATGTGTACAACCAAGTTATGACAGTTTAACTTATACAAGACGATGAAGCAGAAAAGCAATAAATAAACACAGAAATGTTAACCCAATTCAATGAAACCACACCTATGTTTAGGGGACACTCTATCCAAGAAAGAAAATTCATTATCTTGAATTAGTACATTTAGTGTTATATGAACAGCAACCCCATGTTGTTCAATTCCTCTTCCTAATTCTAGTGACTTTCTATTTAGCCCTCTCTATAAATATGAGATCCCCGTTCACTTTCTCTCAATCATTAATTCCAAGTGACCACCTTCCACAAAAGCCTCTAAAAGATATGATTTATTTTTTATTCAAATTCAAATTTAAATCTCCAATAATTTGATCTGATCATGTCCAATCTAATCAAACAGATCCACATAAATGCATTGCTAAAAGATAACAACAAATCTGATTAAAATAATCAGAAAATAATACGCAGAACAACTACAACATTGACCTGCTGACAAGGGTCAGATGTTGCACACGTGTTGGGATATCTGTTCTCACATGTGTCCTTTCTTCACAAAAACAACTTGAATATACTATGTTGTTTTGCATAATGCAGTAAATCCAAAAAGGAACAACAATCTCCCCCCTTTGACAAATTTTGACAAAACATACAAGATGTGCATCATAAGTTGAGCATTAAGCACACCACACACAAGTAAATAACAACAACAAAAGTAGCATAATCAGAAAACATAAGATGTGGTTGCTACAACAGAATAAATCAAACATAATGCTCCATATAGTCTGTCTCACAAATAGTCAGCATGCACACAAATCAGAGTGAGTAGTCAATTTCCAGTCAAGTAAGAAGTTAACATGCACCAAGCAATAGAATATCAGAGTTCATACACAGTCAATAGATCAGCTCACACGTGTTTAAAGGCCAGATACTCCAGCATATGAGCACACAATACATCTTGCGACACATGTTTGAGCAATGTTCTACACATAATTAGTAGTTAGAACATGCTACGAACACACTACCACTACTCTCCTTTTTGCCATAATTTGACAAAGCAAGTAGCACAGTCAGCACAGTCAATGAACAAATTAGTCAAGAATAGACAAACATTAACCATGAGCACAAATCTCGAACATAATGCCACCACATATGGACTTAGTTCTTAGCAATAAAATCAAAAAGGCATCAAATCATTACAAATTCAGAATAAGGGAACTAAATATGCTCATAGCCAAACTCAATAAAATATATGTTATATCGTTACAAATATTATTAATCAATATAATGTTTAAAATGATAAATGCAATTGCATAGTTAATAATGCAAGGCCATTCTAATAAGATTTGTTTAGACAAAATTTAGATTACTCTCTTCTAAGGTGAAAGATAATCTTACCCTTTTCAGCTTTAAAGAAAAATTATAATGAAACTTTTATATACACTACTAATTAGGGAATTTAATTTATAAAAAAAAAAAAGGAAATGAAATTAAAATAAATAATAGATCTAACAACTTTGCTAATGTTGGAATTTGTATCTACTGTCGTGAATGTAGAGGATAACCGATTTCTATAAAAACATGTTATGCTAATTTTAATTTCACCAAACATGATTAAAATGAGGATGGAATGAAATGAGACCGAGATAATTACAGCTCTTCAAAAATTTACATGACTTACAAACCACAACTTAAATTGCTAAATTAATCCAAAGATGGAAAGAAAAAATTTGCATTTTGCAGTCTCATTTCTTTGCCTAGCACAAAATCTTCTCACTGTTAATTGCCACCAAAATGCAGTTCAAATTGATGCTTCTTTTCTTCTGTATCAAGATAGCCCCTCCGCATCTTTGAATCGACACCGAGTTTGACAAAATCACAGCCATGAAGTAATTTTCGTGATTCTGCCAAACATATAATCTTTCAATTCAGATATTACCTTCCAATTCTTTCAAGATTTTCAGACACAGTTTTCATTCTAGGCCTAACTTCAGGATCACCTTCAGTACAAGCAAGTGCAACATGAAACACAGCCAAAACCTCTTTCTTAGCGCGAACTTCTTGTAACAGCGACGGATCAACCATTTCAGATAATGGACTTTCTTGATCAAATCCATTTCGCACCCATCTTACCAAGTCAGAAACTTCAACGGAAGCCGATGAAGACGCGGACGTGGGAGAAGATTCCGTAGATTTCCCAGTTAACAACTCAAGCAAAACGACGCCTAATGAATAAACATCCCATTTCTGCGTTGGTCTACAACCGGGCACGCGAGCCTCGGGTGCTTTGTAATTGTTACTACCACGACTGTTGTCTAATGACAACCTGTTATTCGTTCTATTAACATCTTTGTGCGATGTTTTCATCATGTAAGGTAGTGCTCCGCCCATGAATCCGCCAACCGAAGGGTTATTTCCTGTGATGCTGATTAGTCGGTTGAGACCGAAATCGGAAATGTAGGGTTGTAAGTCGTTGTCAAGCAGGATGTTTGTGAGTTTTATGTCACCATGGACAAATTTTCTAGGACTAAATTCATGAAGATAGGATAAGCCTCTTGCTATTCCTTTTGAAATTCTTAACCTTGTTGACCATGAAAGGTTTGAAGATGGTTGGCCATTTCTACCTGTGTACAACAAATAGTCAAATAGGATTAACTAAACCATCTTAACTAGAATTTTCTTTTACCAAATTTGTGACAAAACTGATATGAATAAAAGTGAAACATGGGTGGAGTGGAAGTAAAGGGAAAGAGTATGAAAACAATTACAGTGGGGTCCAGATCAATTTGTAAGATGTTGTGAAGCTTGTTGAAACTCAATGCTTCTTATTAAAGAAACCATAGCATTTAATAAGATGAAATAAAGAAAGAAACAAAAGCTAACTTTTTCTATTAAGAAACTCAGTTTTTTTGTCAGAAAGTAAGGCACAAAGGTAGCTTTTGTTTTTTCACCCAGAACACTGCATAGTTTAAAGGAAGCTAGTTTCAAAATAAACTAGGTAAACTGAAAATCCAAGAGTACTCAAGAGTCTTTGCTAGGAAGAAAACAGAGATTGAAAACTCAAACAACATTGCACTTTGAGAAGAGAAATGGCATGAAGGAATGAAACTATGACTTTACTAATGCATTCATTTTGCACCTAAAATAGTTTTCCAAAACTAGAACAATTTTTTTGTAAAAATCACATGAAAATCACATTGTTCGCCCCCACTTTTTGATTAGATATACAAGATTCTAAATAGCAATCACAAAGTAGTTGCAATTTTTGATTTGGTCAGATAAAATTTATGCAGCAGCAATTGCAATCATAAAGTAATTGCGAAGATATAAATAAACTTTGTCGTCGCCGCCATAAATATAGTAAGAGATTTTTTTTAAAACCTTGTAAGGTCTCTCCATATTATAAGAGTGAATATAATTACAACTATATCAACCATATTCAACTGCAAATTTTCCCATTGTGAGTGTTAAGATTTTCATATTGAATGAGATATAAATCTTTTCAAGAGCATGCCAAGTATAAGTCTTGAATCCAATTTGAAGGAAAACAAAGAAAGCAATAAACTATAATTCAGAAACCTGATATTGCAATCTCAAAGTAACTGTAAAGATAATAAAAACCTAAATTTTGTCTTTAAGTTTATCTATTTTTCTAAATCTTACCGTCTCTACAACTGCTCCACCGTAAAGCATATGCTCCGGATCGGAGTGAAAGTAATTAGGATCACATGGATCATACTCTATCTAGTCTCATATATTAACAATTTATGAAAGCAAAAGAACTTACCTCGAAGTGCATTCGCCAAATTGCCATTGGAGATGAAATCACTAATGAGAAGCTTTTCATCATGAGCCCAATAATAAGCTCTCAACCTCACAATATTAGGATGCTTCACCTTCCCAATGGCTTGCACCTCAGCCACAAACTCCTTATACCTCTCTTCTCCACCCTCCCCTAATCTCCTCACCGCAACCGGCACCCCATTTCCAAGCACCACCTTATACACAATTCCTAAAGCACTCTTCCCCAACACATATGCTGATGCCTTCAAAAGCTCATCAAGCTCAATCCTGAAACCTTTATCAATTGTCACCAATTCACCTTCTCCTTTCCCTCCATCTCCCTCCACTTCACTCTCATCATTACCTTCTTCATTCTTCAAACCATTCATACATGGAAGTAAAGTACAAGCACTCCGTTTCTCATTCTCATTCTCATCACCAAATCTTCTTTTCCTTATGCAACTACATGCATTCTCATCATCTTTCTTCTTCCAATATACATAAACAATCACAAGTCCAACAAGTGCGACCCCAACAACATCAGCTGCTGAGATCAAAATAATCAAACCGGGACTCAACCCTTTCGAACGGTTACCTGGCTCGTCTTTGTGAGAAGACGAGCCAGAACCTGTGCAGGATTTTCTTAGTGGAAGTCCGCACAGGTTTTTGTTACCGAGGAATGCAGTTGGTCCCTGGTTTGAAAATGTTCCTGTTTGTGGAATCTCACCGATTAGGTTATTGTTTCGTAGGTCAAAGTTCACTGTGGCGGGTAATTTCCCAAGTGAGCTTGGAATTCGATCGGAAAAGTGGTTGAATGAGAGGTTTAGAGTACCGGAGAGGGAAACAAGGTCACCTATATCATCCGGAATTGAACCTTTGAAATCATTAGCAGAGAGGTCGAGTTGGATGAGGTTATCGAGTTCGGACCACACTCCGGTCGGAATCTCTCCGGTGAACTTGTTCCTTGCTAGAATAAGCCTCTGAAGCTGCTTACATTTCTTAACATCATCAGGAATGTTGCCGGAAAAGGAATTAACAGAGAGATCAAGATTCTGGAGACGTGGAATGGTACAAACAGAAGCCGGAAACGGACCGGAGAGATTATTCCGGTGAAGAAAAATACTATGAAGTGCAGTAGCATTAAACAACTGCATTGGCACAACACCATAGAATTCATTATCATGGAGATTAAGACGGCGAAGATATCGAAGCGTACCAAGCTCCGAAGGAAGGTAGCCGCGGAGAGACTTCCCGGCGAGAGCAATTCCAACAACACGTGGCTCCGGGATACCAGAGATATTCGCACAGGAGATCCCCGACCAACCGCAAGGATAAGAATCGCCGCCATTCCAGTCAGAGAAAGCTCCGTCGCCGGATTGATCCACGGCGGATTTTAGAGAGAGAAGTGCGAGACCATCAGAGGAGAGAGAAAGTGTGAAGACGAAGAGAAAATGAAAGCAGAGAAGAAAGAAAACTAAGAGAAATAACTTCATTGAAAAAAAAAACTATAAAAACAAAGTTTGTTACAGAGTTTGTTATAACGGTTGTTGGTGGTTGTTGATACGGCACCGTTTTGAAGATTAGAGGAAGAAAAAGAATGGTGGTGTGAAATTGGAGAGTGAATGAAAAACAGAGGAATGGAAGGTGTTGTATTTATGAGAAAGATAGATTGGTTTTAATACGGTGGGGTCCACTTCCCGCCAAAAATTATGAGAGACTATCTAACCGAAAGAAAGAAAGAGACAAAGAGTGAAGTATAATGTAAGAAAATAAAACAAATGTATATATAGAAAAGAGTTTTTCTCCACTTGGTTTATACGCTTACATTACAACTTCAAATTATATCATTATATTGAATTTTTAGGTTGTTATTATTATTCTTATAGACATATTGGTAGTCCACGAGGTGATTTACATTTGTTCCATTAGATTGTTTGTTTTGTTCGGGGTATGTTAATTTCTTTAGCTCATGATTTTGATTTTGGTCTTAATTATGCGTTTCATATTGAGAATCAATAGCTGAAGTGTTTTTACATGCACAACCAATAACCATAATTATTAAAAATTCACACAATCTTAAGAGTAATGGTTGGAAATCTAGTATTGATGTCTAACCTAATAATATTAGAATTTCGTCAATTGGATTAGGATTTTGAGACAGTTTATATATAGTTTTAATTATATTATTAAAATGTTTTTTGGATTTTAATTCATGAGAAAAAATGTGTTAGAAAAATTAATTTGTAAATTAAATGGATGAGACTAAAATTGTGAACGAGTCATTTTTCTTATATTTTAGGCACTCTCAAATGTTTTAGAGTTGGAACGCACGAATATCCAAGATAATTCAACCTATACTCGAATTCGTACAAAATTGATGAAAACTCGAATGTAGAGAAGATGAAATCCGAAATTTTGTGTGAAGAAAATAGGTTTTTCAAATATGTTTTTCTGAATTCAGAATGCTCAATTTATAGGTCAAATTGGTGTTGCTTCATAAGATTGCGACCCCTGGATGAAACAACACTTTCAGCAACACTTTTGCTAAATGTTGCATTGTTTCGCCTACATTAGCACTTTTCAAATGTTGCATTGTTTCTCCTATAGCAACATGTTTATTAAACGTTACATTGTTTCCCCTACAACAACAGTTTTCAAAGGTTGCACTATTTCGCATTCTGCAACACTTAACGAAATGTTGCATATTTCTGAATTCAAACCTACTACAACACTTCACAAGTGTGACATATATCTGAATTCAAACCTAAGGCAACACTTCATAAGTGTTGCCTATTTTTGAATTCAAAAATTAATCTTCACTCGAATATTTTCTTGTCATTTTAGAACACACTCAAGATTATTAATTATTAATAACTTACAACAATCCCCCACTTATTCTAATAATGACAAGATCAATTCCAAAAAAAGAGAAATAAAAAATGTTAATACAGTTAGGTATCTTTCGATTTAAAACTTAACCTTAGTGAGGACAACGCAAAGTCTAATTGGAATGTTAGGTAGCAACGTTTTTAAACCATTGATCAATATGATTAGACCGACGTTACCTTACACGCATTCTTTAAAGGTTCTTCCCCTACATATCCCGCATAGCATTTATTTATGGCCATGTGCTTTCCCGTTTCATTAATTTTTCGTAAAAGAAACTTCAACTCTCATTTTGAGACGACATCATCTCAAAATTCACATGGGTGAAGTTTATGTTGTATCATTTTCCATGAGATACTTCTTCTTGTATTGAACTTCATTAAGAGTTTAGAAAAACTCAAGCCTTAATTTAAAATAGTCAACATTATTATCAAATGTCCGACAAACATTTAAATCAACGACTTGTTGTTACCAATTGAATCTTGAGGTTAATGTTATGTTAACGTAAGGTTGGGTTGTCGTTGTTGTTGAAACTCTTATTCAAGGAGTTTCAACCACATACTTCTCGAGGTTGTCTTTACTAAGTCTCTGGACAAGGGCTTAGTAAATGGATCATCTAAATTATAATCTGATCGTATATATGTGAATAAAATGATTACATCTTTAATCAATTTTCTCAGGATAGAATGTATAAATCCTACTTGCCTAGACTTTATGTTATGCACTTTTTGTATGTCCTGGGTAAAGTGGTTTGACTAGTGTAATGTATCAACACCTTTGAAACATTGTCTTTAGCCAATGGAACTTCCAACAGAAAGTCCCTCAACCATTCAGCTTCTTCACCAGCGGAAATAGGAGCCTCGAACTCTAACTTTATGGTTGAGAGAGTGATCCACATTTATTTCTTGATCTTCCAAGAAATTGCACCCCTAGGTAGTGTAAATATCCACATAAATGAATATTTATGATAGTCAAAAATCCTAATGATGACCTTCAAGTGCTCACCATTTGAATTTCTAGTAAAATCTACTCATTTTACTAATTGTAAATGTTATGTCGGGTCTAGTACATTGTACTTACATATTCCAATTGAATCATAACTCTTCCATCAATCTTTTGAAGTTTGACACTAGGATCAAATGAAATACTCACTTTATTGAAATGTAAGTGTTTGAACTTGTCAAATACTTTCTCAACATAATGTGTTTGACTAAGTTCATAAGTTCCACTATTTCGCTTTACTTTGATCCCCAAAATGTGTAAACTAGTTCAAGATCATTCATCTTGAATGTGAAAGTTAGAAACCTCTTTGTTTATAAAATTCAGTTCATCTCATTGTTAATGATCAATATGTAATCAATATAGAGACAAAGGAATATCACAATATTCTCACACAACTTTGTGTACAAACACTTGTCACAAGAAAAAGTTTAGATAATCATGCATGATTATGCAAGAAGGTTTTTAGATGAAGTGAGAGATGAAATTCTGAGTAATTTAAAGTAATATAGTATGAATTGCAATGAGAACCTTAGTTATGTTCACTTGTCTCAAATCTTCACTTGAATTTCTATGTTCAACCTTCTTGATCAACTCCATCATTGATGCACATGACATTTTTTATCCTTTTATTCTTTTATAATCTTTGTCTTCATCAAAACTAAACTCGATATAGGTTATATTCTTCATATTATCCCCCTTTTGATGATAACAAACTCTTTGAATTCGTATTTTGAAAAGATTGAAAAATCTCCCCATAAGTTGTGTGTTTGTCTCTTTTGTTTATTACCATGAAGCACATAAGCTTCTGGTTGCTCCATGTAAATCTTCTTATCGAGATATCTATTTAGGAATATTATTTTGACATCCATTTGATGAACTATAAGGTTATGCAAGGAAGCTAATGCAAACGAAACTCTAATTTCGTTGTCCTTGCTACTAGTGCATATGTGTCAAAATAATCAACAATCCTTGGAGAACCTTCCTCACGAGGTTCTTAATTTGTGGGAATCTCAAATTCCTTATCCTCCGTGATAAGGTTATCAAAATTCCACATCTAGGATTCAATAATTACATTAGGCTCCAAATTTAAAAGTTTATATCCTTTAATGTTAGGTGTATAGCCTACAAAAACATATTTGATCCCACAATGACTCAACTTGTTCCTTTTAGGATCCATAATTTTATAATAAGTTACACACTCCGATATTCTAAAATAATTAATATTTTGTGCTCTGCCTTTCCATACCTCATATGGAGAAATATAATTTTTCTTCAAAAGAATTATATTCATTATATGACATAAGGACTTCGTGACACAACAAATTTTATATCATTCTTCCATTGTTAATAAAATGTTTAATAATAATCATTTTACTTTGAGATTACACTTCTACTTCAATATATTTAAAATATATTCAATGCATTAAATATTTATAGCAATCGACAATCATGATCATAACTTTTATTTTATGAAGAGGTTTAAAACATAAAAGTCATATCTATATTAACCAACACCCATTTATTTATATTCCCTTAAAATAAATATTTTATTGCATAACTAACATATGCATAATGAATTATATTTCTTAACTTCATGTCTAACAATATTCTATTTTATATCCATATAAGAATCACATTAAAAAATAAACAATGAACAAATCATAAACATTTGTTTTACAAATTACTTTTAATATCAAAACGATCAAAAAATATTTTTTTTCATATTAGTATGCACATATAATATGAGATAAAAAAATTCAAATTTCAAATCTATTGCAACTTGTCTATATCTGAATTCAAATCTACTACAACACTCCATAAATGTTGTTAGAACACATTTAATATTATTAATGGTTAATAATTTTAAAAAAACGGTTTAAATTCAATGTAAACAAATTCAAAAATATTATTAATGGTTAATAATTATTTTTAAAAACAGTTTAAATTCATATGTGATCCAATAAAATTTTGTCACGTGGTTTAATAATTCTGATGTCAAAAACTAAAAATAATATATATATTTTTATTTTATTTTGTAGATTAAAACAACAAAATACACTTAATTTCATTTCATCCTATTTTAAATAATCAAAATAATATAATATAATTTTATTATTAACGTTTTGTGACCTTATTTTAAAGCTAAAATTCCATATACAAAAGAAGAGATACTTCAACGGTAAAGTTTTCAGAATTTTTGTTGGTAGAACGCATTTATGATAAATAATCACTTTTCTGTTATCATGGTTTCTTGTTGCCTTAACCTAATGCCAAATACAATCCTTTTCTACAACCAACCACCAGCACTTTCTCACTCAAATTAAAAGGGCCATAATACCATCATGAACACTTCGTTTATACCGTACGTTTTACTGCAATTAAAGCCATTGGTTCCTTCACGTGATTGGGTAATGGAGATTCAAACCTTCTTTTGCTATAATTGTTCAATCTTTTAGTGGAACTATAAATAATAATTTGCATCTCCGTCTTAATCATGGACAACAAACTTACAAGCTAATTAACAAAGCCACAATAAAAAAAAGGTAGAACAGCACAAACTGTTTGAATTCTATGTGTAAACAAATTTGGCAATGATTCATAGCATAGAACTTTAATATGTCCATAATACTTTTCCCCATGTTTCAAAAGAAGACACATTAAATTCACCCAGCCAAATTAAAATAATGTTTCTCTTATAAATCAAAGATTAGTCACAATGTTAATTTTTTCTTAGAGAAAATTTTATAATTTATTATAATTCTCTTTAATTCAAAAGATTAATCACTACAATTGTGCATATAATTTATCAAATTTCTATCAAAAAAAACAAAGGATATTTATAATTGCTCTTCACTTTTTTTTTTGTTTTTTTTAATTAATCTTTGGACAATGTTTTGTTGAAAATATCGTAGGTTAGATGCATCTAGCTAAATGTGATGAAAAATACATCAAACAAAAATATAACTTGAATCCTTAAAGAACAGAGACGAGGAATTTTAAAAAAAAAATACTTGAAGTTACTTATGGATTATACAAGTAATGTTTGGAAATGTTTTTGTGAGTTCTAGAATTATATTTCCAAAGACACGAAATACATTTCCGGAATAATTTAAGTCATAAAATTAGGACGTGACTCAAAACCGAATGAATTGTATGGGTATGAGATATGTTCGGAGATACATTTCCAAAGACATGAAATACATTTCCGGAATAATTTAAGTCATAAAATTAGGACGTGACTCAAAACCGAATGAATTGTATGGGTATGAGATATGTTCGGAGATACATTTCCAAAGACATGAAATACATTTCCGGAATAATTTAAGTCATAAAATTAGGACGTGACTCAAAACCGAATGAATTATATGGGTATGAGATATCTTCGGAGATGCATTTCCGAAATTTATAACATTTTAATATTTTCATGCGGTGCCTAAGTAATATATATGATGCATTAAAAAATTCATTTTTTTCACACCCCTACATAGAACTAGATATCTACATCTAGGCCGGGTCAAAATAACCTCAAAGAAGAACAAAACTAAACAAACTAAACTGCCAAACTGAACCAACCTGTCTTGAAATTAATCAAACCAATTTTGATAATTTGCCAACCAAACTATTATTTCCCATAGTTTACTGACCAGAACCAAACTGGAAATAACTCAACCAAACTGTAAGAACTGAACTGCAAATAACCTCTCAGACTCAGTTTTTAAAGCGACAAATGAACTTTAGAGAGCCTTAAAGCGACAAATGAACTTTAGAGAGCCGTGTATACAAATAAAAGGGTAATGTGAGAGTAAAGAGTTTTGCTGAATTCTTCAATGTAATTCTTCTTGACCATTTTTCCAATCAGTTTCACTTTAATCATTACCTTTATTTTTGAAATCAAAGATTGGTTTCATTATCATGTTGGCAATGAAAATTGAAACAATTGAAACAATTGAAACAATTGAAACAATGAAACTGAAAAATACTCCCCACAAATTCATTCACTGGCCACTGAACAAGTAGTTCAAACAACATGAATTCGGTAGTTATTAAAAAAATTTAGAAAAAAGATATAACAGTTTGGTTCACCATAAAAACAGTACAATTCGGGAAAAAGGGTTTAATAGCAGTTCAGTTTGGTTCAAAACTAAGAATTGGTTCACCGAACTATTAACTCAGTTTGGTTCAAAACTAAGAATTGGTTCACCGAACTATTAACTCGGTTTAGTTTGATTCAGGAAAAAAAACTATAACAGTTTGGTTTGGTTCTTCTGAACTCTTATGATTCGGTTCAGTTTTCTTATTCTTACATAACTGAACCATGAACAGTCCTATTCTATCTAGTCCTATTCTATCTACATCTGTAACACTAGTTGACTAAGGTTAGCATTCATCACTATATAGAATTCGTTATTCATCTCAATTTGCTTCTTCCAATTTGTGCTTTCTTTAGTTGTGATAAGTTTTGTCAAATAACAAATAGCAGCTATGGTGGAATTTAGGCAAACTACAATTGCCCATTATCTGATCTATGCCGGTTAGAGTTTTCAAATAGAGGCACTAAAGCATAGCAAAATTCAAAAGTTAAGGTCTTTTCATCCTTGTTGAGAAATTAAAAGAAAATGCAATACGATAACGCATGTAAACATCTTATCAATTATTATGAAAATTTGAAATCTGCAGACATACAAACCTTTTTGTAATCATCCTACACTATAATTCATTTGCACAGATGGCAATAAAGATCGCACATAGCATCTCGACGTCTAATAAGAATTCAAAAATCACGTGAAATTGCAGAAGACTGATTCTAAGTTCTAACCCATCAACAAACAGCTAATCAACCTTGGAACATGTCACATTAAAATTCCTCCTGCCATAAAAATTAGCATTTCCATTATTGAGTTATTTTGCCAGCACAATAGCATGGGAAAATTCAAGTAGCAAAAGCATGCAAACTTATAGTTATAAGTTACTACTGAAAACACAGTATCATATACCATATTGTCAATTATATGTACTAGACTAAAGTGGTTTCACTCACCTAAACTTCATTACACACTCCACTTCCACACACCAACATTTAGAAACTGCATAAATCTAGCAGCCGAGATAAACTTATTAATACCTTTAACCAATTCATGATGTAGATGTAGGTCCTCCGGAGCTCACATTCTCAGACACCGGTGCCGAAGGAGGAACATATATGCGTGCTTTCTTGAGAATTTCAGCAACCACCCAATGTTTACGCTTGCTCAAAGGCCTAGAAGAATCCAATCGAACCTGAAATAAGAACCATCAAAACATACACTTGTTTAGTTTTCTTGCAAAACCAAGAACACAGCCAATCCAAAATTGAACTCCATCTGTCTCAAATTATAACATCCGTGGTTTTAAATTGTAGTCCGCAACCACAATTGGGGCTGCAATATTGCTGATGCGGTAACTTCCGCAACCGCATGTGGCTGCAATATTGCTGATGCAGTAGCTTCTGCAACCGTATAGGACCGCAATTGCAATGTGATTCAAAATCAAATGTCCAATCATATTAGAAACCACATCAGACAATTTCCCCAATATTTCTTCAAGTATTTTCATCAAAAGTTCAAAAATCAAAATTTCAAAACCCTATGACTCAATTTACTTATGATGAAATAAAAAGTCTTAACTTAAGTGCTTTTTCACCATGTATTTCGAACATCTTTCAATAAAAATTCACAATGCAACAGCCGCAATCGCAACACCCGCAACTGCAATTTAAAACCATGACATCCTTTTGAAACATATACTTGTTGACACTTTGTAGTACAAGAAAATGTTATCAATCCTGGATCACAAAAAAAAAGCGGTTTGTCTATATTCCGTAATAGCGGCTATCAGGCTATCAGAAAACATTTTGTACTACATATCCCTATTACAAACAATAGTAATTTTTAAAATCGATAACATCGTTATACCCACTATTCAACAACACTATACAATCAAATCAATAGACATAACTTTACAAATACTAACCCTGTCACCGATATTACAAAGATTGTTCTCGTCGTGAGCCATGAACTTTGAAGTGCGCTTAACATATCTGTTGAACACCGTGTGGTGAAATAATCTATCCACTGCCACCACAACCGACTTCTGCATTTTATTCGAAACCACCATTCCTACTACTTGCTTCATTTTCTCCTATCTCCTAATCCCAACAAACCCTAATTCAGATTCATTTGTATCAGTAAAAACAAACTAGTAGCAAATAAAATCTCACACTATCACAAGTCAATTTCCAAGAAAAAAATATATTAATCACAAATAATTGTTACCAGGTTTAACTACTATTCTCCTAAAAATCAAATAATCGTAACGGTACAAAAATTTAGATTGTGAAGGTTTTAAATACTGAACTATTCTGTCAATTTGCCCTTCTTTAATGCGAAATCTCAATGCGGCGTGAAGAAAAAACGAAAAAGCAACAAACAATAAAAACCTGAAAGGATTTGTCACTGTTTGTGGCGGTTTTTGGCTGCGTTTCCGATGAGTTGATTCAGTTCGGCGAGTTTCCGATGAGTTGATTCAGTTCGGCGACTCCAACTTGTTTCTGATACACCTAAGCGGCTGCGGCTGGATTCATTTTTTCTTGTTTGATGGAACTGACTTGATGGGCCTGTTGGAAAGGAAATGGATTGGGCTTGGTATTGGTATTTGAGGATTTCTCCTTACAGGAAAATAGTAAAATGTATCATAATTTTTGAAAATAGTAAACTTATACTTTAATATATCCAAAATATATTCAATATATTAAATATTTATAGCAATTGACAATCATAATTATAACTTTTATTTTATAAAGAGGTATAAAGAGGTTTAAAACATAAAAATCATTTCATATTAACTAATACCCATTTATTTATATTCTCTTAAAATAAATATTTTGTTGCATAACTAACATGTACATAATGAATTATATTTCTTAACTTCATATTTAATAATGTTTTATTTTATATCCATATAAGAATCACATTAGAAAATAAATAATTAACCAAAATCATTAATATTTTCTATAACTTTTTTCATAAATATTTGTCAACTTTGAATAGTAAAAAGAAATATAAATTACTTTTAATATCAAAATGATCAAGAAATAATTTTTTTTTCATATTAGCATGCACATATAATATGAGATAAGAAATTATAAATTTCAAATCTACTGCAACACTACAGAAATGTTGTTTATATCTGAATTTAAACATAATGCAACACTTCATAAATATTGTCTATTTTTGAATTCAAAAATTAATCTTCACTTGAATATTTTCTTGTTATTTTAAAACACACTCAAAATTATTACTATAATGATTAATAATTTACAACAAAAAAAATCTTTTAAATTGAATGTATACTAATTCAAAAATAATTATTTGTAATTTCAGAGATATCATACGTGATCTAATAATTATGATATCAAAAAATAAAAATAATATATATTTTTTTAATTTTATTTTGTAGAGATTAAAACAACAAAACTTATTGAAACTAAAAATCAAAACCGTTATAAACATAGTGATTAAAGTCACATTTAAATAGTTATAAAAAATACATTTTAATTTAAAATTGACTTTAAAGTAAAGTGATAAGATTGTATTTAACAGAAATGAATTTCAAATTCGTTGTAAGATAGGTGAAAAGAAAAATATTGAAAAAATATATCTATATCATATCTTTTATTATTATCAAATGTTTGAAAATAAATATGAATTTATTTACACTAACAAACAATCACGGCGAATCTGTGATTAAGCATATAAATTTTAGTTGTACAAAAAAACATAAGTTATAGTGAAAAAAAAATTAATTTTTTAAAACCAATATGCAACACGTGTTATGTTGATTAATGTACAAGATTTTGAATTCTTCTTGCCCTAAATATCACTTAATTGAAACATCACTTGTCTATACTAGTACATAATTTTGAATTCTTCTTGTTATATATATATGGTTCAGTTTATTATTTTTCATATTATTATCTTTAAATATTTTATAAATAATTAAAAGTAAAATTAAAATTAAATAAAAATATAATAAATTTATATTTTATTCCACATCAATATTTGAGAAAGCGGATAGACAGGCACGTAGGTATTTTAAAGTTAAAACTCCATATACGAAAGTAAGAGATACTTCAATAGTAAAATTCTCAGAATTTTTGTTGGTAGAACGCACTTATGATAAATAATCACTTTTCTGTTATCATGATTTCTTGTTGCCTTAACAATGGTTACCCGAAAATGAATTCATCATTGTCTTCAAGATGGTAAAAAACACATGGGGTGCACATTGTTTATAAACCTAACCAAATTAAACTAGTTTGGTTCAATTCTGAAATAAGAAAAAAGAATATGCATTGATAGTGTAAAATATTTTTACATTGTCAATCAATGAGATCCGTGTATCCTGCTACATCACATTTTTATTTTTAAAATATTGTTATGATTTGACAATATAAAATATTTTGATTGAATTTCAGTGTAATACTTATTTACATTACATTGACAATACATTATCTTTAACCTCATCCAAAACTCATTTTAAAGATCTTTAACCTCATCTGAAACTCACTTTAAAGAAAACAATTATTTTTGACAAAATCATGCAATTTAGGAGATGTTTCAATCACATACTCAATGTGTATAAGGGTTACATGTGTAACGCTAGGAGACACTGGTTCATGGATCATTTGTCATTTCCTGGTATTTAACTTTGCGAAGTTTCAAAAAAGTATTTGGAAATTGAGAGGTTTGTGATTTTCTTTTGATGGGAATAATGCACATATTCTTCATAGAATTTAAAATCAAGCTCCTCTATATGAAGTTTTATATGTAGTTTTATATAAGGATTTGCTCAAAATAAAAATTTATATCTAAAGAATAATTGATTGAAATAAACACTAATTTGTAGGAAGGAGATCAAGGACGGTTGAAATTTGTATTTTTCAATCTTTAGAGTTTGTAAAATTGATTTGGGATTGATTGTTGTTGTGAATTTCAGAAATTGCGAAACCGATTTAATAAAAATATAAGGAAATTTCTTAATGCATCTTATATATTTCTTAGTCACCATACAAAAATACTTAAATGTCCCTAGATTTCGGAGATGTATCTTCAGATACACCCAAGTCTAAATTAACGTTAAAGTATTTCGGAGATACATCTTCGAACATATGTCGAATATGCATTTTCAGAATATTTTGGAGCTTAAATCGTGTCAGAACCCTTCTTTTTTCTCATTTCTCATGTTTCTCAAAACCTCTTCAAACTCTCTTAATTTTTTTCATCACCGAATCTAAAATTAAGCAACCAAAGTTTGAAGAACTTCAATCAACATCAAAAACATCATCCAACACTTAAGCAGAGTGAAAAATTGTAAGTTTTTTGATGTTTTGAATAGTTTTTCTGTAAATGGGTATAAATTGATGATTAAGTTAGGAAATAAGTAGAAATTAGATGATTGATAGTTTAGACATAGTGTATAACATGATATTGACTGAAAATGACTATCAATGCAATATTTTTTTGGTTTCTATGTCTGTATTGCCGCCATTGACGCGACTGCTGAGTTGTAGAAGATTCAAGAGATGCATCTCCAGAATTTTTCAACGTTTTAGTTTTCCAGCAACTGGAGATGCATCTCCGAAATTTTCTATGTTAGTTTTTATTTATTTTTCTTGCTTGTGGTATTGTATGTTTGCACTAATTGTCTACTTTACTTTAACTTATAGGCATAATGGCTTATAGACACGATAAACTGAGGCACATGAGGGTTGCACAACACGCAGTAGTGCATCGGGAGAAGAGTCAGCAGATTTCAGATGCTCTTAGTCCCTCTGGCCATGCAGAACTATCTACTTCTGGGGCTCGTGCTTCTCCGTCTTCTTATACCTGTGGGGGACAGGTTTTACCTACCGACACATCACTCTCTCCATCCTTTTGTAGGCATCAAGTTTTACTTATTCAGGCACCTGAGATACCCGAGTCACAAGTGGTACCGGAGGCACCACTACCACCTCCTCCTGCTGATGCTGCTGAACCATTGCCACCTCCGAAGAGTGAGACTGTTGCGGATGCTGAGCCATAGGTATTTGGAGGAGACCATGTATACTTTTCATTACTGCCTCTGTATGCATATCATACTGCCAGACATATTTGGGACAAGGAGGCAGCATTAGTTAGACTCATTATTATTAATTTACTTTTATTTTAATTGATAAGTTTGTGACATTGATTTTTATTTTTTTGAGGACCATGATCTGCTGAAGTTTATTAACCACAGGCGAAAGATTACTAGCTTGTCTCGGCCGAATGAGATTGGTTTCAGGTTGCTTTATCCTTATCTGACCTGAAGGACTTATGCATGACCGGTTATATTATGGTCAACCACGGGATGCTTAATGCATTCATGGAGAGATGACACTTAGAGACCTTGTCATTTACTTTTCCACTTTGTGAGGTGTCTATCACACTCGACAATGTGTCGTGTTTGCTACATCTTCCGATCAGGGGGACACTTCTAGATCATTGGAGGATACCAAAGACGAGGCACTCCAGATGATGATAGATTATCTCGGGGCTGACCCATGCGGGGGGGGGAGAGGAATTGGATAGAACTAGGGGGGGTCATGCTAAATTTGAATACTTGAAAAAGGTATATACACAAGAGCTCCAGATATAACATTAGCCTACAGGTGATGACGAGCAGGTAGGGCTCCATAAAGCGTATGTTGTGAGAGCATACTTGTTATATTTGGTTGACACTGCGATTTTTTTAGACAAGAGTGTCACTTATATAGATGTCGTCTATCTGCGATACTTTCAAGATTTCGAGAAGATCCATGAGTACAACTAGGGCCGCTTGTTTACTCTACTTCTACTCGAAGTTATCAGAGGGTTGTAGGTGGAAGACGAATTAGGTCACAAACAACATCACATTATTGACAGTAATATTTATTGGTTTTTTTCTATGTCATTTTCATTTCATCTTTACAACACCATTACTTATGATTCGTGGGTTCCAAACTTTTCAGGCTTGGATCCTCCAACAGTTCCCGCGCATCTCCGACTGGACGAGTGTACCGACTTACTTTGAGGATATGTTGTGTGCTATTGCATTTGCCTCACTCAAAGAGAACCGAGAGACTGAGTTGTTTGGTTGTTGAGGGCAATGCACTTCAAAAACTATGTCCATCACCGTGAGACACGACCATTTCACGAGATAATGATATACTTTGGATGGTTCACCACGTCTCATTACTCCTCATCTGCCCGGGCGCGTCATGCGGCAGTTTGACTACACTCAGACTATTCTCAGATACCCTACTGTATTTGCTCCTCCTGCTATGACACAAAGAGATGGATGACATGTTTGATGATTATGAGAGTCATCTGATACCGTTGGAGGCACGAAGTACCAGAGCCTTGAACGAATGGAGCTACGTTGACGAATACATCAGATGGTTCTTAAGGGTGTCCCATTTGTATGTGGTGCAGGCTGCTCCAAGAGACCCACCGAAGCCAATCATTAGGAATTACTAGAGGAGGAGTAAACACAGATAGATCATACTGAGAATGTCTTACCTAGATGTCATCGTATTGTGAAGATTGGACAGATATGCATTGACATATGTATCTTCCCTGATTAGTCTGATGTGAGGCAAGTCCTAGATGCCATCATGACGGAGGCACTTGGAGCATTGATGTATCAGAGACAACGTCATAGGGCGGGGAGATTATTGGTCGAGGAGTCCTTGGAGACAGAGTGGGCAGAGGAGATGATGTCTGATATACACAGTAGTGCACCAGTATATAGTAGTAGCATTATGAATTATATTTTATTTTAACACATGTTACTTTATCGTTGTTCTCGACTTTTTTGACATTTATTGATCTTTTATTTATATATGACATTTTTGGACCATTTGGATTTATGAACGTCATTTTTTGTATAGCGATTGTATAGTTTAAATCTCGTCAAATAACATAACGCTAATAATTCTTCATCTTAATACACAAACAAAACATAACATGAAACATTTTGTTTTGATACGTTATGGAAATATAATTCCGTAAAATAAACGAAGATGCATCTTCGAAATATTTTAACGTTCAAACAGAATTTGATACGTTCCGAAATGCATCTCTGAAATCTAAGGACATTTTAATATTTTTGTATGGTGTGTAAGTAAAACATAAGGTGCATTAAAAAATCTCCAAATATTGACCGGTTTGCCATTTTAAAATTTAAATGGGTTGGTTTGGTCATGTTAGTAGCTAGGATGAATTTTTAAATATGAAATGATTTGGTTATTGATTTGGTTAAGAATAACTATTTTTTTCCAGGAATTTCTTATCCTATCCTATGGGATGGAAAAACACCCTATAAAAAACCAAAAATGCCCCTCAAATTTCAAGAATGCATCTTCGAACGTATCACATGCACACACAACTCATTCGTTTTTGAACCACGCCCCAATTTTAAAACTTACTTTATCCGGAATACCATTCTCAGAATGTCTCCGAAAATACATTTCCTAAACTCACAAGAAAAGGCAAATTGAAATATAGTGGCGGTTTTTGGCTGCGTTTTTCGATGAGTTAATTCAGTTCGGCGACTCCAACTTGTTTCTGATACACCTAAGCGGCTGCAGCTGGATTCATTTTTTCTTGTTTGATGGAACTGACTTGATAATAGTAAAATGTATCATAATTTTTGAAAATGCAGAACGCACTTTAATACACACAAAATAGACCGTTATGAATGGCGCAATATAAGTTGGATTATTTTTATTTCGGAGATGTATCTCCGGAATATTTCAAGAAATATATTGATAATTGATCAATTTAGTAGAAATTTTGGAGCCACATTTACAAAAATTTGGGCGAAATTTTGAAATATTATGTCACATTTGCATGTTAGATGTTTCCGAAGATACATCTCCGAAATACTCTGATGAAAGAAATAACTGCATGATCACACAACCATTGTCATTATTGTCAATCCAATTTTTTCACTCAAAATCTCCAATATTGTGGTTCATCACATCGAAGGGAGAAAAGTAAGATAGAATTTCAAGTAAAGATCATTTATTTTACACTTCATTGCTCATATTAATCATGCATGTTGTCTGGAAAAAACTAGCCTTGTGTCCAGAAATGTATCTCCGGAACGAGTATAAACTTTTTCGGAGATGCATTTTCAGAACTAGTCTATGTTCATTTTTTCAGTTCTGTTTTCAGCAGTAGCGCTTATTTACTATTTTGTGATAATTGTTTTCATTAGATATGGTGTACCCTGATATTTTCCCAAAACAAGTTGTTTCTTCGAATGTCTAAGGTGTTATTGTAAATGCAATAGATGTTGGGAACCGATTTAAAAACGAGCAAGAGTTTGAATCTCGTGATCAAATGCTTCAATGAGTTCGTATGGAAGTCTCTAAACTTGAATTCGGCTTAAACACGGTCTCTTTGGTTTAAATACCACTTTTCTGGTTTAAACACTTGTCATACCCCAAAATTCACCCTACCCTTCACAAAGTTCATCTAGGTCACTAACCTTAATCATCTGCATATCAGTGTGATCATTCATTTCACCTGTATAACCATGTTCCAATACAAGAGGACAAGTATCATGGATTCAAATCTTTGTGCTTGCACCTAGTGGGAGCTAGGGTTTCTCTGCAATTAAAGGTGGCTCAATCAATCAAACCCTAATTGGAGGTAGCTTTTGAGGCTTGTATATGTTCTTATCATTGGTGACTCAACTTTGGCTAAATGGTGAAGAAAAACCCTAATCTTTGGATCCTCATTTAATCATGGTGTCCCCAAGCCCTAATTCATGGCTACCACCCATTAGGTGTGCTCATAACCCCATTTCATTGTCCCATCATCATTATATGGTGTGTATGTTTCACTTGTTTTGTAAGGATCCCTTCAAGACCCACTTGTTCATGGCCTATTATGGAGGTTTTCTTGGTTTGATTAACATTCACTCCATGGTCTTACAATTCATCTTTAGCTTGTCTATAATCATTGACTCAAGTCCATTTCGATGGCATGACATCCACTTGATTCCTTTCATCCCTAACATTTCATATGATCATTTCTCCATGCCTAGCCCAAGCTCATGTCTTGCTTAGGCCAATCCCATATGCCCATTTCAAAGGCCTAGTCTATGCTTTACTATTTTATATGGTCATTGTATTTCAAGTCCATTTATTTCCATTGTCATGCTAGGGGTGTTTGGTCCATGAATCTTTGGTTAGGCCCTAATCATTATCCATTTTGGTCATATGGTTTTGATTCATTCACAGTCAATGTACGTTGATTGATTCATGTTATCAAGTCATTATTCATTCAAGTCCATTTCATACACTACAAGGCATTACATATCATTTCATCCAAAAAAAAATACACTTTTCTACGTATGTTGACTTTTGGTCAACTATTGACTTTTCGGTCAACCAATTGACCAAAGTCAACTTACCAATTCTAACCATCCTAACCTTAATCCCTTTTTCCGTCCTCCCATAATCCATCCTTCATTCACCATGATTCATTTTGAAATCATAATCACATGTTTCTTTTTAACCATGTTCGTTTTTAAGCCTTTTAAACCATGGTAAACCAATACAATTACATAAACCATTTCCGTACATAACCCAATTTCAAAGTTCAACATAACCATGACATTGATTCACATTTTTTTTCCATTTATAAACTATGCCATACATAAACAAAATTACAAACATTCGAATTTCAAAACATTTCCACCATAAATCATTAATCCAATATTTCACACATTCAATTTCATTTACAAATCACCACACAAGTCATTCATTTCAATACATATTACATTCCAAACTACAAAATGTACAACAAATTCCTAGCCATTCCAAGCAAACATTCAATGTTCAATTGCAACTCTAAGTTCTTGCATTTCGAGCTATTGACCAAAAAGCCTTGCCTTTTCCACATAAAACCATTAACACGCACAAATGAAACACAAATTCAGAACCATAGCCAAATTCTAAGCTTCTAACCACTTTTGACCAAACTTCAACAACCTCCGAACAAACTTCTTTACCCTTCATCAGTTGATACATGACTAACTTTTTTTTCGTTAACTTTGACACTCCTAACAACCCTCCAAAACAACCTGGAACAAAATTTCACAACAAAATTCATAAAAGAGCTTCAAAGCAGAGGCATAGAGAAAAAATGGGATAACATAGGCACTTCAACTCAGAAATAGAAAAGGCTATCTCACATTTTCACGATTGAATCGTCTTCATTCTTCGCTCTTGACTTTAATCACCGACCCAACTTCTGATAACCTTTAATCACCCTCTTGAAAAATAAGCCAAAGCATAAATCGAGCTAAGTCAGGCCTACAACATAACATACCAATACATACCATAAAAATCTGAAAACAGAAGCATTCAAGACTTCTTAAAACCCTACTAACAACCTATAAACATAATATAACAGAATCAGAACCTCTCCAACCGATTCAAAACAACTTCTCAACCAAAACACCTCATAGAACCAAAATAGAAATTCCCTCACCAACTGATCACTCTCTTAACAGAACTCCCTAAAACCCTCCATTTTTCTCCTACAACTAACTCCATCACAAAATCTCTTCAATCGAAACAACCCTGCAAATATAACTTAAGAACTGACCATAACATAACGGAATTCCACCACTCTTTCTAATTGAATTTCAACCTTCATAACAACTCCATAACAGAATTTGAACTTCCATAACAAACCCTGAACCAACTCTGCAACACTTCCATAACTCAACTCAGAATCCACTTCTTCAAAACTTAACCTCACCCCTGCGCATTACCTCACTCTTTCACCCAACTCTGACACAACAAGATAAGTTCACAAAGAAAATGGTAAAACGATTCACAACGGTGAGATAACAGAAACAAAAGAAGCTTACAGAGAAACAAAAAGAGAATCGCGAGCAGAGAAGAAAAGAAGAAGCTAACAGAAAAACGCATAACATAAGACACATAATTGAAGAAGAAGAGAAAACAAAGAAGAAGAAGAAGAAGAAGAAGAAGAAGAAGAAGAGAAAGGGAAAGAATCCATTCTGACCTATTCGCGTTCTCGACGAAGGCATGGATTAAATACCGTCTTCACTCCTCATCTCGATTCAACCATCTTTATCGCCCTTACCTCAACTCAGAAACGACACAGACGAATCAAAGAACATCCACCTGCATGCATTGGAATCGTATAGTAAGCTCCTACCCCGTCCTCTCTCATCCACGCACAAGAGAAAACCTTCATTGATTTCGATTTCGATGAAGGATTTAAGGTTTTTTTCTTGCCTTCGTTCTTCACCTGAAAGTTGGAAACTGGATATGCAATCGAGATCGTTCTTTTTCAAATGGTGGAATTATTTCAGCGACGACACAATGTTGGGAATGTGAAGAGGATTTGGGTGTGCATAGAAACCGGTTTTGGTTTCTTGAATTGCTTGAATTCGGACCCATTCTTGGGTCTTCTTGGAACCCAATTTCAAAATGTTTTGAGGAGTGGGCTTTTGTGTCCCAATAATTTCATAGCCCAAGCAAGGCCATTGTCTTATACTCCCTCCTCAATGTTTTACCCTTGGCCCAATGCTCATGTTCATCATTAATTACTTTAACTTATCTTAATTTATTCATTAATCTTAGTTAATTTTTGTTGATTAACTTCATTTTCTATTTTTTTAAATATTGTTAGAATTTACATAATTTTAGATCTTGGTATGAAATAGGGATTTCTTGTTTTTATTATTAATTAGGAATTAACATAGCATTATTTGATTAATTAGGTTTAGTTAGGAATTAACGTGATTTAGTTTGATTAGGAAATTAGGTTAATCATGTTGATTTTGATCCTAATTTTTTAGAATTAATTCCATTGTTATCGTAATCATTTATAAAATCCTTAAATTGATAACTGAGTGTGAAAATCATGATCATCGACTTGTCGCAAGTTCATAATTCTAAACTAAAAAATATTTATCATTGGTGTTGTTGAATTCATTATGTTTTGTTTATATAAAATGATCTACTAGATTATTTGTCTTATAGAATTATGAAATAGTGGTTAGTTTAATTACTTGTGTGTGAAATATCGCATTACATAATATTATGACGTGTTAGGTTATATTTAAATGTGCCTTTGTTCGATGTTTTATTCATCAATAAAATGTAACAAGGATGGTATCATGCTAAATAAATCACTTAGGATGAAGAATGATAAATAATTGCTTTTACCATGATAATTTGTTATGTGACAATAAATTGGCTAAACGGTGTGCCCATAATCATGTTCAACATGACATAACAAAACACATTGAAATTAATCGATTTTATTAGTATAAAGGTCGTTAAGTAAGCTCTTTAGGTTAATATTTATCTTTATTTAACTAATTAATTATAGTATTATAATCACAACTTTGAAATATATTGAAATACCTTTTCTACACAAGACATGGAAAGTTTACAATTCATTAATAAACATACTCTTAAATCTCTTAGAATAAGCTTTAAGCTAAGAGAAACGATTAACTTTGTATTCAACCGATAGGAAGAATACTATTGTCATAAATAACCATTTGACAACTTTGAATCTTTCCTTTAAAACCAATATCTTCAATCATACATGTATTTAAATTAAACCTTTCAATATTTCCACCTCTATTGAAGAATATATCACCATTCTTTCCAACTCCAATAGGTTTTATAAAATCTTGTAGGGGTCCAATTCTAAAAAGTCTCGTCCATGATTCTGACACACCAATCTCACCCAAAACTGATATATAAAGATTAAAAAAGTTATTATATTCGATCATAGAAATGCAATCTTTTAACACCATCACGTGTTTAACAAATCCACAATAATTAGGGTTGGTGTGTGTTGTAATAAAGACTTCATCACTAAAGTTAAATGATACTAACACCTCTTCTTTGTGATAATCTTCATAGCCCCACCAATGACACATCCCATTAAAGTACATTGAATCACCTGTGTTTTGCCAATATTCATTCAAAAAATTAGTTGGCATTTTGACTTGAAGATCCCTCCAACAGTTACTTTTTAGACTATATATCTGCCATAAGGTCTCATCATTTATACAATTATTTGGATCATGCCCAAACTTAATATTGTCAATAGAATAAAAAAATCGAATCAACTTGTAGTCATCTGTGATAGGGTCATAACCAAAACCATGAATGTTAACACAGATAGTAATATCCCGTAGATCTTCAAACACAGTATTGGTTGGAAATGCTTTAAGAAATGTACTTTTAAAAGAACCACAAGGAATGAGCTTAAATTCCTCTGTGGACGGGTTCCACAATACTACTTTTGTGTTAAACGAGCTAGGGTCTCCCAGTCCATTGCCTTGACATAGACATAGTATGCCATTAACTATAGAACCAATAATAAAAATACATTCTCGATACACTTCAAATGGACGCGGCCAATTTAACTTGACTTTATTATCAAATGTTTCACCAGAAAATAAAAATATATTATCATTGTCATCAAATTCCCCATAATTAGGAGTCTGCTTTAGGAGCAGGTGGGAATTATGACAATCATTGTATTTAGATGAGAATAAGTTTATGCGATACATGTTGATAAATTGGGGATTTTCAAATAAATTAGCCCAAATCTTGCATACACAAGTAAACCGCTTCAAAGCTTTCACAGACAATTTAGATAAAATATCAAAAGAAACATCACTAGGTAAATAATTTCTAACCTTCTTTTTTGAGACTTCCATTGTTTCTTCTAATTAGATATATAAACTATGATCATTATATTAAAAAAAGAAGGAGAAGAAATGTAAATATGTGTTTTCTAAAGAAGCAATAAACAAAATAAAAAGGAATAGATGATATGATATGATGAAGAGAAATTAAAAAGTAAAAGAAAGGGTAGATACAAAGTATATATATAATATTAAAAAAGAATACACAAATAAATATAAGGAAAGTGGTAGGTAAAACGTGTATACTTTGTACCTACTACTTTTATTTTATTAATTTTTTTTTAGTGTTATATATACTTTTTACCTACCACTTTCATTGAGATTTGCTAAATTTCTTTTTTGAGATTTCCATTTATTTTTCTAATTACATATAGACTATGACCATTATATTAAAAAAAAGGAAAATAAACATAAATATGTATTTTTTTAAGTAGAAATAAATAAGAAAAAATAAATGATATGATATGGCGAAGAAAAAATTATAAATAAAAGAAAGGATAGATACAATATATATATATATATATATATATATATATATATATATATATATATATATATATATATATATATATATATATATATATATATATATATATATATATATATATATATATAAAATATTAAAAAGGATTATAAAAATAATATAAGAAAAAAGGTAGGTAAAATGTATACTTTGTACCTACTACTTTCTTTTGATTATTCTTGTATTCTTTTTTTAGTGTTATATATAATGTATACCTACCAATATCCTTTTAATATATATATATATATATATATATATATATATATATATATATATATATATATATATATATATATATATATATATATATATATATATATATATATATATATATATATATATAAATATTACTATTAGAATATTTAAAATGTTTGATATTTACCATAGTTACAATTAAAGTGAAGTTTATAAATGGTTTTAATGCATCCAAAATATATGCTACTTTTTTTTCATTCTTATAAAATTTGTGTATTTTTATTTTATGGGAAATTTTTTATCTACTTAATTTGTTTTTTATTATATAAAATTTGAATAAATTTATATTGATAAACTATAAAATTCAAACAAAGAAAATTGACAACATATATATCATTTAAATTTTTTAAATGTTTAGGAATTAGCATCCTTATATATTATTTATATGGTTTATAATATAAATTTATATTGATATAATTTTATTGAGTCTTGAGAATGATAAGTCAATGAAATAAGAAGTGAGGCTAGAAGTGCAGGCAGAGACCGAGTGACCATGGGAAACCGGAGGCCTCCTTTGAAATGATCCATTAGGCCGACTAAACATTTATAATAGGCCGCTTAGTTGGACTTCAACCAGCTAAACTAACTCCCTATTATCCACTCACTCAAAAGATAAGTGATATGACACGTCCCACTATAAAAAAAACTCAGGGAGGGAGTTAAGAACCATAACTACCTCCTTCATGATCGAAGGAATAACTTGTCTTCCACTACTCTGATTATCCTACAAATAGAAACTTTGATTAGATTGTCCCTCAGTTCCAAACATGATCTAGGCCTACAAATGCTCAAGATGTAATGCAAAATAAGTTAAAAGAATAGATAAATGATGTGATAAAATTGGGGCATGACAACTGCCCCTATTCAATTGCCTTGAACCCGGGAGTATGAATAGTCATTGTTTCCATATGGTGGAAGTCAGTTAAATACAAAAATATCCAAATTTTGTCTTAAAATATAAGATGTACTGAGATTAGGAAAACAAGGTTATCAGGATAAGATATCGAATCAACATCAACTCACGAGTTGATACTAATCCAATTGTGAAGATCTCCATCAATGAAAGGATGACGGTAAGATCAAAACTGCAAAGATCGCCATCGGCGAAAGGACAATGGTAAGATCATAACTTGTGCATACCACCATAGATGAAAGAACGATGGCAAGATCAAACTTACAAATATTATCATCAACGAAAGGATAATGGTAACATCACGACTGCAAAGATCACCATTGACGAAAGGACAATGGTAAAATACTCTTGCAAAAATTTCCATTGACGAAAGGATGATGATAAGATCATAACTGCAAAGATAGCCATCAACAAAAAGATGATGGTAAGATCACTACTGCAAATATTTCCATCGATGAAAGGACGATGGTAAGATCATAACTTGCAAAGATTGCTATCAATGAAAGGATGATGGTAAGATCAAACTGTGAATATCGCCATCAACGAAAGAATGATAGTAAGATCACAACTGTAAACATCTCCATCGATGAAAGGATAATGGTAATATAAACTTGCAAATATCACCATCGAAAAAAGGACGATGGTAAGATCGTAACTTGCAAAGATTGCCATCAACAAAAAGATGATGGTAAAATCATAACTTGCGGAGATCGCCATCAACGAAAGGACTATGGTAAGATCAAACTTCATATATCTCCATCGACGAAATGACAATGGTAAGATCATAATTGCACAAATTTACCTCGAAGAAAGGACGATGGTAAGATCAAAACTTGGAAAGATCTCCATCGACGAAAGGACAATGGTAAGATAAAATTGCAAAGATCGACATCGACGAAAGGACGGTGGTAAGATCATAACTTTAAAATATTTCCATCAACGAAAGGATGATGGTAAGATCACACTTGTAAATATTTTCTCAACAAAAGGATGATGTTAAGATCAAAACTTGCAAAGATCGCCATCAACGAAAGGATTATGGTAAGATCGTAACTTGCAAAGATTTCCATCAACGAAAGGATTATGGTAGGACCAACACTTGAAAAGACCTCCATCAACAAAAGGACGATGGTAAGATCACAACTTACAAAGATCTCCATCAATAAAAGGATGATGATAAGATCAACATTTCAAATATCGCCATCAACTGAAGGATGATGGTAAGATCTAATTTGCACAGATCTCCATCGATGAAAGGATGTTGGGAAAGAATTGTTGGGGAATAAAATCATCAACAAAACTTTGATAGAACAAACTTGATAGGGAGTACGGTAATCAATAAAAGTTTAATGGGTAAGAATCGTTGGAAATCCCATCCTCATCAATAAAAGGTTGAAGGAAAATATTCATTCAGGAATATCACCCTCATCAACAAAAGATTGAAGGAAAAGATTCATTGGGGAATAAAATCCTTAGCAATTAAAGGTTGTAGAAAAAGGTTTGTTGGGGAATAAAATACTCATTAAAAAAATATTGGAGGAAAAGGCTCACTGGGGAATAATATCCTCATCAACAAAAGGTTGGAGGAAAAGGCTCGCTGGGGAATGCCCAATGAAAAAAAATGTGTCGGGTAGGAACTCACCAAAAGAAATAACACTGAATTGGATGAGGATTAACCTGGACTCTCATGATTGGTCCCAGATCCTAACTTATGACATGTATGCTTGCTTGATTTTTCTATGCCGTAATGCATGAAATGTCACGATTGATGCATGTAGGAATGCAAATGAATGATTGGATTTTGTGAGGCTTGAAATTATTTCTTCATAAAGGTCAAGTGAAATTGAAGTTTTGGTATACCAATGTCTATTGGTTCTTAATATGCGCATGGAAGGTTGGTCTTCAAAATACCGATGATGATTGAATTTTAATTTAATGGTTGTCAATGAAAGACTAGACTTTGATTTTGGATTACCAATGAAAGATTGGATCTTAGTTTCTTTGATTACCAATGAATGATTTAATTTAATTTTATGACTGCCAATGAAAGATCGGAAGTTTATGTTTTAGGCAATGAAAGATTTGGGTTTTGGTAGGTGGAAATGTCTTGACTTCTCGAAACTTTGAATTTGGGCGATGCGATGATCAGAAGGCAGATGTGGATGCTCTTGGTTCCCCAACTTTGATCAGTTGTTGCCAAACTACATATTTTTTCCAAGAGAACTTTAACTTTCGTGCCTGATAGGCCATGGCGATCTGCAAATGATTATATGTTTTTGTGCATCGAGTGCATCACTAGGTATTGTTGATTTCCCTTCAGGCATTTCAAAATCAAAACAATTTACTATTCTTTTCAAATGCTTTTATTATTGGCCAAACTTTTAATGCAATGTTTATAAAAAATAATCGACATTTTTGAAAACAAGCTAATAAGATAAAAATGATGAAGAAAGCATTGATGAAAGCATCGTATTTTTTTTAAATGAATTGACCCATAAATGGGTAATAATACATACAGATGCAATTCCTTAAACAAATAATTGATGTGCTAGAAAGAAGTAAAATGGAAATAGGAATTGTCAAGTTTCTATTGAATTACAACATTGATATACTCCTTATGTCTTTGAGGATCACATCATTTGTTTCTAAGGAGAGTTGCTGGATCGATTCTTCTCATTTAGAGTTTTCATTGTAACGTAGATTCACGAACCACGATCTCTTGCCTTTGGAAAAAATCCCTAACTTTTTCCTAGACCGCCCTTTCAGGTTTTCAGCCGACCAGTTTCATACCCCAATTTTGTCTTACAGATTACATTACATTCATCTGCATTTATATAATCATTTCATTCGGTCATGCCTTTTTTAATCTTCATACATTCAGTCATTGGTCTAACCCTATGGTCTTGATCATTGCACTCATATGTTTCAATAAAAATTTCATTTGCATCATTGCCACATGACCACTTCATTTGGTCATGAACCCTCATAAAAACATGCATTTGTCCAATTAAGTAGAAAGCAAAGAAAAGTCAACATTTAGTTTTGTCATCTGAACATCGACATGGTCAAGACATGCATCCAAATATCAAAATATGTGTGGACTCATCCATTTGTTTCACCCATTTCATCCTATTCCATCATCCCACATTTCCATAATAGATTCATGTGAGGTTTTTTAGTATGAAGTCTTATTTTTTGGTCTCAACACTTTAAAGTTTTTTTTCATAATGCTAAGCCATTTGTTCGAAATTGTTTTTCATTCCAATGTACAAGTACACTTGATTATGGAAGAGGTATTTGTTTAAATTTTGACACACATTTGGCCTTGGTCAATTCAATAGAGTCATTCTTTATTCATCACATGTATTGTGACTTCCAATTTCAAGCATAAGCAAGCGATAATTGCATTTCATTCTTCTGTTTATAAAGTTACGTTTTCACTTAGGGGATCATTTTGAAGCCTAAAGGTTTATTTATCCAACACTCAAGAAGAAACAATGACTTTCAAAGTTGTCCTCCAAAAGTTACATTCAATAATACATTGAAAATTACAAAGAAAAGCTAGCATTTGAAGTACGAATGATGTTGAAGTTACATTCAATAATACATTGAAAATTACAAAGAATAGATAGATAGATAGATAGATAGATAGATAGATAGATAGATAGATAGATAGATAGATAGATAGATAGATAGATAGGTAGATAGATAGGTAGATAGATAGGTAGATAGATAGATAGATAGGTAGATAGATAGATAGATAGGTAGATAGATAGATAGATAGGTAGATAGATAGATAGATAGATAGATAGATAGATAGATAGATAGATAGATAGATAGATAGATAGATAGATAGATAGATAGATAGATAGATAGATAGATAGATAGATAGATAGATAGATAGATAGATAGATAGATAGATAGATAGATAGATAGATAGATAGATAGATAGATAGATAGATAGATAGATAGATAGATAGATAGATAGATAGATAGATAGATAGATAGATAGATAGATAGATAGATAGATAGATAGATAGATAGATAGATAGATAGATAGATAGATAGATAGATAGATAGATAGATAGATAGATAGATAGATAGATAGATAGATAGATAGATAGATAGATAGATAGATAGATAGATAGATAGATAGATAGATAGATAGATAGATAGATAGATAGATAGATAGATAGATAGATAGATAGATAGATAGATAGATAGATAGATAGATAGATAGATAGATAGATAGATAGATAGATAGATAGATAGATAGATAGATAGATAGATAGATAGATAGATAGATAGATAGATAGATAGATAGATAGATAGATAGATAGATAGATAGATAGATAGATAGATAGATAGATAGATAGATAGATAGATAGATAGATAGATAGATAGATAGATAGATAGATAGATAGATAGATAGATAGATAGATAGATAGATAGATAGATAGATAGATAGATAGATAGATAGATAGATAGATAGATAGATAGATAGATAGATAGATAGATAGATAGATAGATAGATAGATAGATAGATAGATAGATAGATAGATAGATAGATAGATAGATAGATAGATAGATAGATAGATAGATAGATAGATAGATAGATAGATAGATAGATAGATAGATAGATAGATAGATAGATAGATAGATAGATAGATAGATAGATAGATAGATAGATAGATAGATAGATAGATAGATAGATAGATAGATAGATAGATAGATAGATAGATAGATAGATAGATAGATAGATAGATAGATAGATAGATAGATAGATAGATAGATAGATAGATAGATAGATAGATAGATAGATAGATAGATAGATAGATAGATAGATAGATAGATAGATAGATAGATAGATAGATAGATAGATAGATAGATAGATAGATAGATAGATAGATAGATAGATAGATAGATAGATAGATAGATAGATAGATAGATAGATAGATAGATAGATAGATAGATAGATAGATAGATAGATAGATAGATAGATAGATAGATAGATAGATAGATAGATAGATAGATAGATAGATAGATAGATAGATAGATAGATAGATAGATAGATAGATAGATAGATAGATAGATAGATAGATAGATAGATAGATAGATAGATAGATAGATAGATAGATAGATAGATAGATAGATAGATAGATAGATAGATAGATAGATAGATAGATAGATAGATAGATAGATAGATAGATAGATAGATAGATAGATAGATAGATAGATAGATAGATAGATAGATAGATAGATAGATAGATAGATAGATAGATAGATAGATAGATAGATAGATAGATAGATAGATAGATAGATAGATAGATAGATAGATAGATAGATAGATAGATAGATAGATAGATAGATAGATAGATAGATAGATAGATAGATAGATAGATAGATAGATAGATAGATAGATAGATAGATAGATAGATAGATAGATAGATAGATAGATAGATAGATAGATAGATAGATAGATAGATAGATAGATAGATAGATAGATAGATAGATAGATAGATAGATAGATAGATAGATAGATAGATAGATAGATAGATAGATAGATAGATAGATAGATAGATAGATAGATAGATAGATAGATAGATAGATAGATAGATAGATAGATAGATAGATAGATAGATAGATAGATAGATAGATAGATAGATAGATAGATAGATAGATAGATAGATAGATAGATAGATAGATAGATAGATAGATAGATAGATAGATAGATAGATAGATAGATAGATAGATAGATAGATAGATAGATAGATAGATAGATAGATAGATAGATAGATAGATAGATAGATAGATAGATAGATAGATAGATAGATAGATAGATAGATAGATAGATAGATAGATAGATAGATAGATAGATAGATAGATAGATAGATAGATAGATAGATAGATAGATAGATAGATAGATAGATAGATAGATAGATAGATAGATAGATAGATAGATAGATAGATAGATAGATAGATAGATAGATAGATAGATAGATAGATAGATAGATAGATAGATAGATAGATAGATAGATAGATAGATAGATAGATAGATAGATAGATAGATAGATAGATAGATAGATAGATAGATAGATAGATAGATAGATAGATAGATAGATAGATAGATAGATAGATAGATAGATAGATAGATAGATAGATAGGATTATTGTCCCCAGGTCGAGGGGCAGAAGTGGAATCGTTCCTTTTATTACTAGCCTCATCGTTTGTGGCCATCATGTTAGTAATTACACGAGTAAGCTAATTTATCTTGTCCTTCATTTCTTTAACGTTCCCTTCGACTAAATCTATCTCTTCTCTTAGAACGGCCTGATTATGCTCAAGCTGTTCCATAACCTTTTTGCGGTGAGATCGAGTTATATATGATGGTCGGAGAGTCAGATTTTCTCGTTCAATGATTCTTAGAAAAGGGGAAGAAAATAATTTTCCTCCTTTTTATTTTTATGCATTTTGATGTATATATGAATGCATGAGTATGTATGAAAATATATTATTTAGAATAGTCCTAATCATTTAGTTATTGCAAGTGTCATACGGTGAACTGACTTTGTGTGTGTTTTTGCTTTGGAAAGCAAATGTCGCGGATAGCAAGAGTCGCCACCGACTTTTCTTTTATCCAATAAGGAAAGGTGGAAAAGAACAGGAAAGACCTTAATTAGATTTTGGGTTCGGGAGGTACATTATACAAAGGGAAGGTGTTAGCACCCTTTGTATCCATGGTTATCCATGGGCTCTTAATTGCTGGATCACTTATGTTTGTCTGAAAAAGTGTTTGTGAATGGCTTAAAAAATGTTTTGAAAAGAGAGTTTAACTTTGTAATGATTCTTGTACGAATGTATACAAAGTATTTATCTCGTTCAATTTTGAAATCGGTTTAGAAAAATATAACTTGGCAATGATTCTAGTACGAATGTATACCAAGTGGTGATTTTCTAGTATTTGCAAAGTGTGAGGTATGAAAAATGTTTTGGGTGAGCCAGCAATTAAGAGTTATACCTACCCAAGGTCTTTATGGGCATTTCCTATCCTTATGAGGGTAAAACTGTCCTTACTATTGAGAAGTAAGTAGTTTTATCCCTTTGGATGTAAAAAGGTCATCGTAGGGTCAGCGATTGGTCATTGAAGGCAACATTTGTAAGGATACCTTAGCATTCGAAGGGACGATCATCATTTAACCGTAGGCTACAACGAAGGGTCATCGAGGGACAAAATCATATATTCGAAGGCAACATCCGAGGGACTATGATGTATTTTATAGGGACATGATGATTTAATCGAAGGGTCTTTGCTAAGTGTATCCCCACATTCGCGGGACATGACCGTAATACCGTAATATCGTAAGGCAACAAAGAGAGGTCCAAGATCACATATTCAAAGGCAATATTTTACAATCAATTAGGTAGTTGTAATCAACTAGGTAATTAGGTCCATATTATAATCAATTAAATAATTAGGATAAATCTCCACATTGAAATCGATTAAGTAATTAGGATGAATTTCCACAAGGGTATCCCACAAATAAAGTGGAATACTGTCATACGGTGAACTGACTTGGGATATTTTGCTTTTTATCGCAATGTCGCGGATAGCAAGAGTCGCCACCGACTTTTCTTTTATCCAATAAGGAAAGGTGGAAAAGAACAGGAAAGACCTCAATAGATTTTGGGTTCGGGAGGTACATTATACAAAGGGAAGGTATTAGCACCCTTTGTATCCATGGTTATCCATGGGCTCTTAATTGCTGGATCACTTATATTTTTGTCTGAAAAGTGTTCGTGAATTGTTTAAAAAATGTTTCGAAAAGAGAGTTTAACTTTGTAATGATTCTCGTATGAATGTATACAAAGTATTTATCTCGTTTGATTTTGAAAACGGTTTAGAAAAATGTAACTTGGTAATGATTCTAGTATGAATGTATACCAAGTGGTGATTTTCTAGGATTTGCAAAGTGTGAGGGGTGGAAAATGTTTTAGGTTATGATCCAGTAATTGAGAGTTATACCTTCCTAAGGTCGTTATGGGCATTTCCTATCCTTATGAGGGTAAAACTGTCCTTACTATTGAGAAGTAAGTAGTCTTATCCCTTTGGATGTAAAAGGGTCATCGTAGGGTTATCGATTGGTCATTGAAGGCAACAGTTGTAAGGATACCTTAGCATTCGAAGGGACGATCATCATTTAACCGTAGGCTACACCGAAGGGTCATCGGGGGACAAAATCGTATTTTCGAAGGCAACATCCGAGGGACCATGATTTATTTTATGATGATTTAACCGAAGGGTCTTTGCTAAGTGTATCCCTACATTCGCGGGGCATGACCGTAATACCGTGTTATCGTAAGGCAAAAGAGAGGTCCAAGATCACATATTTAAAAGCCATATTTTAAAGTTAATTAGGTAATTAGGATGAATCTCCACATTAAAATTAATACATTAAAATTAATACATTAAAATTAACACATTAAAATTAATCAAGTAATTTAGGGCGAATCTCCACAAGGGTATCCCACAAATAAAGTGGAAGACCTAGACAGCAATCCTTTCCTGGGACAGGTGAACCTTTACAAAATTCAGCAAACGGATTAGAGTACCAAATCAGGGTGCAATCAAGAGTTGCACCAAAGCAGTAATAGTATCAGGTAAACAAAGCCTGGTTATAATAAAACAAGTCGGATGGGTAAAGATCAAAACAGAGCGAAACAGCGGCCTCCATTACAACAATTCAAGGTATCCAGGCATACTTAAGTCCACATGCAAAACCTCAAATATATTTATGAATTCAATTATGATATCACATGTGCATTAGGAACATAAAGCGGTGATAGTAACGCAAACCTGTTGGCAATTGAATTGCAACCTCGAATTGGCCGATCGGATCGAATTGAGCGGAAGTGACCTTGCTGCCGTAGGCTTTTCCTTCCGGGTTTCCTTTAGGGTTACTCGGAATAAGTTAAACAGTAGTCCTGAACACTCCGCCACAAGCCGGCAGGATTTGTCCTTGGATTCGTCAACTAAACAACAAATTAAAACGAAGAAAATAAACTAGATCCTAACGTAAGGTTGGATCCGGTAAAAAGGTACACAATAGTTTCCTTTGTAGAAACTATTGTGTGAATAGAACTAACTAAATGCTGAAAAGGAAATAGGAAATTGCAAGGAAAATAGTGTAGAACTCGTAGGAAAAACAATGCCTAAGCTGCTGGAAAAGAAAATATGCAAAAGTGAAAACGGCAAAGGAAAAATGTGGAAAAAGCCCCCCTTTCTAGGTTTTCTTCGTGGCTATTTATATTGGTACCATTAAGTAACTACTTGCTGCCAAGAGCTCTTCAACGTGGCTAATTTCATGGCGTGGATATAGGGCCCAACACTCCTCAACGTCTCTTCAAGTCTCTGAGGCGTTACTTGCGCCCAAAAAGTAGGGTAGTGGTGTGACGCTCGTCACACCATGTGTGACGTCCGTCACAAGGCTGCTTTGCGTGACGCTCGTCACGCCCTCCGTGACGTCCGTCACAAGCACAACATTTGTGGCTTGCGCTTTGGGCTGGGCTTTGCTATTTGGTTCGTTTTCTCTCCTTTTTGCACCTCTTTTCCTCCATTTTTACTTGTGCTTCCAAATAAACCACTTTCATGTTATCACTAGGCGAGCGTGTAGCGAATAGGTCAGTTTGGGTCATTCGCGAGCTGGGCCTTCGTTCCCTTAAGATCAGTGTCATGAAAATGAGTCGGAATGCCTTGAAAAATGTCTTGAAATATAAATGAGCAAATTTTGGGGTATGACAGCTGCCCCTGTTCAATATTCTTGAACCGAGAGAGTTAGAATGGTGTGTACCGTTCGTGGTCTGGAGGTGAAAGATTATTGAACACTAGAATGCCCCAAAAATTTGCACTTGCCAATTAGTCTTGGTGGAGATGGGCTTAAAGATGCCATCCAGGTAGTTTGATGAGGAGATTTCCAGATTGTGTCGTACGTTAGACAATGTCTGAAGACATGGACGTCATACCGGGTCATACGCTAGACCGTATAGTGAATCATCCATCATGCTGTTGACTTCGCTGGGGAGTCAGAGTATGCTATATGCTGCTGGGGATAAGGGATCAGAATGGATCATACACTGGACCATATCTGGGTATCAGAGTGAGCTGTTCGTTAGGCGGATGACTTTGATGGGGATGAAAGATCAGAACGGATCGTACGCTAGATCGGTTCTGAATTGCAGAATGAGCCGTCCGTTAGGCTGAATCTGCTTGAAGAGGGAGTAGTCGTATACCAGACTACCATTCAGAAATGTACCTGTCCGAAGGTAGCATCTGAGTAAAGGGGGTAGCCGTATACCAGACTACCATTCAGGAATGTACCTGTCCGAAGGTAGCACCTGAGCAAGGGGAGTAGCCGTATACCAGACTACCATTCAGGAATGTACCTGTCCGAAGGTAGCACCTGAGCAAGGGGAGTAGCCGTATACCAGACTACCATTCAGGAATGTACCTGTCCGAAGGTAGCACCTGAGCAAGGGGAGTAGCCGTATACCAGACTACCATTCAGGAATGTACCTGTCCGAAGGTAGCACCTGAGCAAGGGAAGTAGCCGTATACCAGACTACCATTCAGGAATGTACCTGTCCGAAGGTAGCACCTGAGCAAGGGATGAGGGTCTGACTTGGTCGTACATTAGACTGTATTTGAGCAGCCTCTGGTCTAACTTGGTCGTACATTAGACTGTATTCGAGTTGAAGAAGGTCAGAATGGATCGTACGCTAGATCGTATCTGAGTTGTTGAAGGTCATATGTTGAGCTGAATCAGAGTGAACCATACGTTAGGTTGTATCTGATAGTATTGGTATCTGTTGTATTTGCAACAATTTACTGGGGATGGGCTTATAGATGCCATCGTTAGGAGGATGTCAGAATGAATGTTGCCATGAAGTATATCTGAAAGATGTAGTCGAATCCTGAATGTAATTGATAGAGATGTCTGTCTGAATGGACCTTTGTTTTGATTGTATCAGGAGGATAATTAACCTGAAAAATAAAGTTAGCTTCATGCCATGTCATGATGCATGAGATGCAAATGTCGTATGTATGCGGGTGCTGTGAAATGATGTAATGTGGGACTTATGCGTCTGGAATACATAAGAACATTGTATGCATGTATATGTTATGAAATGATGTAATGTATATGATGCGGAATGAACATTGTATGCATGGAATGATGTAATGAAGGCCCTATGCGTTTGAAACGTTCTTCCAGGGGGCTCTACTGGGGAAATGAATCTCGGTCTTCTGGTCGGAGATATTTGCATTGATGACCCCTTCTCAGCTGGGGATACTTGATCCTTGTCTGATGGTAGAAATATTCGACAGAGCCTGGCTGGGAGTGGAAGAGATGACTAGTCTGTCTGGTGACGCCAACCTCTATTGGGGAATAATTGGCGTTGCCGAGGAATCGAATTAGCAACGGATTCATTGGAAAGCCTGGTTAGACCTTCGCTTCGATCTTGAAGTCGTGTAGTAATTGTCATTGTTATTTTATGCATGTATTTTTGATAAACATTGATCATATTCAAACGCATATATCAATTCAAATTAAATCAATGGACGTTCGTGCAAACAAAACGGGAAAGTAAAAATAAAATTGCATTGATTTTGAAAGAGGGCCTATGAACAGGCAATCTGTGTACAAGGAGACAGAAATCCTAGTAAGAGGAAATTGTCAAGAAACAAAGAGAAAGCTATGCCGGAAACGTCCTATTGACTTTAATTCCACTACTGCCATTATATCTTCAAGCATCTCATCCCTTGCTGTCGGATAGAGGTGGTTGGCTTGTTCAGTCCCTTGGAACGTGGTTGAAGCTGACAGAAAACGGGACATAGTCGTACGCTTTAATCCCTAATTTTTGCCTGGACCGCCTTTTCGGGTTTTCAGTCCACCGGGATACCCCTTCTTGCCCAAGCCGCCCTTTCAGGTTTTCGACTTGCCGGGTATACGTCTTTATATATTTATCCCTAATTTTTGCCCGAACCCTTTTGGTTCGCCGGGATGCCCTTACTTTTGCCTAGGTACGTCGACCTAGCGGGTCTCTGTTAGGCGTAGTATTTTTTAACTATGTCCGCGTTCACAGGATGTGGGAAGTCTTCGCCATCCATTGTAGCAAGTATCATGGCTCCACCGGAGAATACCTTTTTAACCACAAATGGCCCTTCGTATGTGGGAGTCCATTTGCCCCTGGGATCACCTTGTGGTAGAATGATACGCTTGATAACTAAGTCGCCGATTTGGTACACTCGTCTCTTGACTCTTTTGTTAAATGCTTGGGTCATGCGCTTCTGATATATCTGCCCGTGACAAACAGCCGCAAGTCTTTTCTCGTCAATCAAGTTTATCTGATCGAGTCGAGTCTGGATCCATTCATCTTCATCTAAGCCCGCCTCTTTCATGATTCTTAGAGAGGGAATCTGGACTTCCACTGGTAAAACGGCTTCCGTTCCATAGACTAAAGAGAAAGGAGTTGCCCCTGTCGAAGTGCGTACTGAAGTGCGATAACCATGGAGAGCAAACGGTAACATCTCATGCCAGTCTTTGTACGTTACTGTCATCTTCTGTACAATCCTCTTGATATTCTTATTAGCGGCCTCCACGGCGCCATTCATCTTTGGCCGGTACGGAGAAGAGTTATGGTTTTTAATTTTGAACTGCGTGCAGAGTTCAGTTTAGTACCATTATCAGTGATAACTCTTTCAGGAGACAGCAGGTTTCTCGAATGTATATTTGATAAGATCCATCTTAGAAATCAATAAAGTGGTATGATTCAACATATACTGTTTTAGTCGGCGAGCAGCCCAAGCCAAAGCGCAGCAAGCTTTCTCGAGCTGTGAGTATCTTGTTTCACAGTCGGTACCTTTTGCTAAGGCAGTGTATGACATGCTCTTTTCGACCAGACTCGTCATGTTGCCCCAGCACACCCTATTGAATTTTCTAACACGGTCAAATATGTGATTAAAGGTCTTCCTTCAACTGGTGGCATCGGAACTGGAGGTTCTTGGGGATACTTCTTGATTTTGTCATTCATCATTCCATACCATCTCTTGATTTTTCTTTTTTTAGTAATTTGAAGATGGGTTTGCAGGTAGCAGTCAAGTGTGGAATGAATCAGGCAATGTAATTCGAGTGCCCCCAGAAACCTCTGACTTCTTTCTTGTTTATTTCAGTACCCAAATTTACAATTTCAATTGATTCCTCATGCGGCTGTATAGTCTTTTCTTCTTGCAGTAGTCGGGCAAGTTCTCCAGGTACTTCACAATATTCCACACTTCCATCCTCGGCTTGGTAGATCGGATTTTCAAAGTCATAATGAACAGTAGTAGAACTATTATCCACAGGATCCAGAGTGAATATGGATACGCGATTTGTTACGTGAGTGTGTGCAAGAAAACATAGCTTGTTTTGAAAAATGAAAGGAAAGATAAAGAGCGCAATATTTGAATGCAAAAGGTCCATTGATTTATTGAATATGAATATGCTTATGAAATGACAAAACCCTTGAAAAATTAGCTATTATGCCCCGGGTATAGACACAATGCTTTGAAACATAAAAATAGCAATAACAATTACTCCTGACTAAAGGAAATCGGGATAGTGTCTTCAGCCTTCCAATTATTGGGTCCGTCACCAATTGTTGGAAAAATCCAGCTATCCAAGTCATAATCGTTATCAGTATCTTCCACAGCATTGACAGTCTCGTCATGATTAGGCAGAGGGGCAGTGATGCCATGAGGAGTCTCCGGAGGATCAAAGGTAGTCGCCTGTATCTTCCCACTTCGAATGCCACTTTCAACATGTTCACCTGTTAATATAAGTTCAATGAAACCCAATGAGGAACTCCTCAATAGATGGCTGTAGAATGGGCCAGTCAGTGTGCTCATGAACATGTCCACCAATTCTCGATCGGTCATAGGGGGTTTGACTCTGCTAGCCAAATCTCTCCATTTTTGAGCATATTCTTTGAAACTTTCTTTAGATCCCATAGTCATATTCTGCAACTGTAGCCGAGTAGGCGCTAGTTCAGAATTATACCGGTAGTGCTTGTAGAAAGCTGTCGCTAAATCAGTCCATGTGTGGATGTTAGAGCTCTCGAGCTGATAATACCATTCCAACTGAGTGCCAGACAGACTTTCTTGGAAGAAATGGATCCATAGTTTCTTATCAGTGGTATGCGGCTGGATCTTTCTCACATAAGCCCTTAAATGCATCTGAGGACAGGATGCACCATCGTACTTAGTGAAAGTGGGGATTTTGAATTTGCGGGGAATGGTCACATCGGAAACCAGGCCCAAACTTTCGAAATCCAGACCAGGCGCCTTCTGACCCTCCATAGCTAGCATACGTTCTTCCAACAACTTGTACTTATCATCTCTCGGAGAGTACTGTTCATTTTCATACTTCTCATCATCATCCTCAGGGTTGGAGAAATCAGCATCCTCTTCCTCTGAATCATTCTCCGCCTCATCCTCTGGACCGTTCGGGATTCCAAATTTGATTCCCGTAGCCTGTCCTTTACGCCTTCTTCCTGGGTTAATGAAACTCACAGCCTTCTTGTCTTTCTTCTTTTCGACCAAAAGAGCCTTCAGTTCCTCCTGCCCCTTGGATAGGCTTAGCATCATCTCCTTGAACTGAGCATTTTGAGTCTGGAGATCTTTGACAGTTTGTTCGAGATCCATTTTTCTGTTTAAGAGGCAGACCGTGAGAATATGGTCCTTTGGAACACCTGTCATGCAATGTTATGTTATGCTATGCAATGTATGAAATGTTTTCAAGGACTTTTGGAATTTAACTTTACGTAAGCCAACAAAAAAGGAGACTTTTTTATTTTTATTTTTTTTTATTTTTTTTATTTTACAAAACAGAGCAAAGTTAAATCCCTAAGTCCTCGAAATGGTTAGTACAATGTTATGATGTCATGATGTTATGATGTTATGAGGTTAAATAAATAACAAGCACAAGCAAGTCACACAACCATCATTCCTAGGTTTTAAGGCTTGCATGAGTTCCATAGGTAAGTACCCTCCCCACTGAAGTTTAGTTGGTTCAACCTGTCCTAGAATAGTAACCGGGTTCTAAAAGGATCTCCAATCATTGACCTTCCCTCAAGTCCACTTCAGTGCAACACCAAGTGGTTGACCGAAGCTTCCCTAAAGTCCAATCTCAAGGAGTGTAGTATCGAGTCTCAACCAACCCCAGTCGGAACCGAAGTCAGTTATCTCACTACTTTCTAATGGTCAGGATGAGTCAATTAGGGTTCTAAAAGTCTGGTTAATGCTTTGATGACACCACGCGGAAGCCAAATTTTTCCTCAAGTAACATGAGGAACATCAGGACAACCAAAGTGTCACATTAACCGTAGCCATCATTTTAACCATTCCGGTATACGCCGGATAGTCGCGATGATCTATTGCTACTTACCTAAGGTACACTAGATCCGGGTGTAGGATCTTTCACTCAAAAATACCCAAGCAACCCCTTAAAAGTAAATCAGACAATTTTAAATAAGTGATCTTGTTTTTAAGGTAACCTCTCTTTTTAAACATCCCCAGCAGAGTCGCCAGTTCTGTCATACGGTGAACTGACTTGGGATATTTTGCTTTTTATCGCAATGTCGCGGATAGCAAGAGTCGTCACCGACTTTTCTTTTATCCAATAAGGAAAGGTGGAAAAGAACAGGAAAGACCTCAATAGATTTTGGGTTCGGGAGGTACATTATACAAAGGGAAGGTATTAGCACCCTTTGTATCCATGGTTATCCATGGGCTCTTAATTGCTGGATCACTTATATTTTTGTCTAAAAAGTGTTCGTGAATTGTTTAAAAAATGTTTCGAAAAGAGAGTTTAACTTTGTAATGATTCTCGTATGAATGTATACAAAGTATTTATCTCGTTTGATTTTGAAAACGGTTTAGAAAAATGTAACTTGGTAATGATTCTAGTATGAATGTATACCAAGTGGTGATTTTCTAGGATTTGCAAAGTGTGAGGGGTGGAAAATGTTTTAGGTTATGATCCAGTAATTGAGAGTTATACCTTCCTAAGGTCGTTATGGGCATTTCCTATCCTTATGAGGGTAAAACTGTCCTTACTATTGAGAAGTAAGTAGTCTTATCCCTTTGGATGTAAAAGGGTCATCATAGGGTTATCGATTGGTCATTGAAGGCAACAGTTGTAAGGATACCTTAGCATTCGAAGGAACGATCATCATTTTACCGTAGGCTACACCGAAGGGTCATCGGGGGACAAAATCGTATTTTCGAAGGCAACATCCGAGGGACCATGATTTATTTTATGATGATTTAACCGAAGGGTCTTTGCTAAGTGTATCCCTACATTCGCGGGGCATGACCGTAATACCGTGTTATCGTAAGGCAAAAGAGAGGTCCAAGATCACATATTTAAAAGCCATATTTTAAAGTTAATTAGGTAATTAGGATGAATCTCCACATTAAAATTAATACATTAAAATTAATACATTAAAATTAACACATTAAAATTAATCAAGTAATTTAGGGCGAATCTCCACAAGGGTATCCCACAAATAAAGTGGAAGACCTAGACAGCAATCCTTTCCTGGGACAGGTGAACCTTTACAAAATTCAGCAAACGGATTAGAGTACCAAATCAGGGTGCAATCAAGAGTTGCACCAAAGCAGTAATAGTATCAGGTAAACAAAGCCTGGTTATAATAAAACAAGTCGGATGGGTAAAGATCAAAACAGAGCGAAACAGCGGCCTCCATTACAACAATTCAAGGTATCCAGGCATACTTAAGTCCACATGCAAAACCTCAAATATATTTATGAATTCAATTATGATATCACATGTACATTAGGAACATAAAGCGGTGATAGTAACGCAAACCTGTTGGCAATTGAATTGCAACCTCGAATTGGCCGATCGGATCGAATTGAGCGGAAGTGACCTTGCTGCCGTAGGCTTTTCCTTCCGGGTTTCCTTTAGGGTTACTCGGAATAAGTTAAACAGTAGTCCTGAACACTCCGCCACAAGCCGGCAGGATTTGTCCTTGGATTCGTCAACTAAACAACAAATTAAAACGAAGAAAATAAACTAGATCCTAACGTAAGGTTGGATCCGGTAAAAAGGTACACAATAGTTTCCTTTGTAGAAACTATTGTGTGAATAGAACTAACTAAATGCTGAAAAGGAAATAGGAAATTGCAAGGAAAATAGTGTAGAACTCGTAGGAAAAACAATGCCTAAGCTGCTGGAAAAGAAAATATGCAAAAGTGAAAACGGCAAAGGAAAAATGTGGAAAAAGCCCCCCTTTCTAGGTTTTCTTCGTGGCTATTTATATTGGTACCATTAAGTAACTACTTGCTGCCAAGAGCTCTTCAACGTGGCTAATTTCATGGCGTGGATATAGGGCCCAACACTCCTCAACGTCTCTTCAAGTCTCTGAGGCGTTACTTGCGCCCAAAAAGTAGGGTAGTGGTGTGACGCTCGTCACACCATGTGTGACGTCCGTCACAAGGCTGCTTTGCGTGACGCTCGTCACGCCCTCCGTGACGTCCGTCACAAGCACAACATTTGTGGCTTGCGCTTTGGGCTGGGCTTTGCTATTTGGTTCGTTTTCTCTCCTTTTTACACCTCTTTTCCTCCATTTTTACTTGTGCTTCCAAATAAACCACTTTCATGTTATCACTAGGCGAGCGTGTAGCGAATAGGTCAGTTTGGGTCATTCGCGAGCTGGGCCTTCGTTCCCTTAAGATCAGTGTCATGAAAATGAGTCGGAATGCCTTGAAAAATGTCTTGAAATATAAATGAGCAAATTTTGGGGTATGACAGCTGCCCCTGTTCAATATTCTTGAACCGAGAGAGTTAGAATGGTGTGTACCGTTCGTGGTCTGGAGGTGAAAGATTATTGAACACTAGAATGCCCCAAAAATTTGCACTTGCCAATTAGTCTTGGTGGAGATGGGCTTAAAGATGCCATCCAGGTAGTTTGATGAGGAGATTTCCAGATTGTGTCGTACGTTAGACAATGTCTGAAGACATGGACGTCATACCGGGTCATACGCTAGACCGTATAGTGAATCATCCATCATGCTGTTGACTTCGCTGGGGAGTCAGAGTATGCTATATGCTGCTGGGGATAAGGGATCAGAATGGATCATACACTGGACCATATCTGGGTATCAGAGTGAGCTGTTCGTTAGGCGGATGACTTTGATGGGGATGAAAGATCAGAACGGATCGTACGCTAGATCGGTTCTGAATTGCAGAATGAGCCGTCCGTTAGGCTGAATCTGCTTGAAGAGGGAGTAGTCGTATACCAGACTACCATTCAGAAATGTACCTGTCCGAAGGTAGCATCTGAGTAAAGGGGGTAGCCGTATACCAGACTACCATTCAGGAATGTAGCTGTCCGAAGGTAGCACCTGAGCAAGGGGAGTAGCCGTATACCAGACTACCATTCAGGAATGTACCTGTCCGAAGGTAGCACCTGAGCAAGGGGAGTAGCCGTATACCAGACTACCATTCAGGAATGTACCTGTCCGAAGGTAGCACCTGAGCAAGGGAGTAGCCGTATACCAGACTACCATTCAGGAATGTACCTGTCCGAAGGTAGCACCTGAGCAAGGGAAGTAGCCGTATACCAGACTACCATTCAGGAATGTACCTGTCCGAAGGTAGCACCTGAGCAAGGGATGAGGGTCTGACTTGGTCGTACATTAGACTGTATTTGAGCAGCCTCTGGTCTAACTTGGTCGTACATTAGACTGTATTCGAGTTGAAGAAGGTCAGAATGGATCGTACGCAAGATCGTATCTGAGTTGTTGAAGGTCATATGTTGAGCTGAATCAGAGTGAACCGTACGTTAGGCTGTATCTGATAGTATTGGTATCTGTTGTATTTGCAACAATTTACTGGGGATGGGCTTATAGATGCCATCGTTAGGAGGATGTCAGAATGAATGTTGCCATGAAGTATATCTGAAAGATGTAGTCGAATCCTGAATGTAATTGATAGAGATGTCTGTCTGAATGGACCTTTGTTTTGATTGTATCAGGAGGATAATTAACCTGAAAAATAAAGTTAGCTTCATGCCATGTCATGATGCATGAGATGCAAATGTCGTATGTATGCGGGTGCTGTGAAATGATGTAATGTGGGACTTATGCGTCTGGAATACATAAGAACATTGTATGCATGTATATGTTATGAAATGATGTAATGTATATGATGCGGAATTGTAAGACCCCAATTTTGGCCCTAAGATCCCTCATGGCCCATATCATATCATATCATGGCCTCAAGGATCATTGCATACCCTAGCTGTCCTCCTAGTGGGTGGGGTACCTTGTGAGTGTGGTTTTTGATCACCAAGCATGTATTGCATTTGTATATCATTGCTTTTCATATGTTTACTAACCAAAAGTACAAAAATATTGTCATCTAACCATGTTGCTTGCAGATGAAGCTGACTAAGTCAACACAGTCAAATCAGGCCCTGGGCAATAGATGGTGGCCATTCTTGAAGAATTTGGACACCATGATCATTCATTAAGAGTTCATATAATTTGTGATATCATTGGGAATCAAGATCTCATGTGAAAGAGGCTTGAAATTCATCAGAACATGGCCCAGTCAACCAAAGTCAACTGTGGTCAACTGTGGATTTAATCAGTGATTTGGTGATTGGAATTGGTTAAAAGGGTCTCATTCATGTCTATATAAACCTCATTTGGCATTTCAAAGACCAAGGTTGAAGGAATTGAGCTCAGACAGACAGTTTCCCAAAATGGCAGTGGACCTGTAATCTCAGCTGCCCAAAGTGGAAAGTTTTTCCCTTCAAGATAACTTCATCATACAAGCTTCAAATCAAAATTTGTCCAACATGAAAGTTGAAGATCTTGATCTCACCTTTCTAAAAAGTCCAAGAACTTGAAAATCCCATGTGTGGTTTGCAAGATATGGCTCAGTGAATTTCAAAAAAGACCCGTAATCAGGAGGCCATAACTACCACATGGATTGTCCAAATTGCAAGTTCTTTATATGCACAAACTCCATTTAATATGTACTTCAATGGTGCATAATTGGATTTCTTCAAAATTGCTCAATGCAAAAGGTCAAATTTCAACTGGACTGTTAATTGAACCAGGGGCAAAATCGTCCAACTTGTGAAATAATTGGAATTTTTGAGTGGGGATTTTTTCTACACCTCATAAATGGCATTTGGAACTTGTTGGAATACTCACAACATGCCTAGGCCTTGTGGTTTGAGAATTGGTTTTGAAAATGAATTGGAAAAAATGGACACACAAGCCATCACATGGTGAAAATGCAAAATATGGGGAATTTGAAAGTGAGAATTATGCAATCAGCTTCCAAAGGGTATTTACAACTTGTTGAAAGTGGAAAATTCCTGCTGTAATGCTGCTAATGATTCAAAGCCAAAAATCCAAATTCACACATGAGCTTCATTTTATAACTAATCCATTTTTCACTAATTAGGATTAGAGTTGGATTAGTGCTTCCATATATAAACTTAAACCATAACAGAATTGAAAACTAATCACAACTTCACAATCACTTTCACAGTATAACAGAAAACAAAAGAAAATTCTCTCATCTCTCATTTTTTGCTCTAACACTTTTTGCTCAAATTTCATCAAGATCTACCAAACTTTTGTGGAAATTTTCTGTGGATTCTTGACTTGCAGGTGAAATCAAGTTGCTGTTGATCAAGATTGGAACCAAAATCGCAGCCAATCCTCAACTGTTGCAAGAAGGCATTCCCATGGCAGCTTGAGAAATCGCTCAATTCAACCGTGCTGGAGCTGGATTGGCATCATCACTCGCCTTCTGAAGTAATCTCCTTCATCTGTTTCGCGTCGCCGAGCTCTAAATCGCGAACTCCATTGCTGCACAATCAAGAAAGGTCGGATTTCAAATCGCGCAATAGCTTAAATTATGTTAGGGATTTGGTAGAGTATTGATTGTAGAGTAATCTGAAGCTTTTGGATTGTAAATTCGTTGAAATTTGAGTGAGTTATTCGCAATTGAGGTTTCGATGCGTTTCCTTCTTTCTTTCGATTCGCTCTGTGTAGAAATTGATAGATGAAATCGTTTGCGTAATTGTATTCCTGATGAGAAGCCGGTTCGATCGGTATAGAGTTTGTGGATTTTCATGGAAGTTTGCTCGAAACCTAAATTCTGGGCGAAGAACAGTTGAAGAACGCGATGAACTTTGCAATTTTCTGGAAATAATGCTGCTTAGATCCGTCATCACGCGTTTGCCTTGCCGTTTCATGTTTCTGATTGCCAGAATGAATCACAACCGTCCATCTCATCTAATTGAAACGCTGCGTATTAGGCGTGGCTTCAGTAATTACCACTTTTGCCACTGCATCCTAAATTAATTAAAATAAATCCATTTTAATGCCTAATAAATATTAAATAATTATTTAAAATCTTTAAAAAAATCACAAAATGATCAATAATAATCCAAATAAATCAAGACTTTTTTTGATAATCTTCTTTTTTTTTCCTACTTTTTTATAGAATCAAAAGTAAAAATGTTGCTTGGTAGAAATTTGAATTGCCATAGAGATGTTCATGATGTATGCCAAATTCACATGTTACACCATTTTAATGATATAATCACCATACATGATCCAAATTAATTGAAATTTTAGGTGTAGAATCTTAACTCATTTCTGGAATTTTTGACATAGGTTTTGTATTTTTTAGACCTCTGTTTTTTAGATATGGATTATTGAATTTGAGTGTGGAAATATGTGACACCATTTGATATGCAATATTCCCTGAATTTTTTGCCATGCTTCCCCTTGGCCAATGGCCTTAATTTTTTGCATGTAGCACCATTAACATGTTAGCATTCACTGTGAATTTTTGTGGATTTTTATAATCCATTTTTCTAATTAATTAGAATTTTTGCTTCTGCCTAGCATTTTTGGGCCTTGTTGGTGGCACCTTTATATATATGTTGCTATATGCACATACTTAATCCAATGACTATGAAAATTGATAGGATAGTTCTTAACCCCTGTAGCTATCTTTTGGCTTTGGTCCTACTAATTTCTAATGTACCATTGCTGTTTACCATCTAATTGAAGTTGGTGTATAATTGTAGGCTTCATTTGATGTTGTTTTTGCATGCTTCGATATGTTTAATTAATTCCTATTGATCTACTAGTCCAAATGACTTGAAAATTGACATGTGGCTTGTTGAATGCCTTCTGGTTAGAGCATAATTTTTGTGGATTTTTTGGTGCCATTTTGGCATTTATTTGGATGTGATCTTGCTGGTTGCTTGTATGTGGTTTAATATTGCACCTTTTGCCTTCCATGTTGCATAAATTGAAATGTGTACATAGTTTGGATATGGGACCAATTGGGATCCCTTTGTTATTGAAATAGCTTGACTTTGATCATGAATTGGTTACTGTTTTAGGATTTTTCCTTCTTTTGGACCCTAGGCTTGGCCTAGTGGTCTTGTCACTTACATTTGAACTTGTCTTTGGCTTTTCAGGTTAAGAAGTTAAGGCTTAAGGATATTGTTTCACATTTGGGATGTTTTGCTTGATACTTGTAAACTAATGTGGCTGTTTTGTAGGATGCATAGCTCATTTGAGCTTTGAGCCTTGTGCTTTGCACATTGTTGTTTGATTGTACATTATTGATTGATTCTTTGTATTGTTGTTTGATTTTGAATGGGATGCTGATTCTGTTTGATGATTACAGGTACCCTTAGTTGCTCAGTTCTTTTAAGAACTTGCATTGCTTTGCTTTAAGCGATTGGCATTGAGGTATAGAACCTTCTTCTTCATGTAGTCTGGAGACCCGACCCGTTATTTGGCCGGGCAAACTGTCTGAAGTCCTCCTTAAGAGGCAATGCTTGTGTATGTTTATGTTTGTCCCAAGCAGAAAAGTCCTCATTCGAGGCAATTGGTGGATCAAAGAGATAAGTAGCCTATCTCCCACTATTCCGTGTGTCTTCTCCTTGCTCCCATTACATGGTTGTAGCATTGAGATCCAAACCCAAGATCTATCGAGTCTAATTGGGGAAAGAGTTCCATCTTTCTGAACTCCCCCACATTCTTATATTTACATGCTCTCTCGGACCTGAGATAGAAGCAATGAGGCACACCCCTCATATCCTTTCATCTGCTTCACCTTAGCCTCTCAATGGCAAGGTTAAGAGCAACATTTACCTCTTACAGTGGACTTTCATAGTCAAACCCTTTTGCTTGAGCCTCATTGAATGGTTATAGCGTGTGCTACTTGAATTTATGTGATTGATTACTTGATTCATTTATACATGATTACTTGGTTGCTATTGTGCATTTACTATCATTGATTGCCGTTGTGCATTTATCATCTTTGTTTGCCATCAGTGCATGATCATTTCTTTTGTCCTTGTGACATTGTTGTTTTCCCATTGAGGACAATTGTAAGTCCATATTGATTGGCTTTTGTTCCTATGACATGGAAGAGATAGAGTGTAAGACCTCATTGGTCACTCATATCTTCTTTGCTCTTTGTTTGAGCATTGTTGTTGTATGTGAGGATTCATTGTAAGTCCCTGTGATGTGGCATTTGTATTCCTAGGATCATACTGTGGAGGTTAACATAAGTCCAGATAGATTGGCAGTTGACTTCCCTGTTTTGTTTTTTTGTTTTATTTTGATGGAGATTAGTATAAGTCCATAGAGTGGCTTCTGATATCCTTACTTGTTTTAGGAGACAGGTATAAGACCATTGAGTGGCATCCAGTATCCGCTTTTATTTACTTTCATCTGTTACCATGTTCAGATTATTGCTCATTTGTAGCCTATTCCTAAGGACCCACTTGAATCATCTTCTATATGATTTCAAGAGGCGGACCCTCCTAAGAAGTTTTACATACCCACCATTCCATTCATCTCATTGTGTCCTACCTTTTCACACATACTTTTAAAAACTGAAATAAGTGTTGTGCAAACATTCTCACCCCTTTTCAAATTAGAAACTTGGACCTTAAGTCCATGATTTTTCAAATTCCATTTTGTAAATACTTCTTTGAATCAATCTTAATCATACTTTGACTCCTTTTGTGAATAATCCTAATCCATTAATTTCACTCACTCAAATGTTTGGCTTTGTCCATTCTTGTTAATCTTTTCATGCATTAGCCATAGGTTTCAATTCTCATTGTGGTTGATGTAAACCTCACCCTATCCTTAGTGAGTCGACAATAAGACTTCCGTACTGAAAACAGGGTTAACCCCTCTAGTACGTCGAAGCTATCCTCGCATGGTGGATGTTGGTCTTGGTCGAGTTTTCTCCCATTGATAATGAAGAACCTTTAGTGCTATTGTTTTAAAATGAACTCACAAACTTTTGGAAATCTTTTAGCCGAACTACGGCGTTTTGATCCTTACCTTTGATGGGAGGTACGTAGGCAACGGGTTCATCCGTTCGAACACAAAAATAATTAATTTGTACATTCTTTTCTCATCATCCCAATCATGTTTGCACAATGTTTATGTCATGACAAATAATAATTTTCAAACAACAAAGTGTGAAAAGGGCTCCCTAGGAGTACCTAGGACGCATTGGGTGCCTAACACCTTCCCATTGCGTAATTTACCCCTTACCCCGATCTCTGATCTTTTTCATTAGTTTTCTACGTGTAAAACTTCTTAGGTTTTTGTTCGCTTTTTAACCAATCCTTAGGATAAATAAAAGTGCGGTGGCGACTCTATGTTCATTGTATACATTGCTTATGATTTAATTAATAGATCATATAGTAACGAATACACCGCTACAGAAAAGTGGCGACTCTGCTGGGGAAAGATTTCCTCGGTGGTATTGCCTACTTTTCATCCTTGTTGTGCTATATTATTATTTGTTATTCGACATATTTTTGTACAATTTGGGATAGCTGTATTGATTGTAATGTTTGAATTGCTTGATATACAATTGCTGTTTGCTTTGGTGATCTCTGTGAGATGAGTTCTATACCCGAACTCGAGTGCACTCTAGGATAGGAGAATGGCATAGTCTTGTTGACTGGTGTGGAGTAGTCCTTAGCCAGTTGACTTGCGAGTCCATTCACTTGGTGGAGGTCATGTTGGATTAATAATGTCACACAAGTTATTTGTGGTTAGGCATTATTCTTTCAATCATGTGCCTTAGAAGCCAAGGACCTTAGATTACCAAACCCATCTTGGCCTATTTTTAGGACGTAGTGCGGAGGTCGTTCAGATGTAAGTTCTGATGCGATTGTTACGCGATACTACACTCATAAGAGTTTCTCTTGAGAATATTTTTGGAATACGAGTATTCGTTCCTCCGATAATATTCGAAAGATGGAACGATGATTATGGGAACCTCTGGTAGAACATGTCTGGCAGGTTTAAACCCTAGTACACTTCCTTTGGGTGGTTCTTAACCGAGACTCCATGCTCGTGACTCTCAGCAAACCCTGCCTTGGGTAGTTGCTCTTGAGTAAGCACTTGTATTCCCAGCAGTCTTCTGGATCATTGCCGGATGCTTGCAATGTTATCCTTTTGAAGTCGCCAATGGGTCTTTTCACCGTTGCTAGTGATTTGTTCCCCGGATCATTGATTGTTTGTCAATGTATCCCCAGCTTTTGCGGATAATTGTCGGATGCTTGCAATTTATCCCCAGTGAGTCTTTCACTTACCTTTTGTTGGTAATGTTGTTACTCCCTTTGATTGGTCATCATTATATGCCTGTTTGGTATCCCGATGCCTCTCTTTTCGGACGATTTATCCTTTATTAACCCTTATACCGGTTGTGGATAATCTTCCATGCGAGTATACTATCCACGTTATGACGGTAATGGATAATATATCTCATGCACTCTTCAGTTGAAGCCTTTTTGTTTCCCTGGTCGAGTAAGATTCGTTATTTCCCTTTGCGGAGTCGAATATTCTTGTTGTTGGATAATTGCCGGATGCGTGCAATTCATCCTTTGAGTTGTCTTTCGTTTACCCGGATGCTTGGTATCGATTGTCTCTCTGTTTGGTTAGTCACCTATTATATACTTCGGTATCTCTGGTGTCTTTTCCTTTCGAGTATATTATTCACGGTCTGCCGGTAATGAATAATATGTCTCATGCGCTCTTTGGTTGGAATCCTTTGTTGATTTTCCCCCAGCTGAGCAAGATTCGTATTCTTTGTAGAATCGAATATTCATCCTTTAACCTGTTTGTGTTTCGGATGTGTGTTTTGGCATATATACCAATTCACGTTTTCGGTAGATCACCTATTATATACTTCGGTATCTCTGGTGTTTCTTACCATGCGAGTTTATTATCTACGTTCTGACGGTAATAGATAATATGTCTCATGCGAGTATCTTATCCACGGTCTGCCGGTAATGGATATTATATCTCATGTACTCTTTGGGTTTGTGTCCCCAGTTGAGTAAGGTTCGTTTTCCCGTTGTGGATTCGAACGTCCATCCTGTAAGTAGATTTTGCTTTTTCAAGCCCTCCTTTCGGATGATGTGTGTCTTGGCATATATACCAATTCACGTTCTGTCGGTCACCTATTATATACCTCGGTATCCCTGGTGTTCCTTTCTGTCTACTCCCTATTATGACCTTGGTCCCCTGTGGAGTCAGATTTTCCTGAGTATTATACCCTTTGTAGGTCTTTCTCAGATGTTGGTTGATTGATATCTCTCACCCTTATACCGGTCTTAGATATTCATTCTTCCTGAGTTTGTTACCCTTATACCGGTGACACCTCATTTCTTGTTGCTTTTCCCAGGAGAGTCTCGTTGTTAGACATTCCCCTGCGGAGTTTCCTTTGGTGATTTTTACCCTTTGCTATATGGGTGTTTATTCCCCAGTATATGCATTTTCCCGGCAGGAAGTTCTATGTGAATCTTTTCCTGGTCCGAGTCCGGATTTTTATCCGAAGTATCCTTTATGGATAATTTGAGTCAGCTTATGTCTTTCCTACGGATTTATTTTCCTCTGGAATTCTTCATTCCCCCGGTGTGAGTCCTTTGCTTCCCCAGCAAGTTCTCCAGTCCGATGTCTGTTACCCCCACTCGGAGTTGTGCCTTAGTCACGCTATGTCAGTTTTGTGTTTCCCTAATCAAAGTCGTGTCCTGCTCACGCATTCTTTCCCTTACTATCCCCTAGTTGAGTCCGATAAGAGTCTTACTAGAGTCTCTGTTCCTGGTGAGTGTATTACTCCGATGGATCGTCTTTTCTTCTGTGTGAACCATATATTCCCCACAGAATTTGCTTTTGCATGCATACATCTGCATCATGAGGTCTCTTAGGGACCAAAATTTGTCTCATTACTGTTATTTAAGCCCATTCTACCGCGTCGAGATGAAGATTTCTAAACTTCACTTCTCCGGCTAGAATGACCTTAAATAGGGGCATCTGTAAGACCCCAATTTTGGCCCTAAGATCCCTCATGGCCCATATCATATCATATCATGGCCTCAAGGATCATTGCATACCCTAGCTGTCCTCCTAGTGGGTGGGGTACCTTGTGAGTGTGGTTTTTGATCACCAAGTATGTATTGCATTTGTATATCATTGCTTTTCATATGTTTACTAACCAAAAGTACAAAAATATTGTCATCTAACCATGTTGCTTGCAGATGAAGCTGACTAAGTCAACACAGTCAAATCAGGCCCTGGGCAATAGATGGTGGCCATTCTTGAAGAATTTGGACACCATGATCATTCATTAAGAGTTCATATAATTTGTGATATCATTGGGAATCAAGATCTCATGTGAAAGAGGCTTGAAATTCATCAGAACATGGCCCAGTCAACCAAAGTCAACTGTGGTCAACTGTGGATTTAATCAGTGATTTGGTGATTGGAATTGGTTAAAAGGGTCTCATTCATGTCTATATAAACCTCATTTGGCATTTCAAAGACCAAGGTTGAAGGAATTGAGCTCAGACAGACAGTTTCCCAAAATGGCAGTGGACCTGTAATCTCAGCTGCCCAAAGTGGAAAGTTTTTCCCTTCAAGATAACTTCATCATACAAGCTTCAAATCAAAATTTGTCCAACATGAAAGTTGAAGATCTTGATCTCACCTTTCTAAAAAGTCCAAGAACTTGAAAATCCCATGTGTGGTTTGCAAGATATGGCTCAGTGAATTTCAAAAAAGACCCGTAATCAGGAGGCCATAACTACCACATGGATTGTCCAAATTGCAAGTTCTTTATATGCACAAACTCCATTTAATATGTACTTCAATGGTGCATAATTGGATTTCTTCAAAATTGCTCAATGCAAAAGGTCAAATTTCAACTGGACTGTTAATTGAACCAGGGGCAAAATCGTCCAACTTGTGAAATAATTGGAATTTTTGAGTGGGGATTTTTTCTACACCTCATAAATGGCATTTGGAACTTGTTGGAATACTCACAACATGCCTAGGCCTTGTGGTTTGAGAATTGGTTTTGAAAATGAATTGGAAAAAATGGACACACAAGCCATCACATGGTGAAAATGCAAAATATGGGGAATTTGAAAGTGAGAATTATGCAATCAGCTTCCAAAGGGTATTTACAACTTGTTGAAAGTGGAAAATTCCTGCTGTAATGCTGCTAATGATTCAAAGCCAAAAATCCAAATTCACACATGAGCTTCATTTTATAACTAATCCATTTTTCACTAATTAGGATTAGAGTTGGATTAGTGCTTCCATATATAAACTTAAACCATAACAGAATTGAAAACTAATCACAACTTCACAATCACTTTCACAGTATAACAGAAAACAAAAGAAAATTCTCTCATCTCTCATTTTTTGCTCTAACACTTTTTGCTCAAATTTCATCAAGATCTACCAAACTTTTGTGGAAATTTTCTGTGGATTCTTGACTTGCAGGTGAAATCAAGTTGCTGTTGATCAAGATTGGAACCAAAATCGCAGCCAATCCTCAACTGTTGCAAGAAGGCATTCCCATGGCAGCTTGAGAAATCGCTCAATTCAACCGTGCTGGAGCTGGATTGGCATCATCACTCGCCTTCTGAAGTAATCTCCTTCATCTGTTTCGCGTCGCCGAGCTCTAAATCGCGAACTCCATTGCTGCACAATCAAGAAAGGTCGGATTTCAAATCGCGCAATAGCTTAAATTATGTTAGGGATTTGGTAGAGTATTGATTGTAGAGTAATCTGAAGCTTTTGGATTGTAAATTCGTTGAAATTTGAGTGAGTTATTCGCAATTGAGGTTTCGATGCGTTTCCTTCTTTCTTTCGATTCGCTCTGTGTAGAAATTGATAGATGAAATCGTTTGCGTAATTGTATTCCTGATGAGAAGCCGGTTCGATCGGTATAGAGTTTGTGGATTTTCATGGAAGTTTGCTCGAAACCTAAATTCTGGGCGAAGAACAGTTGAAGAACGCGATGAACTTTGCAATTTTCTGGAAATAATGCTGCTTAGATCCGTCATCACGCGTTTGCCTTGCCGTTTCATGTTTCTGATTGCCAGAATGAATCACAACCGTCCATCTCATCTAATTGAAACGCTGCGTATTAGGCGTGGCTTCAGTAATTACCACTTTTGCCACTGCATCCTAAATTAATTAAAATAAATCCATTTTAATGCCTAATAAATATTAAATAATTATTTAAAATCTTTAAAAAAATCACAAAATGATCAATAATAATCCAAATAAATCAAGACTTTTTTTGATAATCTTCTTTTTTTTTCTACTTTTTTATAGAATCAAAAGTAAAATGTTGCTTGGTAGAAATTTGAATTGCCATAGAGATGTTCATGATGTATGCCAAATTCACATGTTACACCATTTTAATGATATAATCACCATACATGATCCAAATTAATTGAAATTTTAGGTGTAGAATCTTAACTCATTTCTGGAATTTTTGACATAGGTTTTGTATTTTTTAGACCTCTGTTTTTTAGATATGGATTATTGAATTTGAGTGTGGAAATATGTGACACCATTTGATATGCAATATTCCCTGAATTTTTTGCCATGCTTCCCCTTGGCCAATGGCCTTAATTTTTTGCATGTAGCACCATTAACATGTTAGCATTCACTGTGAATTTTTGTGGATTTTTATAATCCATTTTTCTAATTAATTAGAATTTTTGCTTCTGCCTAGCATTTTTTGGGCCTTGTTGGTGACACCTTTGTATATATGTTGCTATATGCACATACTTAATCCAATGACTATGAAAATTGATAGGATAGTTCTTAACCCCTGTAGCTATCTTTGGCTTTGGTCCTACTAATTTCTAATGTACCATTGCTGTTTACCATCTAATTGAAGTTGGTGTATAATTGTAGGCTTCATTTGATGTTGTTTTTGCATGCTTCGATATGTTTAATTAATTCCTATTGATCTACTAGTCCAAATGACTTGAAAATTGACATGTGGCTTGTTGAATGCCTTCTGGTTAGAGCATAATTTTTGTGGATTTTTTGGTGCCATTTTGGCATTTATTTGGATGTGATCTTGCTGGTTGCTTGTATGTGGTTTAATATTGCACCTTTTGCCTTCCATGTTGCATAAATTGAAATGTGTACATAGTTTGGATATGGGACCAATTGGGATCCCTTTGTTATTGAAATAGCTTGACTTTGATCATGAATTGGTTGCTGTTTTAGGATTTTTCCTTCTTTTGGACCCTAGGCTTGGCCTAGTGGTCTTGTCACTTACATTTGAACTTGTCTTTGGCTTTTCAGGTTAAGAAGTTAAGGCTTAAGGATATTGTTTCACATTTGGGATGTTTTGCTTGATACTTGTAAACTAATGTGGCTGTTTTGTAGGATGCATAGCTCATTTGAGCTTTGAGCCTTGTGCTTTGCACATTGTTGTTTGATTGTACATTATTGATTGATTCTTTGTATTGTTGTTTGATTTTGAATGGGATGCTGATTCTGTTTGATGATTACAGGTACCCTTAGTTGCTCAGTTCTTTTAAGAACTTGCATTGCTTTGCTTTAAGCGATTGGCATTGAGGTATAGAACCTTCTTCTTCATGTAGTCTGGAGACCCGACCCGTTATTTGGCCGGGCAAACTGTCTGAAGTCCTCCTTAAGAGGCAATGCTTGTGTATGTTTATGTTTGTCCCAAGCAGGAAAAGTCCTCATTCGAGGCAATTGGTGGATCAAAGAGATAAGTAGCCTATCTCCCACTATTCCGTGTGTCTTCTCCTTGCTCCCATTACATGGTTGTAGCATTGAGATCCAAACCCAAGATCTATCGAGTCTAATTGGGGAAAGAGTTCCATCTTTCTGAACTCCCCCACATTCTTATATTTACATGCTCTCTCGGACCTGAGATAGAAGCAATGAGGCACACCCCTCATATCCTTTCATCTGCTTCACCTTAGCCTCTCAATGGCAAGGTTAAGAGCAACATTTACCTCTTACAGTGGACTTTCATAGTCAAACCCTTTTGCTTGAGCCTCATTGAATGGTTATAGCGTGTGCTACTTGAATTTATGTGATTGATTACTTGATTCATTTATACATGATTACTTGGTTGCTATTGTGCATTTACTATCATTGATTGCCGTTGTGCATTTATCATCTTTGTTTGCCATCAGTGCATGATCATTTCTTTTGTCCTTGTGACATTGTTGTTTTCCCATTGAGGACAATTGTAAGTCCATATTGATTGGCTTTTGTTCCTATGACATGGAAGAGATAGAGTGTAAGACCTCATTGGTCACTCATATCTTCTTTGCTCTTTGTTTGAGCATTGTTGTTGTATGTGAGGATTCATTGTAAGTCCCTATGATGTGGCATTTGTATTCCTAGGATCATACTGTGGAGGTTAACATAAGTCCAGATAGATTGGCAGTTGACTTCCCTGTTTGTTTTTTTGTTTTATTTTGATGGAGATTAGTATAAGTCCATAGAGTGGCTTCTGATATCCTTACTTGTTTTAGGAGACAGGTATAAGACCATTGAGTGGCATCCAGTATCCGCTTTTATTTACTTTCATCTGTTACCATGTTCAGATTATTGCTCATTTGTAGCCTATTCCTAAGGACCCACTTGAATCATCTTCTATATGATTTCAAGAGGCGGACCCTCCTAAGAAGTTTTACATACCCACCATTCCATTCATCTCATTGTGTCCTACCTTTTCACACATACTTTTAAAAACTTGAAATAAGTGTTGTGCAAACATTCTCACCCCTTTTCAAATTAGAAACTTGGACCTTAAGTCCATGATTTTTCAAATTCCATTTTGTAAATACTTCTTTGAATCAATCTTAATCATACTTTGACTCCTTTTGTGAATAATCCTAATCCATTAATTTCACTCACTCAAATGTTTTGGCTTTGTCCATTCTTGTTAATCTTTTCATGCATTAGCCATAGGTTTCAATTCTCATTGTGGTTGATGTAAACCTCACCCTATCCTTAGTGAGTCGACAATAAGACTTCCGTACTGAAAACAGGGTTAACCCCTCTAGTACGTCGAAGCTATCCTCGCATGGTGGATGTTGGTCTTGGTCGAGTTTTCTCCCATTGATAATGAAGAACCTTTAGTGCTATTGTTTTAAAATGAACTCACAAACTTTTGGAAATCTTTTAGCCGAACTACGGCGTTTTGATCCTTACCTTTGATGGGAGGTACGTAGGCAACGGGTTCATCCGTTCGAACACAAAAATAATTAATTTGTACATTCTTTTCTCATCATCCCAATCATGTTTGCACAATGTTTATGTCATGACAAATAATAATTTTCAAACAACAAAGTGTGAAAAGGGCTCCCTAGGAGTACCTAGGACGCATTGGGTGCCTAACACCTTCCCATTGCGTAATTTACCCCTTACCCCGATCTCTGATCTTTTTCATTAGTTTTCTACGTGTAAAACTTCTTAGGTTTTTGTTCGCTTTTTAACCAATCCTTAGGATAAATAAAAGTGCGGTGGCGACTCTATGTTCATTGTATACATTGCTTATGATTTAATTAATAGATCATATAGTAACGAATACACCGCTACAGAAAAGTGGCGACTCTGCTGGGGAAAGATTTCCTCGGTGGTATTGCCTACTTTTCATTCTTGTTGTGCTATATTATTATTTGTTATTCGACATATTTTTGTACAATTTGGGATAACTGTATTGATTGTAATGTTTGAATTGCTTGATATACAATTGCTGTTTGCTTTGGTGATCTCTGTGAGATGAGTTCTATACCCGAACTCGAGTGCACTCTAGGATAGGAGAATGGCATAGTCTTGTTGACTGGTGTGGAGTAGTCCTTAGCCAGTTGACTTGCGAGTCCATTCACTTGGTGGAGGTCATGTTGGATTAATAATGTCACACAAGTTATTTGTGGTTAGGCATTATTCTTTCAATCATGTGCCTTAGAAGCCAAGGACCTTAGATTACCAAACCCATCTTGGCCTATTTTTAGGACGTAGTGCGGAGGTCGTTCAGATGTAAGTTCTGATGCGATTGTTACGCGATACTACACTCATAAGAGTTTCTCTTGAGAATATTTTTGGAATACGAGTATTCGTTCCTCCGATAATATTCGAAAGATGGAACGATGATTATGGGAACCTCTGGTAGAACATGTCTGGCAGGTTTAAACCCTAGTACACTTCCTTTGGGTGGTTCTTAACCGAGACTCCATGCTCGTGACTCTCAGCAAACCCGTGATTCGTGGTTGAGTCGTTCAAACATTGTTAATATCAATGGATCCCGGATCAGGTGTAAAACCTAAAATCCACCAAAGCGGCTGGTTGATATTAAGAATGTTTGAGCCGGTTCATGTACCGTTAATATCAATGGAACTTGGGTGTCGATAAGGTGAAAAACCTAAATCCACCAAAATGGATGATTGATATTAGGGATACAATGAGCTTTCCCACGACCTTTGTTTGGTGTGCTTTGCTTGATCCTTGAGTGTGATTGATGCATTCATACATTCATGCATTCATCTGCATCCATATCATCAGATAAAAAGAAAATTTTCAAGGAACTCAAAGGAGTTTATTTGCAAAAATTCTTAAACATGAAAAAACCGGAAAAAATTTTCACCTGGCATATCTGATGAGATATTCTCATATATGATCAAAATGTTAAAATTTCAAAGTTTGCAAATAAAACCTTCGAGTTCCTTTGAAATAAAAAACAAGCATATGCACAAACACTTCATGCATCATTTGCATAAGCGGGTGTTTTGTTCCAGTCTCCCGTCCTGTGGTCTGACCCTGCGATCTTCATTTATTTTGAAGACGCACTTCGCCGGTACTATACCAGAGCCGATTCTGCCAGATTGATGGATCATCCGGAGTCAGAGAATTGTGAACTCAAGGAGGAATTTTCCAGACAAAGTGATTTTGATGGACCGATCCCGGGCTGGCATTGGCTACTGTTCTGGGGCACTTAATGAGCAAGGTTTGTTCGCAAGTGGAGGTTTCATCCATGACGATCAACCTGAGGAAGAAACTGCTGCTATCTTGGAAGAGGATGCAGAAGACTTGAACAATTTCGTCATTCCTAGTGGTGTCTGCCACAATTGGGTCGCTGTGGATGTTCCTACGGTCATCCATAGATCAGAGTAATTGTTCACTTTGTTTAGAACCCTTCTCCCATGCCAAAAGGAGAAGCGATGACATTGTTGGCAAAGCATATATACAATGATATTTTCATTCAATTAATGCATTGTTAAACATTTGTTTTTCCATTTGTTTTCACTTTTTGCCTTTGCATGAAATCAGTGATCACAAAAGACCATGAAAAACAAGTAAACATTTTTCATCTGCATAAATGATTTGCTTGTTTAAATACAAAAGCTTTTCGTTATCCAGAATCATTATGCAGGGATTTCTAAACCCATTGAATATAATGATCCAACGCCATCTCCCAAATTTGAATTCCTTGTATTCGAAGCAGAGGAAGATGATGTTGAAGGGGATTCCTGATGAGAGTACCCGCCTTCTTGAGCACGAAAGAAGCTCATTCAGCTGTATCATGAGAATCAGCAGAACAGTCAAACTGGGGCATTGCAAATGCAATCAAAAAAAAAAAAAAAAAAAAAAAAAAGAGAGAAGAGGGGGAAGAATCAAAGTAAAAGCAAAAATCAGAAAAAAAATTTCAAACAGAAAAAAGAATAAAAGAAGCCTGATACCCTCAAGTCCCTAGTTGACTGATGCTGAATGGATTCAGAGTCGTTACGACCAGTTGAATTTGATTGAAGAGAAGAGATTAACTGCCATGTGTCATGGTCAGTTATATCAGCAGAGAATGAAGAAAGCATTCGATAAGAAGGTCAAGCCTCGTGTGTTCCGAGAAGGTGACCTTGTGCTCAAGAAAGTTTTGTCTTTCGTGCCCGATTCCAGGGGCAAGTGGACTCCAAACTACGAGGGTCCATATGTTGTTAAGAGAGCCTTTTCAGGCGGTGCTTTGATGCTTACAACAATGGATGGGGAGGATTTCACTCGTCCTATGAATTCAGATGCAGTCAAGAAATACTTTGCCTAAAAAAAAAAGTATATGCAAATGAAAAACAGAATAACTCGCTAAGCTGAAAACCCGAAAGGGCGACTTAGGCAAAAATGAGCGTCTCGGTGGAAAACCCGCAAGGGTAATCCAGGCAAAAGTTAGAGACTTGATAAAAAAAAAGCATATTCGCATCCCGCTAGATTGAGTACCTCACCCTGGGGCAATCTAGGCAAAAATTAGGGATCAGGCAAGTAATTGCATCCTGACAAGACTTTCCGCTTCACCAGCCGTCTTTTCGTCAGAGGATTCTCGATTCGTCGTCAACTGAAGCTTCGAATACATCGAAATTCAAATTGGTAGAGAAAGGATCATTATGTTCAATGTAGCCCTCTTCCAATATATATCACTGATTTCAAATTTGTACAGATCTATGGAGTCTTGCCATTTGCAGACTGCCATTCCATCAAATAAATTTGAGCTTTTATCCAATTATTTGCACTCTTATTTGTTTCAATTCAACAAATGTTTTGCATGTTTTGATTGATAAAAATATCATTGTTTTAAAAACAAAATTTTTCAAAAATTATTGTTTTAAACAAAGTGAACATTCACAATGATAAAAGGATACTCAAAGAATTTCTCAGTGCTCTCCCAAGGGTGGCATGATTTCCAACAGGTAAGACATTTGTTCATACTCCTGGTTTGGTTTGTATCCTTCTTCTCCAGATTTGGTCGTTGGGGTTGTTCCCCAAGTAGAGATTTGGTTGTTGGGGTTGTTCCCTAAGTAGAGCTTCTGTGGATTTTGACTCCCCGAAGCAGAGTGGTGTATTGAAGACTCAGTCTGTTCTCCAGCAGTAGTCTCTCCCCGGCTTGATTGCTCAGTCGTTCGGAAAATTTGTGGTTAGGGGGTTGATATCCCCGTATCCCGTATTTCTCCCCAAGTGAGTTGCCAGCATAATTGCAAGTCGAGTTATTGTTGGGGTTGTTCCCCAAGCAGAGTGTTGTCGAAGACTCAGTTTTCTCCAGCAGCAGTTTTCCCCGGCATGGATGCTTTCCTTGTGGAAGATTCGGCAGTTGATGGTTTGTCACCTTGGTGCCTCGTCACTTTCTCCAATGGATCGCTATCCCCAGACTTTATTTGTCTCCTTGGCAAGTAGAGCAGTTATTGATATCCCCATCGCAGTCGCGAGCAGAGTTGTTGTCACCCTCCCCAGCGCAGTTGCCAGCGGATTTATCTGTTTTCTCAGCACGGTCACTTTCCTTTTGGAAGACTCGGTAAGTCAGTGGTTTGATACCCGGTACTTTACCTTTTCCCCGGCGAAGTCGAGAGCGGAGTGTTTACTTTCTCTCTATCAGAATGGTTGTTATTCTCAGCAGAGCAGGATTTATTTTCCTACTCAGTGGTTGATCGGGTTGATATCCCGGTATTTTCATCCATCTTTCTCCAGCATTTGTCTGCAGAGCGGTTGTTGTGGCAGTATTTCCTGTTGAACCTCTTTCAATCCCCGGTATGGTCGGTCGATGGCTCCGTTATCCAGAGATTGTATTGATTTCCTGATTACTTTTCGATCCTCAGTAGAGCGGATTTTGTTGCAGAATCTGCTGATGTGATCCATCAGATGTGTGTTCGCCCCGAGTAGAGTGGTTTGTTGCAGAATCTACTTGTTTGGTGTTTTCCTTCCTCAGTGGGTTGTTCCCCAAGAGAGTAGCTGACAGTATCCCCAGTAGAGTTGCCTGTGCAGCCAGACTCTATCCGGTGACCTTTGCTCCCTCAGTGGGTTGTTCCCCGATGGAGTTATGTTGGATCCGTTCCCTTAGCAGTGATCGCTAGGATCCCCTGCAGGACTTTGAGATTCTCTTGTTCGCCGACAGATTCGTCTTGGTGGCTGTTTTGCCTGTTGTGACTTTCTGTGCCCCAGTTGGGGTGATCGCTGATCCATTGCTCAGATTTGGTATTCTCCAGATATCACTGATTCTTCTGCGTCTGCTTCCCAGCAGTACCCTCAGATCTTTGCTTTATAGCATGTAGATCTCCAGCAGATTGGCTTTCCAGTTGGTTTTCCCCTGGAAGTGTAATACCGGACGTTTGATTCCTGGACCTGTTGTGTTAGAAATGTCTGTTTTGTCAGCATTCATCAAACATAAATCACGCATATTCATGCATATTCATAAAACATTCAGATATTCATGTTGCATTTTTTGCCATATATCCTTTGTTTGTTGTTCCCTGCTATGGTGATATAGATCTTTATAGATCTTCCTAAGCAGATGTCGGGTGTTAAATCTCTCCATATAGAGTCAGCCCATAAGCAGAAAGTGTCTGTCTTTCCTTCTGCAGTTCCCCACTGAGATATACCCTCGTGGATGACGGTTTCTTCCGTTTCCTCCCAACACATATATTGGGATGGTGGTTCCTATTTGAGTTATATCCTCATTAGGACGTGTCTTGATTCAGTCTGTCTTTTCGGATCTTTCCTGAATTGACATTTGTCGTCTGTTCATTGTGCTTCCCAGTGGGTTGTTCCCCAGCGGAGTTTTCGGGCCTCTACCTTTATACCGGTAGTTGTAAGTCCTATTGTTCCTTGTCCTCTTGGCGGAATTTGTGGTTATATACCTTCATTCCTCCGCAAGAGTCGACTTTGGCCTCTACCCTTATACCGGTAGTTGTAAGTCCTATTTTCCTGGCTTTCTTGACAGAACTTGTGGTTATATACCTTTTAGTCCCCAGCCAGAGTTGTTGGTTTTCTACCTGATAGTCGGTAGTCGTAAATCCTAATTCCCTACTCTCCAACAGAGTTTGTGGTCTGTTATAAACCTCATTTTTGGTTTCTCGTGCGGATTTGTGATTTGTTCTATCCCCACGCGGAGTTTTTGGTTTTCTACCCCGTATTCGGTAGATGTAAACCCTAATTTGTGGTTATTCCCACCAGAGTATGGCTACTGCCCTTATACCGGTAGTCGTAAGTCCTATCTCTTTTCCCCTAGCAGTGGTAACCTTTGTGGTTCGATCTGGTTGTTGGTGGATCTTCTGTTGTTGTGGCTTTATCCCTAACAGAGTTTTGTTCCCTGTGGTGATTTATATCCCCAGTGGAGTTTGTGGTCTTCTACCCCGTATTCGGTAGTTGTAAATCCTATGTCGCTGTGATTTTGTTACTCTCCAGCGGAGTTGTATCCTATGGTACATGTGGATAATTGCCGGTTGCTAGCAATTTTATCCTCAGCTGAGTCTTTGGTTTCTTACCCAGTAGTCGGTATTGTTAAACCCCTTGTTTCCTCAGCTAGAGTTTTTGGTCTTCTGCCCCGTATTCGGTAGATGTAAACCCTAATCTCTCCTTTGTGGTTATCTTCATTCAATATTCGATGTTGATATTCCTCCCTGCCTTGGGTAGTTGCTCTTGAGTAAGCACTTGTATTCCCAGCAGTCTTCTGGATCATTGCCGGATGCTTGCAATGTTATCCTTTTGAAGTCGCCAATGGGTCTTTTCACCGGTTGCTAGTGATTTGTTCCCCGGATCATTGATTGTTTGTCAATGTATCCCCAGCTTTTGCGGATAATTGTCGGATGCTTGCAATTTATCCCCAGTGAGTCTTTCACTTACCTTTTGTTGGTAATGTTGTTACTCCCTTTGATTGGTCATCATTATATGCCTGTTTGGTATCCCGATGCCTCTCTTTTCGGACGATTTATCCTTTATTAACCCTTATACCGGTTGTGGATAATCTTCCATGCGAGTATACTATCCACGTTATGACGGTAATGGATAATATATCTCATGCACTCTTCAGTTGAAGCCTTTTGTGTTTCCCTGGTCGAGTAAGATTCGTTATTTCCCTTTGCGGAGTCGAATATTCTTGTTGTTGGATAATTGCCGGATGCGTGCAATTCATCCTTTGAGTTGTCTTTCGTTTACCCGGATGCTTGGTATCGATTGTCTCTCTGTTTGGTTAGTCACCTATTATATACTTCGGTATCTCTGGTGTCTTTTCCTTTCGAGTATATTATTCACGGTCTGCCGGTAATGAATAATATGTCTCATGCGCTCTTTGGTTGGAATCCTTTGTTGATTTTCCCCCAGCTGAGCAAGATTCGTATTCTTTGTAGAATCGAATATTCATCCTTTAACCTGTTTGTGTTTCGGATGTGTGTTTTGGCATATATACCAATTCACGTTTTCGGTAGATCACCTATTATATACTTCGGTATCTCTGGTGTTTCTTACCATGCGAGTTTATTATCTACGTTCTGACGGTAATAGATAATATGTCTCATGCGAGTATCTTATCCACGGTCTGCCGGTAATGGATATTATATCTCATGTACTCTTTGGGTTTGTGTCCCCAGTTGAGTAAGGTTCGTTTTCCCGTTGTGGATTCGAACGTCCATCCTGTAAGTAGATTTTGCTTTTTCAAGCCCTCCTTTCGGATGATGTGTGTCTTGGCATATATACCAATTCACGTTCTGTCGGTCACCTATTATATACCTCGGTATCCCTGGTGTTCCTTTCTGTCTACTCCCTATTATGACCTTGGTCCCCTGTGGAGTCAGATTTTCCTGAGTATTATACCCTTTGTAGGTCTTTCTCAGATGTTGGTTGATTGATATCTCTCACCCTTATACCGGTCTTAGATATTCATTCTTCCTGAGTTTGTTACCCTTATACCGGTGACACCTCATTTCTTGTTGCTTTTCCCAGGAGAGTCTCGTTGTTAGACATTCCCCTGCGGAGTTTCCTTTGGTGATTTTTACCCTTTGCTATATGGGTGTTTATTCCCCAGTATATGCATTTTCCCGGCAGGGAAGTTCTATGTGAATCTTTTCCTGGTCCGAGTCCGGATTTTTATCCGAAGTATCCTTTATGGATAATTTGAGTCAGCTTATGTCTTTCCTACGGATTTATTTTCCTCTGGAATTCTTCATTCCCCCGGTGTGAGTCCTTTGCTTCCCCAGCAAGTTCTCCAGTCCGATGTCTGTTACCCCCACTCGGAGTTGTGCCTTAGTCACGCTATGTCAGTTTTGTGTTTTCCCTAATCAAAGTCGTGTCCTGCTCACGCATTCTTTCCCTTACTATCCCCTAGTTGAGTCCGATAAGAGTCTTACTAGAGTCTCTGTTCCTGGTGAGTGTATTACTCCGATGGATCATCTTTTCTTCTGTGTGAACCATATATTCCCCACAGAATTTGCTTTTGCATGCATACATCTGCATCATGAGGTCTCTTAGGGACCAAAATTTGTCTCATTACTGTTATTTAAGCCCATTCTACCGCGTCGAGATGAAGATTTCTAAACTTCACTTCTCCGGCTAGAATGACCTTAAATAGGGGCATCTGTAAGACCCCAATTTTGGCCCTAAGATCCCTCATGGCCCATATCATATCATATCATGGCCTCAAGGATCATTGCATACCCTAGCTGTCCTCCTAGTGGGTGGGGTACCTTGTGAGTGTGGTTTTTGATCACCAAGCATGTATTGCATTTGTATATCATTGCTTTTCATATGTTTACTAACCAAAAGTACAAAAATATTGTCATCTAACCATGTTGCTTGCAGATGAAGCTGACTAAGTCAACACAGTCAAATCAGGCCCTGGGCAATAGATGGTGGCCATTCTTGAAGAATTTGGACACCATGATCATTCATTAAGAGTTCATATAATTTGTGATATCATTGGGAATCAAGATCTCATGTGAAAGAGGCTTGAAATTCATCAGAACATGGCCCAGTCAACCAAAGTCAACTGTGGTCAACTGTGGATTTAATCAGTGATTTGGTGATTGGAATTGGTTAAAAGGGTCTCATTCATGTCTATATAAACCTCATTTGGCATTTCAAAGACCAAGGTTGAAGGAATTGAGCTCAGACAGACAGTTTCCCAAAATGGCAGTGGACCTGTAATCTCAACTGCCCAAAGTGGAAAGTTTTTCCCTTCAAGATAACTTCATCATACAAGCTTCAAATCAAAATTTGTCCAACATGAAAGTTGAAGATCTTGATCTCACCTTTCTAAAAAGTCCAAGAACTTGAAAATCCCATGTGTGGTTTGCAAGATATGGCTCAGTGAATTTCAAAAAAGACCCGTAATCAGGAGGCCATAACTACCACATGGATTGTCCAAATTGCAAGTTCTTTATATGCACAAACTCCATTTAATATGTACTTCAATGGTGCATAATTGGATTTCTTCAAAATTGCTCAATGCAAAAGGTCAAATTTCAACTGGACTGTTAATTGAACCAGGGGCAAAATCGTCCAACTTGTGAAATAATTGGAATTTTTGAGTGGGGATTTTTTCTACACCTCATAAATGGAATTTGGAACTTGTTGGAATACTCACAACATGCCTAGGCCTTGTGGTTTGAGAATTGGTTTTGAAAATGAATTGGAAAAAATGGACACACAAGCCATCACATGGTGAAAATGCAAAATATGGGGAATTTGAAAGTGAGAATTATGCAATCAGCTTCCAAAGGGTATTTACAACTTGTTGAAAGTGGAAAATTCCTGCTGTAATGCTGCTAATGATTCAAAGCCAAAAATCCAAATTCACACATGAGCTTCATTTTATAACTAATCCATTTTTCACTAATTAGGATTAGAGTTGGATTAGTGCTTCCATATATAAACTTAAACCATAACAGAATTGAAAACTAATCACAACTTCACAATCACTTTCACAGTATAACAGAAAACAAAAGAAAATTCTCTCATCTCTCATTTTTTGCTCTAACACTTTTTGCTCAAATTTCATCAAGATCTACCAAACTTTTGTGGAAATTTTCTGTGGATTCTTGACTTGCAGGTGAAATCAAGTTGCTGTTGATCAAGATTGGAACAAAAATCGCAGCCAATCCTCAACTGTTGCAAGAAGGCATTCCCATGGCAGCTTGAGAAATCGCTCAATTCAACCGTGCTGGAGCTGGATTGGCATCATCACTCGCCTTCTGAAGTAATCTCCTTCATCTGTTTCGCGTCGCCGAGCTCTAAATCGCGAACTCCATTGCTGCACAATCAAGAAAGGTCGGATTTCAAATCGCGCAATAGCTTAAATTATGTTAGGGATTTGGTAGAGTATTGATTGTAGAGTAATCTGAAGCTTTTGGATTGTAAATTCGTTGAAATTTGAGTGAGTTATTCGCAATTGAGGTTTCGATGCGTTTCCTTCTTTCTTTCGATTCGCTCTGTGTAGAAATTGATAGATGAAATCGTTTGCGTAATTGTATTCCTGATGAGAAGCCGGTTCGATCGGTATAGAGTTTGTGGATTTTCATGGAAGTTTACTCGAAACCTAAATTCTGGGCGAAGAACAGTTGAAGAACGCGATGAACTTTGCAATTTTCTGGAAATAATGCTGCTTAGATCCGTCATCACGCGTTTGCCTTGCCGTTTCATGTTTCTGATTGCCAGAATGAATCACAACCGTCCATCTCATCTAATTGAAACGCTGCGTATTAGGCGTGGCTTCAGTAATTACCACTTTTGCCACTGCATCCTAAATTAATTAAAATAAATCCATTTTAATGCCTAATAAATATTAAATAATTATTTAAAATCTTTAAAAAAATCACAAAATGATCAATAATAATCCAAATAAATCAAGACTTTTTTTGATAATCTTCTTTTTTTTTTCTACTTTTTTATAGAATCAAAAGTAAAAATGTTGCTTGGTAGAAATTTGAATTGCCATAGAGATGTTCATGATGTATGCCAAATTCACATGTTACACCATTTTAATGATATAATCACCATACATGATCCAAATTAATTGAAATTTTAGGTGTAGAATCTTAACTCATTTCTGGAATTTTTGACATAGGTTTTGTATTTTTTAGACCTCTGTTTTTTAGATATGGATTATTGAATTTGAGTGTGGAAATATGTGACACCATTTGATATGCAATATTCCCTGAATTTTTTGCCATGCTTCCCCTTGGCCAATGGCCTTAATTTTTTGCATGTAGCACCATTAACATGTTAGCATTCACTGTGAATTTTTGTGGATTTTTATAATCCATTTTTCTAATTAATTAGAATTTTTGCTTCTGCCTAGCATTTTTTGGGCCTTGTTGGTGACACCTTTGTATATATGTTGCTATATGCACATACTTAATCCAATGACTATGAAAATTGATAGGATAGTTCTTAACCCCTGTAGCTATCTTTTGGATTTGGTCCTACTAATTTCTAATGTACCATTGCTGTTTACCATCTAATTGAAGTTGGTGTATAATTGTAGGCTTCATTTGATGTTGTTTTTGCATGCTTCGATATCTTTAATTAATTCCTATTGATCTACTAGTCCAAATGACTTGAAAATTGACATGTGGCTTGTTGAATGCCTTCTGGTTAGAGCATAATTTTTGTGGATTTTTTGGTGCCATTTTGGCATTTATTTGGATGTGATCTTGCTGGTTGCTTGTATGTGGTTTAATATTGCACCTTTTGCCTTCCATGTTGCATAAATTGAAATGTGTACATAGTTTGGATATGGGACCAATTGGGATCCCTTTGTTATTGAAATAGCTTGACTTTGATCATGAATTGGTTGCTGTTTTAGGATTTTTCCTTCTTTTGGACCCTAGGCTTGGCCTAGTGGTCTTGTCACTTACATTTGAACTTGTCTTTGGCTTTTCAGGTTAAGAAGTTAAGGCTTAAGGATATTGTTTCACATTTGGGATGTTTTGCTTGATACTTGTAAACTAATGTGGCTGTTTTGTAGGATGCATAGCTCATTTGAGCTTTGAGCCTTGTGCTTTGCACATTGTTGTTTGATTGTACATTATTGATTGATTCTTTGTATTGTTGTTTGATTTTGAATGGGATGCTGATTCTGTTTGATGATTACAGGTACCCTTAGTTGCTCAGTTCTTTTAAGAACTTGCATTGCTTTGCTTTAAGCGATTGGCATTGAGGTATAGAACCTTCTTCTTCATGTAGTCTGGAGACCCGACCCGTTATTTGGCCGGGCAAACTGTCTGAAGTCCTCCTTAAGAGGCAATGCTTGTGTATGTTTATGTTTGTCCCAAGCAGGAAAAGTCCTCATTCGAGGCAATTGGTGGATCAAAGAGATAAGTAGCCTATCTCCCACTATTCCGTGTGTCTTCTCCTTGCTCCCATTACATGGTTGTAGCATTGAGATCCAAACCCAAGATCTATCGAGTCTAATTGGGGAAAGAGTTCCATCTTTCTGAACTCCCCCACATTCTTATATTTACATGCTCTCTCGGACCTGAGATAGAAGCAATGAGGCACACCCCTCATATCCTTTCATCTGCTTCACCTTAGCCTCTCAATGGCAAGGTTAAGAGCAACATTTACCTCTTACAGTGGACTTTCATAGTCAAACCCTTTTGCTTGAGCCTCATTGAATGGTTATAGCGTATGCTACTTGAATTTATGTGATTGATTACTTGATTCATTTATACATGATTACTTGGTTGCTATTGTGCATTTACTATCATTGATTGCCGTTGTGCATTTATCATCTTTGTTTGCCATCAGTGCATGATCATTTCTTTTGTCCTTGTGACATTGTTGTTTTCCCATTGAGGACAATTGTAAGTCCATATTGATTGGCTTTTGTTCCTATGACATGGAAGAGATAGAGTGTAAGACCTCATTGGTCACTCATATCTTCTTTGCTCTTTGTTTGAGCATTGTTGTTGTATGTGAGGATTCATTGTAAGTCCCTGTGATGTGGCATTTGTATTCCTAGGATCATACTGTGGAGGTTAACATAAGTCCAGATAGATTGGCAGTTGACTTCCCTGTTTTGTTTTTTTGTTTTATTTTGATGGAGATTAGTATAAGTCCATAGAGTGGCTTCTGATATCCTTACTTGTTTTAGGAGACAGGTATAAGACCATTGAGTGGCATCCAGTATCCGCTTTTATTTACTTTCATCTGTTACCATGTTCAGATTATTGCTCATTTGTAGCCTATTCCTAAGGACCCACTTGAATCATCTTCTATATGATTTCAAGAGGCGGACCCTCCTAAGAAGTTTTACATACCCACCATTCCATTCATCTCATTGTGTCCTACCTTTTCACACATACTTTTAAAAACTTGAAATAAGTGTTGTGCAAACATTCTCACCCCTTTTCAAATTAGAAACTTGGACCTTAAGTCCATGATTTTTCAAATTCCATTTTGTAAATACTTCTTTGAATCAATCTTAATCATACTTTGACTCCTTTTGTGAATAATCCTAATCCATTAATTTCACTCACTCAAATGTTTTGGCTTTGTCCATTCTTGTTAATCTTTTCATGCATTAGCCATAGGTTTCAATTCTCATTGTGGTTGATGTAAACCTCACCCTATCCTTAGTGAGTCGACAATAAGACTTCCGTACTGAAAACAGGGTTAACCCCTCTAGTACGTCGAAGCTATCCTCGCATGGTGGATGTTGGTCTTGGTCGAGTTTTCTCCCATTGATAATGAAGAACCTTTAGTGCTATTGTTTTAAAATGAACTCACAAACTTTTGGAAATCTTTTAGCCGAACTACGGCGTTTTGATCCTTACCTTTGATGGGAGGTACGTAGGCAACGGGTTCATCCGTTCGAACACAAAAATAATTAATTTGTACATTCTTTTCTCATCATCCCAATCATGTTTGCACAATGTTTATGTCATGACAAATAATAATTTTCAAACAACAAAGTGTGAAAAGGGCTCCCTAGGAGTACCTAGGACGCATTGGGTGCCTAACACCTTCCCATTGCGTAATTTACCCCTTACCCCGATCTCTGATCTTTTTCATTAGTTTTCTACGTGTAAAACTTCTTAGGTTTTTGTTCGCTTTTTAACCAATCCTTAGGATAAATAAAAGTGCGGTGGCGACTCTATGTTCATTGTATACATTGCTTATGATTTAATTAATAGATCATATAGTAACGAATACACCGCTACAGGAATGAACATTGTATGCATGGAATGATGTAATGAAGGCCCTATGCGTTTGAAACGTTCTTCCAGGGGGCTCTACTGGGGAAATGAATCTCGGTCTTCTGGTCGGAGATATTTGCATTGATGACCCCTTCTCAGCTGGGGATACTTGATCCTTGTCTGATGGTAGAAATATTCGACAGAGCCTGGCTGGGAGTGGAAGAGATGACTAGTCTGTCTGGTGACGCCAACCTCTACTGGGGAATAATTGGCGTTGCCGAGGAATCGAATTAGCAACGGATTCATTGGAAAGCCTGGTTAGACCTTCACTTCGATCTTGAAGTCGTGTAGTAATTGTCATTGTTATTTTATGCATGTATTTTTGATAAACATTGATCATATTCAAACGCATATATCAATTCAAATTAAATCAATGGACGTTCGTGCAAACAAAACGGGAAAGTAAAAATAAAATTGCATTGATTTTGAAAGAGGGCCTATGAACAGGCAATCTGTGTACAAGGAGACAGAAATCCTAGTAAGAGGAAATTGTCAAGAAACAAAGAGAAAGCTATGCCGGAAACGTCCTATTGACTTTAATTCCACTACTGCCATTATATCTTCAAGCATCTCATCCCTTGCTGTCGGATAAAGGTGGTTGGCTTGTTCAGTCCCTTGGAACGTGGTTGAAGCTGACAGAAAACGGGACATAGTCGTACGCTTTAATCCCTAATTTTTGCCTGGACCGCCTTTTCGGGTTTTCAGTCCACCGGGATACCCCTTCTTGCCCAAGCCGCCCTTTCAGGTTTTCGACTTGCCGGGTATACGTCTTTATATATTTATCCCTAATTTTTGCCCGAACCCTTTTGGTTCGCCGGGATGCCCTTACTTTTGCCTAGGTACGTCGACCTAGCGGGTCTCTGTTAGGCGTAGTATTTTTTAACTATGTCCGCGTTCACAGGATGTGGGAAGTCTTCGCCATCCATTGTAGCAAGTATCATGGCTCCACCGGAGAATACCTTTTTAACCACAAATGGCCCTTCGTATGTGGGAGTCCATTTGCCCCTGGGATCATCTTGTGGTAGAATGATACGCTTGATAACTAAGTCGCCGATTTGGTACACTCGTCTCTTGACTCTTTTGTTAAATGCTTGGGTCATGCGCTTCTGATATATCTGCCCGTGACAAACAGCCGCAAGTCTCTTCTCGTCAATCAAGTTTATCTGATCGAGTCGAGTCTGGATCCATTCATCTTCATCTAAGCCCGCCTCTTTCATGATTCTTAGAGAGGGAATCTGGACTTCCACTGGTAAAACGGCTTCCGTTCCATAGACTAAAGAGAAAGGAGTTGCCCCTATCGAAGTGCGTACTGAAGTGCGATAACCATGGAGAGCAAACGGTAACATCTCATGCCAGTCTTTGTACGTTACTGTCATCTTCTGTACAATCCTCTTGATATTCTTATTAGCGGCCTCCACGGCGCCATTCATCTTTGGCCGGTACGGAGAAGAGTTATGGTGTTTAATTTTGAACTGCGTGCAGAGTTCAGTTTAGTACCATTATCAGTGATAACTCTTTCAGGAGACAACAGGTTTCTCGAATGTATATTTGATAAGATCCATCTTAGAAATCAATAAAGTGGTATGATTCAACATATACTGTTTTAGTCGGCGAGCAGCCCAAGCCAAAGCGCAGCAAGCTTTCTCGAGCTGTGAGTATCTTGTTTCACAGTCGGTACCTTTTGCTAAGGCAGTGTATGACATGCTCTTTTCGATCAGACTCGTCATGTTGCCCCAGCACACCCTATTGAATTTTCTAACACGGTCAAATACGTGATTAAAGGTCTTCCTTCAACTGGTGGCATCGGAACTGGAGGTTCTTGGGGATACTTCTTGATTTTGTCATTCATCATTCCATACCATCTCTTGATTTTTCTTTTTTTAGTAATTTGAAGATGGGTTTGCAGGTAGCAGTCAAGTGTGGAATGAATCAGGCAATGTAATTCGAGTGCCCCCAGAAACCTCTGACTTCTTTCTTGTTTATTTCAGTACCCAAATTTACAATTTCAATTGATTCCTCATGCGGCTGTATAGTCTTTTCTTCTTGCAGTAGTCGGGCAAGTTCTCCAGGTACTTCACAATCTTCCACACTTCCATCCTCGGCTTGGTAGATCGGATTTTCAAAGTCATAATGAACAGTAGTAGAACTATTATCCACAGGATCCAGAGTGAATATGGATACGCGATTTGTTACGTGAGTGTGTGCAAGAAAACATAGCTTGTTTTGAAAAATGAAAGGAAAGATAAAGAGCGCAATATTTGAATGCAAAAGGTCCATTGATTTATTGAATATGAATATGCTTATGAAATGACAAAACCCTTGAAAAATTAGCTATTATGCCCCGGGTATAGACACAATGCTTTGAAACATAAAAATAGCAATAACAATTACTCCTGACTAAAGGAAATCGGGATAGTGTCTTCAGCCTTCCAATTATTGGGTCCGTCACCAATTGTTGGGAAAATCCAGCTATCCAAGTCATAATCGTTATCAGTATCTTCCACAGCATTGACAGTCTCGTCATGATTAGGCAGAGGGGCAGTGATGCCATGAGGAGTCTCCGGAGGATCAAAGGTAGTCGCCTGTATCTTCCCACTTCGAATGCCACTTTCAACATGTTCACCTGTTAATATAAGTTCAGTGAAACCCAATGAGGAACTCCTCAATAGATGGCTGTAGAATGGGCCAGTCAGTGTGCTCATGAACATGTCCACCAATTCTCGATCGGTCATAGGGGGTTTGACTCTGCTAGCCAAATCTCTCCATTTTTGAGCATATTCTTTGAAACTTTCTTTAGATCCCATAGTCATATTCTGCAACTGTAGCCGAGTAGGCGCTAGTTCAGAATTATACCGGTAGTGCTTGTAGAAAGCTGTCGCTAAATCAGTCCATGTGTGGATGTTAGAGCTCTCGAGCTGATAATACCATTCCAACTGAGTGCCAGACAGACTTTCTTGGAAGAAATGGATCCATAGTTTCTTATCAGTGGTATGCGGCTGGATCTTTCTCACATAAGCCCTTAAATGCATCTGAGGACAGGATGCACCATCGTACTTAGTGAAAGTGGGGATTTTGAATTTGCGGGGAATGGTCACATCGGAAACCAGGCCCAAACTTTCGAAATCCAGACCAGGCGCCTTCTGACCCTCCATAGCTAGCATACGTTCTTCCAACAACTTGTACTTATCATCTCTCGGAGAGTACTGTTCATTTTCATACTTCTCATCATCATCCTCAGGGTTGGAGAAATCAGCATCCTCTTCCTCTGAATCATTCTCCGCCTCATCCTCTGGACCGTTCGGGATTCCAAATTTGATTCCCGTAGCCTGTCCTTTACGCCTTCTTCCTGGGTTAATGAAACTCACAGCCTTCTTGTCTTTCTTCTTTTCGACCAAAAGAGCCTTCAGTTCCTCCTGCCCCTTGGATAGGCTTAGCATCATCTCCTTGAACTGAGCATTTTGAGTCTGGAGATCTTTGACAGTTTGTTCGAGATCCATTTTTCTGTTTAAGAGGCAGACCGTGAGAATATGGTCCTTTGGAACACCTGTCATGCAATGTTATGTTATGCTATGCAATGTATGAAATGTTTTCAAGGACTTTTGGAATTTAACTTTACGTAAGCCAACAAAAAAGGAGACTTTTTTATTTATTTATTTTATTTTTATTTTTATTTTACAAAACAGAGCAAAGTTAAATCCCTAAGTCCTCGAAATGGTTAGTACAATGTTATGATGTCATGATGTTATGATGTTATGAGGTTAAATGAATAACAAGCACAAGCAAGTCACACAACCATCATTCCTAGGTTTTAAGGCTTGCATGAGTTCCATAGGTAAGTACCCTCCCCACTGAAGTTTAGTTGGTTCAACCTGTCCTAGAATAGTAACCGGGTTCTAAAAGGATCTCCAATCATTGACCTTCCCTCAAGTCCACTTCAGTGCAACACCAAGTGGTTGACCGAAGCTTCCCTAAAGTCCAATCTCAAGGAGTGTAGTATCGAGTCTCAACCAACCCCAGTCGGAACCGAAGTCAGTTATCTCACTACTTTCTAATGGTCAGGATGAGTCAATTAGGGTTCTAAAAGTCTGGTTAATGCTTTGATGACACCACGCGGAAGCCAAATTTTTCCTCAAGTAACATGAGGAACATCAGGACAACCAAAGTGTCACATTAACCGTAGCCATCATTTTAACCATTCCGGTATACGCCGGGTAGTCACGATGATCTATTGCTACTTACCTAAGGTACACTAGATCCGGGTGTAGGATCTTTCACTCAAAAATACCCAAGCAACCCCTTAAAAGTAAATCAGACAATTTTAAATAAGTGATCTTGTTTTTAAGGTAACCTCTCTTTTTAAACATCCCCAGCAGAGTCGCCAGTTCTGTCATACGGTGAACTGACTTGGGATATTTTGCTTTTTATCGCAATGTCGCGGATAGCAAGAGTCGCCACCGACTTTTCTTTTATCCAATAAGGAAAGGTGGAAAAGAACAGGAAAGACCTCAATAGATTTTGGGTTCGGGAGGTACATTATACAAAGGGAAGGTATTAGCACCCTTTGTATCCATGGTTATCCATGGGCTCTTAATTGCTGGATCACTTATATTTTTGTCTGAAAAGTGTTCGTGAATTGTTTAAAAAATGTTTCGAAAAGAGAGTTTAACTTTGTAATGATTCTCGTATGAATGTATACAAAGTATTTATCTCGTTTGATTTTGAAAACGGTTTAGAAAAATGTAACTTGGTAATGATTCTAGTATGAATGTATACCAAGTGGTGATTTTCTAGGATTTGCAAAGTGTGAGGGGTGGAAAATGTTTTAGGTTATGATCCAGTAATTGAGAGTTATACCTTCCTAAGGTCGTTATGGGCATTTCCTATCCTTATGAGGGTAAAACTGTCCTTACTATTGAGAAGTAAGTAGTCTTATCCCTTTGGATGTAAAAGGGTCATCGTAGGGTTATCGATTGGTCATTGAAGGCAACAGTTGTAAGGATACCTTAGCATTCGAAGGGACGATCATCATTTTACCGTAGGCTACACCGAAGGGTCATCGGGGGACAAAATCGTATTTTCGAAGGCAACATCCGAGGGACCATGATTTATTTTATGATGATTTAACCGAAGGGTCTTTGCTAAGTGTATCCCTACATTCGCGGGGCATGACCGTAATACCGTGTTATCGTAAGGCAAAAGAGAGGTCCAAGATCACATATTTAAAAGCCATATTTTAAAGTTAATTAGGTAATTAGGATGAATCTCCACATTAAAATTAATACATTAAAATTAATACATTAAAATTAACACATTAAAATTAATCAAGTAATTTAGGGCGAATCTCCACAAGGGTATCCCACAAATAAAGTGGAAGACCTAGACAGCAATCCTTTCCTGGGACAGGTGAACCTTTACAAAATTCAGCAAATGGATTAGAGTACCAAATCAGGGTGCAATCAAGAGTTGCACCAAAGCAGTAATAGTATCAGGTAAACAAAGCCTGGTTATAATAAAACAAGTCGGATGGGTAAAGATCAAAACAGAGCGAAACAGTGGCCTCCATTACAACAATTCAAGGTATCCAGGCATACTTAAGTCCACATGCAAAACCTCAAATATATTTATGAATTCAATTATGATATCACATGTGCATTAGGAACATAAAGCGGTGATAGTAACGCAAACCTGTTGGCAATTGAATTGCAACCTCGAATTGGCCGATCGGATCGAATTGAGCGGAAGTGACCTTGCTGCCGTAGGCTTTTCCTTCCGGGTTTCCTTTAGGGTTACTCGGAATAAGTTAAACAGTAGTCCTGAACACTCCGCCACAAGCCGGCAGGATTTGTCCTTGGATTCGTCAACTAAACAACAAATTAAAACGAAGAAAATAAACTAGATCCTAACGTAAGGTTGGATCCGGTAAAAAGGTACACAATAGTTTCCTTTGTAGAAACTATTGTGTGAATAGAACTAACTAAATGCTGAAAAGGAAATAGGAAATTGCAAGGAAAATAGTGTAGAACTCGTAGGAAAAACAATGCCTAAGCTGCTGGAAAAGAAAATATGCAAAAGTGAAAACGGCAAAGGAAAAATGTGGAAAAAGCCCCCCTTTCTAGGTTTTCTTCGTGGCTATTTATATTGGTACCATTAAGTAACTACTTGCTGCCAAGAGCTCTTCAACGTGGCTAATTTCATGGCGTGGATATAGGGCCCAACACTCCTCAACGTCTCTTCAAGTCTCTGAGGCGTTACTTGCGCCCAAAAAGTAGGGTAGTGGTGTGACGCTCGTCACACCATGTGTGACGTCCGTCACAAGGCTGCTTTGCGTGACGCTCGTCACGCCCTCCGTGACGTCCGTCACAAGCACAGCATTTGTGGCTTGCGCTTTGGGCTGGGCTTTGCTATTTGGTTCGTTTTCTCTCCTTTTTGCACCTCTTTTCCTCCATTTTTACTTGTGCTTCCAAATAAACCACTTTCATGTTATCACTAGGCGAGCGTGTAGCGAATAGGTCAGTTTGGGTCATTCGCGAGCTGGGCCTTCGTTCCCTTAAGATCAGTGTCATGAAAATGAGTCGGAATGCCTTGAAAAATGTCTTGAAATATAAATGGGCAAATTTTGGGGTATGACAAATACCTAGCAAGCTACCCTTTTCCGGGAGTATATGAACCCTTAAAAAATTCAGCAAACAGGTCAGAATACCAAATCAGGGTGCAATCGAGAATTACACCACAAAAGAAATCACATCAGTAATAGGGTCAGGTAAACAATGCATGGCTATGATAAAACAGGTCAGATGAGCAAAAATCAGAACAGAAAAGTCAGCGACTGTCACGTTCGCTCCTGCCTCGCCTAGCGAAGGCTTAGCGAATACTCGCTACATGCTCGCTTAGCGATGAGCTAGCGAGCGGCTGCGGGTTCTGGTTTTGATAATAGTATAATTTCAGCAAGCTTCACCCCCTATGGCATCCATTACAGAGATTACATGGTTAAACATTCAAGATATTCATGATACTTAAATTCACATGCGAAACTTAAGATATTTTTATAAATTCAATCATGATGCCACATGCATATTAAGAACATAAAGCGGTAATAGTAATGCAAACCTGTTTGCAATTGAATTGCAACCTTGAATTGGCAAGTCGGATTGAGTTGGGCGGAGGTAACCTTGGTGCAGATGAGTTTCCCTCAGGGTTTCCTTTAGGGTTGCTCTGAATTCTCTGGGTTAGCCTCCAGGGTTTGCTGTGCCTTCTTTCTATCTCCGGTTTTCGTTCCGTTTTCGTTCCCCTCCCTTTTGTGACTGAAGTGTTGGTATTTATAATGCTTTTTCGTGACCTAATGGGCTCAGAATGAAGCCCAGAATTTTCTGTTATTCGCAAGCTTCGCTAGGCGAGTGGCATAGCGAAGAGTTCGCTAGGCGAAGGAGTTGCTCGCCTAGCGAGCATGCCAGTTTGGGCCATTTTCCGGATTTGGCCATCTGTGAGCTGGGTTTTGGTTCCTTTAAGGTCAATGCCTTGGAGAATGAGTTGGAGTGCCTTAAAAATGCCTTGTAATATTAACGGGCAAATTTTGGGGTGTGACAGCTGCCCCTGTTCAATATTCTTGAACCGAGAGAGTTAGAATGGTATGTACGCCATTCGTGGTCTGGAGGTGGAAGATTATTGAACACTTGAATGCCCCAAAAATTTGCACTTGTTAATCAAAGGTTAGTCTTGATGGAGATGGGTTTAAAGATGCCATCCAGGAAGTTTGATGATGAAAGATCAGAATGGATCATACGCTGCTGGGGATAAAGAATCAGAATGGACCATATGCTAGATCGTATCTGAGTAGCAGAATGAGTTATCCATTAGGCGGGTGACTTCGCTGGGGATGAAAGATCAGAATGGATCGTACGCTAGATCGTATCTGAGTTGCAGAATGAGCTGTACGTTAGGCTGTATCTGACGAAGAAAGAATCAGAATGGATCGTATGCTAGATCGTATCTGAGGGTTTGAAGATCCAAATGGGTCGTACGTTAGACCGTATTGGAGATGCAGAATGAGCCGTACGTTAGGCTGTATCTGAAGAAGAAAGTAGTCGTACGCTAGACTACACCCCGGAATGTACCGTACGCTAGGCAGTATCTGAGGGTTTGAAGATCCAAATGGGTCGTACGTTAGACCGTATTGGAGTTGCAGAATGAGTCGTACGTAAGGCTGTATCTGAAGAAGAAAGTAGTCGTACGCTAGACTACACCCCGGAATGTACCGTACGCTAGGCAGTATCTGAGGATTTGAAGGTCCAAATGGGTCGTACGCTAGACCGTATTAGAGTTGCAGAATGAGCCGTACGTTAGGCTGTATCTGACGAAGAAAGTAGTCGTACGCTAGACTACACCCCGGAATGTACCGTACGCTAGGCAGTATCTGAGGATTTGAAGGTCCAAATGGGTCATACGCTAGACCGTATTGGAGTTGCAGAATGAGCCGTACGCTAGGTTGTATCTGACGAAGAAAGGATCAGAATGGATCGTACGTTAGATCGTATCTGAGTTGGAGGAGTCGTATGTTGAGCTGAATCAGAATGAACCGTATGCTAGGCTATATCTGATAGTATATGTTGTATTTGCAATGAATATCTGGGGTGGGCTGAAAGGTGCCACCATCGGGAGGATATCAGAGTGCTTGTCAGAATGAATGTTCATATAGACTATATCTGAGAGATGTAGTTGAATCTTGAATGTAATCGATAAAGATGCCCGTCTGAATGGACCTTTATTTTGACTGTATCAGGAGGATAATTAACCTGAAAAATAAAGTTAGCTTCATGCTATGTCATGATGCATGAGATGTTCTATGCTTTCGAAAGTAAATGCGAACATTGTATGCATGCGTATGCTGTGAAATGATGTAATGAATGAATTATGCGTCCGAGAAGTTCTGCCAGGGGAAAATAAAATCCGAGATTCCGGTCGGAGATGTTTGTGTTGATGACCCTTTATCAGCTGGGGGTATTTGATTTCTGTCTAATGGTAGAAATATCCACCAGAAGCCTGGCTGGGGGATGGAAGAGATGATTCGTTTGTCCAGCGATGCCAATTCCTTCTGGGGAGTAACTGGTTTATGCTGGGGAATAGAATTAGCAACCGGATTCGTTGGAAAGCATGGTTAGACCTTTTCCTCGATCCTGAAGTCTTTTAGTAATTGCTATTTCCGTTTTATGCATGTATTTTGATAAACATCGATCATATTCAAATGCATATATAATTCAAATTAAATCAATGGACGTTTATGCAAACAAAACAGAAAAAGTAAAACAAAAGCATCTTTTTGGAAATAACATTGTATTGATTTTGAAAGAGGGCCTATAAACAGGCAATTTGAGCACAAGGAGACAGAAATCCTAGTAAGAGGAAATTGTCGAGAACATAAAGAAAAGCTATGAAGGAAAAGTCCTATTGATTTTAATTCGGCTACTGTCATTATGTCTTCAAGCGTCTCATCTCCTACTGTCGGACAAAAGTGATTGGCTTGGTCAGTCCCTTTGACTTGGGTGAAGCTGACTGAGAACGGGACAAAGTCATACGCTTTTAAGCCCTAATTTTTTTTTGCCTGGACCGCCTTTTCAGGTTTTCAGTCCACCAGGATACCCTTTTTTGCCCAAGCCGCCTTTTCAGGTTTTTGACTTGCCGGGTGTACATTTTTATATGTTTATCCCTAATTTTTGCCCGAACCCTTTTGGTTCGCCGGGATGCCCTTACTTTTGCCTAGGTACGTCGACCTAGCGGGTCTCTTTTATGCGTAGTATTTTTTGACTATGTCTGCGTTCACGGGGTGTGGGAAGTCTTCGCCATCCATCGTAGCAAGTATCATGGCTCCACCAGAGAATACCTTCTTAACTACAAATGGCCCTTCGTATGTGGGAGTCCATTTGCCCCTGGGATCACCTTGTGGTAGAATGATACGCTTGATCACCAATTCGCCGATTTGATACACCCGTCTCCTGACTTTTTTGTTGAATGCCTGGGTCATGCACTTCTGATATATCTGCCCATGACAAACAGCCGCAAGTCTCTTTTCATCAATCAAATTTATCTGATCGAGTCGAGTCTGAATCCATTCATCCTCGTCTAAACCTGCCTCTTTCATGATTCTTAGAGAGGGAATCTGAACTTCCATAGGTAAGACGGCTTCCATTCTGTAGACTAAAGAGAAAGGAGTTGCCCCTGTCGAAGTGCGTACTGAAGTGCGATAACCATGAAGAGAAAACGGTAACATCTCATGCCAGTCTTTGTACGTTACTGTCATCTTTTGTATGATCTTCTTGATATTTTTATTAGCAGCCTCCACGGCGCCGTTCATCTTTGGCCGGTACGGGGAAGAGTTATGGTGTTTTATTTTGAACTGCGTGCAGAGTTCAGTAATCATCTTGTTGTTCAAATTGGTGCCATTGTCCGTGATAACTCTTTCAGGGATGCCATATCGACAAATAAGACTATTCTTGATGAACCGTGCTACCACATTCTTGGTGACGGAAGCAAATGAGGCTGCCTCTACCCACTTTGTAAAGTAATCAATAGCAACCAGAATGAAACGATGTCCGTTGGAAGCAGTAGGTTTAATCTCTCCAATCATATCAATGCCCCACATTGCAAAAGGCCAAGGGGCTGTCAACACGTTTAATGGGGCAGGAGGCACATGTACTTTATCCGCATAGATCTGGCACTTGTTACAAGTTCTGGAGTGATGGTGGCAATCAGCTTCCATGGTAGACCAATAATACCCTGATCTCATAATCTTCTTGGCCATTGTATGTCCACTAGAGTGAGTCCCAAAAATACCGTCGTGCATGTCTTCCATAATCTTTTCTGCTTCCTTTTTATCCACACAGCGAAGCAAAGTCGAATCAAGATTACGTTTGTATAATATTCCATTACTCAAAAAGAATTTAGCGGAAAACTTCCTCAGAAATTTTCTGTCATTGATGGATGCCCCTTCAGGATATTCCTAAGCTTCTAAATATCTTTTTACTTCGTGGAACCAAGGCTTCTCTTCTACTTCATCAGCGTTAAGTTCATAACAGTATGCTGGTTCATCTAATCGCTCAATAGTAATCATGGGAGCTTCATTGTCCCATCTGACTTTGAACATAGATGACATGGTGGCCAAGGCGTCTGCCAACTGATTCTCCTCTCGTGGAATATGTTCGAATGTAATCTCTTCGAAATATGGGATTAATGTCAACACCCGTTCTCGATAAGGGATGAGATTCAGATGTTTAGTGTCCCATGCTCCTTTGATCTGACTGATTACCAAAGCTGAGTCTCCATACACACTCAAAAACTTGATTCTCAGGTCTATAGCAGCTTTGAGTCCCAAAATACATGCTTCATACTCGGCCATATTGTTGGTACAATCAAAACATAGTCTAGCAGTGAAAGGCGTATGGCAACCCTTGGGAGAAATAATTACAACACCAACACCATTGCCTAATGCATTAGAAGATCCATCGAAAACCATAGTCCATCGGGATCCCAGTTCGAGTCCTTCATCTGGTCCAGGTTCTTCGTAATCAGTAACAAGCATGACATCCTCATCTGGGAACTCAAAATTCATAGATTGGTAATCATCCACTGCTTGATGAGCCAAATGATCAGCTAGCACGCTTCCTTTGATTGCTTTCTGGGTAGTATATTGGATATCATACTCTGTTAAAATCATCTGCCATCTTGCTATTCTTCCGGAGAGGGCAGGTTTCTCGAATATATATCTGATAGGATCCATCTTAGAAATCAATAAAGTGGTGTGACTCAACATATACTGTCTCATTCGGTGAGCAGCCCAGGCCAAAGCACAACAAGTTTTCTCGAGAAATGAGTATCTTGTTTCACAGTCGGTAAACTTTTTGCTAAGGTAGTATATGGCATGCTCTTTTCGACCAGACTCGTCATGTTGCCCCAACACACACCCCATTGAATTTTCTAACACGGTCAAATACATGATTAGAGGTCTTCCTTCAACTGGTGGCATCAGAATTGGAGGTTCTTGGAGGTACTTCTTGATTTTGTCAAAAGCCTCTTGACATTCATCATTCCATATCATCTCTTGATTTTTCCTCAGTAACTTGAAGATGGGTTTGCAGGTAGCGGTCAAATGGGAGATAAACCGAGCAATGTAATTCAAACGTCCCAAGAAACCTCTGACTTCTTTATCTGTACGGGGAACTGGCATTTCTTGAATAGCTCTCACCTTAGCCGGGTCAACCTCAATTCCTTTACCGCTGACAATAAATCCCAAGAGTTTACCGGATCTTACTCCAAAGATGCATTTGTTCGGGTTCAATCTCAGCTTGTATTTCTTCAACCTCTCAAACAATTTGTACAAATGGTCGAGATGTTCTTCTTCAGTATGAGATCTGGCTATCATGTCATCCACATATACTTCTATTTCATGATGAATCATATCATGGAACAAAACCACCATAGCACGCTGGTACGTTGCCCCGACGTTCTTTAAACCGAATGGCATTACTTTGTAACAGAAAGTGCCCCATTGCGTCACGAATGTAGTTTTCTCCATGTCTTCAGGTGCCATCTTAATCTGATTATAACCCGAGAATCCATCCATGAATGAGAATACCTTATGTTGAGCGGTGTTATCTAGCAGAACATCAATGTGCGGAAGTGGAAAGTCATCTTTGGGACTCGCTTTATTCAAATCTCTGTAATCTACACACATTCGCACCTTACCATCTTTCTTTGGCACTGGCACCACATTAGCAACCCATTGAGGATAAGAAGTAACAGCCAGAAAACCTGCATCAAATTGTTTCATAATCTCGGCTTTGATTTTCTCAGACATTTCAGGACGCATGCGGCGAACCTTTTGCTTAACTGGACGACAATCTTCCTTCATTGGCAAACGATGCACTACTATATCAGTATCCAATCCTGACATGTCTTCATAAGACCAAGCAAAAATCTCTACATAGTCATGTAACATCTGAATCAATCTTTCTTTGATACTGTTTTCCAAGCCTGCTCCTATTTTGACTTCTTTCTTATCTACTTCGGTGCCCAGATTTACAATTTCAATTGATTCCTCATGCGGCTGTATAGACTTTTCTTCTTGCAGTACCAGTCTGGCAAGCTCTTCAGGTACTTCACAATCTTCCTCACTTCCATCCTCGGCTTGGTAGATCGGATTTTCAAAGTCATAATGAACAGTAGTAGAACTATTATCGACAGGATCCAGAGTGGGTATGGATCTGCAATTTGTTACGTGAGTGTGTGTAAGAAAGCATAGCTTGTTTGAAAGATGACAGGAAAGATAAAAGCGCGATATTTGAATGCAAAAAGTCCATTGATTTATTGAATGTGAATATGCTTATGAAAATGATAAAACCCTTAACAAATTAGCTATTGTGCCCCGGGCATAGATACAATGCTTTAAGAAGTTCAATTGTAAAAAATTAAAAATTTGCAACACTAAAATAGGCAATAACAATTACTCCTGACTAAAGGAAATCGGGATAGTGTCTTCAGCCTTCCAATTATTGAGTCTGTCACCAATCGTTGGGAAAATCCAGCTATCCAGGTCGCAGTCGCGGTCAGCATCTTCTATAGCATTAATCTGATCCTTGACTACCTTCTCAGGGCTAAATCCCAGGCCACATCTATCAGACTTGTACGGTACATTGATCAGTTGACCCCAGCCAGTACGACCACCATCTTCAACCACGGCTTGAGCGTCCTTCAGAGAAATCATAGCAGGAGGAGCACTAATAACCTTGGGCACACAGGAAGTTGGCTTAAGGACAGGATTAGTCGGAGGAACTACTTCAAATGACTGAGAAGGAGTCTCAAAGAATTCACCATCCATCTCGACGTATCTGAAGGCCTGCACACTACTGACAATATATTCTTCTTCTCCATACACAGTGACGATCTTGCCCTCTATTGGATACCTCAGCTTTTGATGGAGTGACGAAGCTACCGCACCTGCCCCATGGATCCAAGGGCGTCCCAGCAAGCAGGAATAGGCAGGACGAATGTTCATTACGTGAAAGATAGTGTTGAAGACTTGAGGTCCTATCTTGATAGGGAGAACCACTTCACCATGGACAACACTCTTCGCACCATCGTAAGCACGCACCACAATGTCACTAGGCTTCAGTTCAATGCTTTTACGGTCAAGTTTATCGAGCACGGCTTTCGGTAGCACATTCAAAGAAGAGCCATTATCGATCAACACATGAGACAAGGTGATCCCCTTACACTCAATGGAGATATGCAGAGCTTTATTGTGATTCTTTCCTGCTGGTGTCAGGTCAGCATCAGAAAAGCCTAGGCCATTATCAACAGCCAGATGAGCAACATAATTTTCGAACTGATCGACGGAGGTCTCCTGAGGTACATGAGCAGTCTTCAAGAATTTTATCAACGCTTTGGCATGAGATTCAGAAGATAATAACAAAGATAACATCGAGATCTTAGACGGAGTATGCCCCAGCTGTTCTACCACATCAAAATCACTCTTACGGATGATTTTCAGCATTTCCTCCACTTCCTGCTTGGCAACATCTTCGGTAGTAACTTCGACCGGTGTCTTCGACTGAGCAGGGTTGATCGCTGGTTCCTTTCCTCGAATTTCAGGGGCGGGAGGTGAGATTTTTGGAGAGAAGATCCTTCCACTTCGAGTAACTTTACTAGTCCCAACAATGTCATTAGGATTAGCAGAATTACCAACTTGCTTCACGCCATGGATGTAAACATCACCTCCATAATTCCACGGAATGGCTTTGCTTGAGGAATACGGTACTGGGCCAGGTGCAGTAGTGATTAGGGGGGCTACCTTGGGCTCAGCAGTAATCTTCACAGGTATTCTAGTGGCGGTAAGCTTCACTGGAACTTTGGACCTAGCAATCACAGATATTTCTTCAACAACGTTTTCCACCTTAGGAACCCTTTCAAAGAGAATTGTACGATCATCCATCAGCCGTTGAATACCATCACTCAATTTCAGGCAACCATTGGGTCGGAGTACACAAAGATCGCAACTTTCAGCACAACCTGGAAATAAACCAGCTTGCAATAAATTCTTCTTGATGGTCAGGAGAGGAGACACTAAGTCGGCTACATTAGCAATGTGAGAATTGTCATCCACAGAATTAACAGTCTTGTCATGGTTAGGCATAGGAGCAGTGATGACATTAGGAGTCTCCGGAGGATCAAATTCAATTTCCCCAGCATCGATCATATCCTGAATCTTATTCTTCAACAACCAGCAATCGTTTGTATCGTGCCCGGGGCTATCGGAGTGATACGCACACCTGACATTGAGATTATAACGGGGAGAAGTAGTGTTGAGATTTGCAGGAGGGCCTCTGAGAGTAATTAAATTTTCCTTTAGCATACCCTGCAGTGCTTGCGCTAAAGTCATATTGATCTTGGTGAACTGCCTTCTTGGCCTGTCTTGTCTGTGCTGGAAGTTTTGAGCTGGCGGGGCTGCAATTGTAACTGCTCCGATGGTATGGTCACGGCTTTTCTTGTTATGACCCCTTTCACCATACACAGCATTTGACTCATTCTTTCCCTGATGGGGCTTTTTAGTGCTTGCAGAGGTAGCTGCCTGTATCTTTCCACTTCGAATACCGCTTTCAACACGTTCACCCGTCAATATAAGGTCAGTGAAACCTGATGAAGAACTTCCCAGTAGATGGCTGTAGAATGGACCAGTCAGTGTACTCATGAACATGTCCACTAATTCTCGATCAGTCATAGGGGGTTTGACTCTGCCAGCCAAATCTCTCCATTTTTGAGCATATTCTTTGAAGCTTTCTTTAGAGCCCATAGTCATATTCTGCAACTGTAGCCGAGTAGGCGCCAATTCAGAATTGTACTGGTAGTGCTTGTAGAAAGCTGTCGCTAAATAAGTCCAAGTGCGGATGTTAGAGCTCTCGAGCTGATAATACCACTCCAACTGTGTGCCAGACAGGCTCTCCTGGAAGAAATGGATCCATAGTTTCCTATCAGTGGTATACGGCTGAATCTTTCTCACATAAGCTCTCAGATGCATCTGAGGACAAGACGCACCATCATACTTAGTGAAAGTGGGGATCTTGAATTTGCGAGGAATGACCACATCAGAGACCAGTCCCAAGCTTTCGAAATCCAGACCGGGCGTCTTCTGGCCCTCCATAGCTAGCATGCGTTCTTCCAACAACTTATACTTATCCTCTTTTGGAGAGTACTGTTCATCTTCATAATCTTCATCGTCGTCCTCCTGGTTGAGAGGATCAGCATTCTCATCTTCCGAATCATTTTCTGTCTCCTCTTCTTGATCCTTCGGAAGTCTAATCTTGACTCCTGCAGCCTGTCCTTTAAGCCTTCTTCCCGGGTTAATGTAACTCACAGGTTTCTTATCTTTCTTCTTCTCGAGCAAGAGAGCCTTCAGTTCTTCCTGCCCCTTGGATAAGCTCAGCATCATCTCCTGGAATTGAGCATTCTGAGCTTGGAGATCTTTGACAGTTTGTTCGAGGGCCATTTTTCTGTTTAGAAGGAAGACCGTGAGAATATTGATCTTTTAGGATACCTGTTATGCAATGTTATGTTATGCTATGCAATGTATGAAATGTTTTCAAGGACTTTTGGAATTTAACTGTGCGTAAACCACCAAGAAAGGAACTTTTATTAATAATTTTGTAATCAACATTTATTACAACAAGAATAATAAAGTATAATGAAAGCTCAAGTCTCCCAGGGACGGCTTCTTTTCGGGCGAAGATATGTATTGAGTCTTCGTTCCTCATTAAGCTGGCTGGTGAGTTCTAACACTTTCTTCCTTTCAGCGCAGAATTGAGCTTCAAAAGTATCCCTTTCCTCTCTCAACTGGATCCAGGATTTCTTTAGCTCTTCAACATCGGTAGGCATATCTGGATAAGGAATGATCTGAGGAGTACCTCCTTCAACTTCTGGTTCAACAATCAGCGGTCCGACTGCAAGATATGGCATGACAAGCTCACGAGCTCTGGCGCGTACCCATCTGAGATAAGGTTCCATAGGAATAGAGTTTTTCTGTCCTAAAACGCTTCTTTTCACCATGCCCCAAGCTCGTACAAATCTTTGACGGAGACCTTGGGAATCGTTGTCATAGTCAAACACTGTGCCTTGGATAATCATTTCATGTGGACCATCTCTTCGAGCACAACCAAACTGACGTAGAGCTAAAGCAGGATTATAAGTAATACCTCCTCTTATCCCCATGAGTGGTACATTAGAGAATTCTCCACAACGATCGATGAGGATAACATTTTCTTCGAGATGAGGACACCAACGGATGTCTGAATGGGAGAGCGACATTATCCTTTGAGACCATTTCAAATTCTGCTCATTCTTCAAGACTGATTGAGGAAGGTGCAAAATAAACCACCTAGATAATAAAGGTATGCAGCACATGAGAGTCCCTTGCCTCTTCATAGTACGAGCATGAAGGGAATGCAAAATGTCTCCAAGCAAGGTAGGCACAGGGTTATGAGTGAGAAATATATTAATAGCATTCGTATCTATGAATTGGTCTGGATTAGGAAATAACACTAAACCATAGATTAGTAATGCTAGAACATCTTCGAAAGCATGGACATTCATAACTTTTAGGAATTCTCGGGCCTTATTTATCAGAAATTTGGCAAGTAAACCCTTAATTCCACTTCTTGTTACCCAATTGGTTTCAATGTCTGACTTTGTCATGTGCAAAGCTGCGGCAACTTCTTCAGACTTCGGAATCTTTTCTAAACCACTGAAAGGTGTTTGATCAAGAATAGGTATCCCAAGCAGCCTGGAAAATTCTTCTAATGTGGGTACCAACTGATAATTCGGGAATGTGAAGCAATGATGTTTAGGATCGAAGAACTGGAATAGGACTCTCATCATATCTTCTTTGAAACCAGTGGTAACCAAATTGAGGAGAGAACCATGTTTCTTGATGAACTGAGCCTGATCGGGAAGCTCTGACACTAAATCCTTGAGTTGAGGAGAGATGGCTACAAAATTGATCCGGATGGTTTTCCTGGGAGTCATAGCCTTACAAAATAGAGTAACGTTAAATCCCTAAGTCCTTGAAATGGTTAGTGCAATTCCATGATGTTATGATGTTATGATGTTATGATGTTATGATGTTAAATAAGTAACAAGCACAAACAAGTCACACAACAATCATTCTTAGGTTTTAAGGCTTGCATGCGTTCCATAGGTAAGTACCCTCCCCACTGAAGTTTGGTTGGTTCAACCTGTCCTAGAATGGTAACCGGGTTCTAGAAGGATCTCAAATCATTGACCTTCCTTTAAGTCCACCTCAGTGCAACACCAAGTGGTTGACCGAAGCTTCCCTAAAGTCCAATCTCAAAGAGTGTAGTATCGAGTCTCAACCAACCCCAGTCGGAACCGAAGTCAGTTATCTCACTACTTTCTAATGGCTAGGATGAGTCAATTAGGGTTCTAAAGGTCTGGTTAATGCTTTGATGACACCACGCGGAAGCCAAATTTTTCCTCAAGTAAACATGAGGAACATCAGGACATCCAAAGTGTCACATTAACCGTAGCCATCATTTTGACCATTCCAGTATACGCCGGATAGTCGCGATGATCTATTGCTACTTACCTAAGGTACACTAGATCCGGGTGTAGGATCTTTCACTCAAGCATAAAATACCCAAGCAATCCCTTAAAAGTAAATCAGACAATTTGAATAAGTGATCTTGTTTTTTAAGGTAACCTCTCTTTTTAAGTCCCCAGCAGAGTCGCCAGTTCTGTCATACGGTGAACTGACTTTGTGTGTGTTTTTGCTTTGGAAAGCAAATGTCGCGGATAGCAAGAGTCGCCACCGACTTTTCTTTTATCCAATAAGGAAAGGTGGAAAAGAACAGGAAAGCACTTAATTAGATTTTGGGTTCGGGAGGTACATTATACAAAGGGAAGGTGTTAGCACCCTTTGTATCCATGGTTATCCATGGGCTCTTAATTGCTGGATCACTTATGTTTGTCTGAAAAAGTGTTTGTGAATGGCTTAAAAAATGTTTTGAAAATAGAGTTTAACTTTGTAATGATTCTTGTACGAATGTATACAAAGTATTTATCTCGTTCAATTTTGAAATCGGTTTAGAAAAATATAACTTGGCAATGATTCTAGTACGAATGTATACCAAGTGGTGATTTTCTAGTATTTGCAAAGTGTGAGGTATGAAAAATGTTTTGGGTGAGCCAGCAATTAAGAGTTATACCTACCCAAGGTCTTTATGGGCATTTCCTATCCTTATGAGGGTAAAACTGTCCTTACTATTGAGAAGTAAGTAGTTTTATCCCTTTGGATGTAAAAGGGTCATCGTAGGGTCAGCGATTGGTCATTAAAGGCAACATTTGTAAGGATACCTTAGCATTCGAAGGGACGATCATCATTTAACCGTAGGCTACAACGAAGGGTCATCGAGGGACAAAATCATATATTCGAAGGCAACATCCGAGGGACTATGATGTATTTTATAGGGACATGATGATTTAATCAAAGGGTCTTTGCTAAGTGTATCCCCACATTCGCGGGACATGACCGTAATACCATAATATCGTAAGGCAACAAAGAGAGGTCCAAGATCACATATTCAAAGGCAATATTTTACAATCAATTAGGTAGTTGTAATCAACTAGGTAATTAGGTCCATATTATAATCAATTAAATAATTAGGATGAATCTCCACATTGAAATCGATTAAGTAATTAGGATGAATTTCCACAAGGGTATCCCACAAATAAAGTGGAATACCTAGCAAGCTACCCTTTTCCGGGAGTATATGAACCCTTAAAAAATTCAGCAAACAGGTCAGAATACCAAATCAGGGTGCAATCGAGAATTACACCACAAAAGAAATCACAACAGTAATAGGGTCAGGTAAACAATGCATGGCTATGATAAAATAGGTCAGATGAGCAAAAATCAGAACAGAAAAGTCAGCGACTGTCACGTTCGCTCCTGCCTCGCCTAGCGAAGGCTTAGCGAATACTCGCTACATGCTCGCTTAGCGATGGGCTAGCGAGCGGCTGCGGGTTCTGGTTTTGATAACAGTATAATTTCAGCAAGCTTCACCCCCTATGGCATCCATTACAGAGATTACATGGTTAAACATTCAAGATATTCATGATACTTAAATTCACATGCGAAACTTAAGATATTTTTATAAATTCAATCATGATGCCACATGCATATTAAGAACATAAAGCGGTAATAGTAATGCAAACCTGTTTGCAATTGAATTGCAACCTTGAATTGGCAAGTCGGATTGAGTTGGGCGGAGGTAACCTTGGTGCAGATGAGTTTCCCTCAGGGTTTCCTTTAGGGTTGCTCTGAATTCTCTGGGTTAGCCTCCAGGGTTTGCTGTGCCTTCTTTCTATCTCCGGTTTTCGTTCCGTTTTCGTTCCCCTCCCTTTTGTGACTGAAGTGTTGGTATTTATAATGCTTTTTCGTGACCTAATGGGCTCAGAATGAAGCCCAGAATTTTCTGTTATTCGCAAGCTTCGCTAGGCGAGTGGCATAGCGAAGAGTTCGCTAGGCGAAGGAGTTGCTCGCCTAGCGAGCATGCCAGTTTGGGCCATTTTCCGGATTTGGCCATCTATGAGCTGGGTTTTGGTTCCTTTAAGGTCAATGCCTTGGAGAATGAGTTGGAGTGCCTTAAAAATGCCTTGTAATATTAACGGGCAAATTTTGGGGTATGACAGCAAGCAATTAAAATACTTGTTTATTTATAGGAATCCCTTACTTTGATTTGAAGAGATGTGCCATAAATGATTAAGATTTCCTGTAATGGTTGGATGCAAAAAAAAAAACACTTTAATGATATGAATATCTTAAGGTTTAACGATAGGTGAGACAATGTGAAAAATATGACCTAGTCAAGGAAGTCTTCGTATGACAGGTCAGTTCTAAGTTTGTACTACCCAACCCCCCCCCCCCCCCTTGTAGGATCTAGAATTTTGGATAATAGTCCTAGAGTCATAAACTATACCCTTGTTTTACCATGAGAAGGAACTAGCCCTTCTAAGGTAACCCTTCGATATAAGTTTCATCTAGGTGGGACCTGAAGGTGTGAAAAACACAAGAAAGATGGGGTTTGAATTAAGCTTTACAAAAATAAAAGATTTTTACCAACTCAAGAACACCACTAATAAGTTAATGAAAATGAGATAAAAACACAAGTATTTTTATCCTTGTTCGCTTGAAACTCAAAGCTTCTCCAATCCACCCGCTAAGGTGATTTTTCTTTATACACAAGAACTTAATCCACTATAATCAATAGATTACAATAATCACAAAGAGTAACCTTATTTATCTTCTCAAGGATCCAACTATACCCTAGTCTCCTTAAGGACTCACAAAGAATAACCTTCTTTGTCTTGTCAAGGATAACCTCCTTAAGGAATCAAACAAACAATTTGAATAATATTTTGTATGTTACAAGTTGCTTCTATACAAGCATATTTTACACAAATGATAAACAGTTACTTAAAAATATTTTTATTCAAAAGAATGATAGCTTTTCACAAAGAAACAAACTTGTCAAAATATTGTATCACTGGAATTTCCTCAAGTCTCCAAGTCTCACTTATATAGCATAAGAAGAAGATCATTGGAGTTAAAAATGGGGAAAGCTCATAGAGCGGTTGTCCACTGCGTAGTGTCCTTCACCCACAAAAACACGAACAAGTGTGATGTATAGAACTATCCTTTGCCCATGAAATCAGGTAGTGGAAAGGATATTCGATTTGTACTATGTACTATTTGACCACGTTCCCAGTTGATCTTATATTCAAGTTCATTGGCTTATGATGAAAGTTGATGAAGCATGAAATGAAGAAACATAAAGCTAGATTCATAAACTTCAGAATCTTTGGTCAGAACCTTGATAGCATCAGTAGTCTGGCTTGAGATCTTCAATATCTTCAGAGTCTTCAGAATCTACAGTCAGACCCTTGATAACCACAATCGTCTGGCTTAAGATCTTTAAAATCTTCAGCTATATAACATAACTTCATAAGCTTGCCATTCTTTAGAAGTTTGATGATTAGAGTCACGTCCCGAAGCACGAACTGAGAGAACATTGCAACAATAACATATCGTTTCCTCAGAAGCTTCTCAGGAGTGAATCAACACAGAAGTAGAAAGATTATTGCAGCAACAACATCTAATATCTTTCAGAACTTCTAATAACTGGCGCAAAAGTGGATCTGAAACTCATTATTTAGAAAATGATGACGTTGCCCATCATATACTCAGAATCAAAATTGGATGTTAAAGCTACACAATAACAAACCATTAGGGTGCCAAAATTGTTCTCACACAAATACAACATTGTTATCATCAAAACTCAAGGTATAGATGTATAACCAAATCTTGTTCTAACAATCTCCCCTTTTTGGTGATGACAAAACATGTATATTGATGAACAGTTTTATACAGGGTAGTCACGTAAGAATACATCTTACAGAGGCACAAAGCTCCCCCTGAGATGTATAATCCTTAAAAAGATAAAATCAGAATGAAAGAACACTTTCTTGATTAACCATTTTGAAGTACCAGAGAAATTTTCAATCAAAATTTGGTTTACCTTCAGAAGTTGATTGACATTGTCCAAAGCCCTGGTTTGTTAACATCAACATTTTGATGAGCTTCACTTTACAAGATTGGTTTAGTTATTTTAAAGAAACTTTAGAGCTGGTTTTCTTCAGCCAGAACTTGAATTTATGGTTCTCTTTGAAATTCTCTTTTAGAGCTAGATTTGCTTTGAAGAACTCTTTAAAAAGAACTTTCAGAACCTGGTTGAGAATTCTTCTCAAGAACTTGATTTCCAAGTCTAATTACTATGGAGGAAAGTCTTCCTCATAGCTAGATGCCAATGCCAAAAGTTTCTAATTCTTCAGAATTTGATGCCAAGTACCCAATGTTCTAAGTTCAGAACATGGTTATTAATTCCTTGAAGATGATTCTCGATCGTCAGCATGAAGGTTTAACGGACTCGGATATAAGACCATTTCGTCAGAAAGTGGTAACTTGTATTCTGATCTTTTAAACTTCATAAAAGCTTCTAATGCTTAACCATTCTATCTTAAGAACTTAACCCCACAAAACATATAACAAACTATTCTTCGAAGTAGTTGTTAGTAGAAAACATTAAACAATGTTTGGGTTTTTTAGTTAGGAATTTAGGTACATCAAAAATAATTACGCATCTTCCCCTTAAATATGTTTCTCCCTTTTGTCATCAATCAAAAAGACATAGAAAAATAAAGATAATAAAAGAAATAAAGAGAAACAAACACATTTTTCATTGATAATGCCAAAAGGCAGAAAAGATACAGTTGATTACAGAGATGGAAATACATATAAAAACAATAGAGAAATGCAACAAGAATTTAAACAAGCATAAAGGGCACACATACATACTTAGATAAATATAAAAAGCACACACATGTGCGAAGACAATTTTTTGAAAACTAAGGATTTTGGGAAGGAGGAGGAGGCAGCAGAATAACTAGGTAGTCATCCGGGAGAATTAAGGGATCTATCAAAGGATCAACATTATCTTCATGACAGATCTCCATGTAGTATGCTAAAACTTCTGGTGGATCAATTTTTGTGAAGATATAATAGTTTTTCGATGGGATATTACCACAATTGATTTCTTATTTAGATGGAGGAATGCTTTCAAAAGTAACAGATCTCAGAGGAGATTTAGGCTGAGCTAGTTGTAGTTGTTGAAATTATTGTTGAATCTGTTGTTGTGGAGCAGTCATTGTTGAAGATGAAGAAGATGATGAACATAGAGGTATTTTAGGTTTGAAAGATGAAAGTGTGGTAATATCGTAAGCGTAGTGTGAAAATGTGAATGAAGTGGGTTTATATAAAAAATTGCAATGATGACAAGGTAAAAATACACAGTCAAAGGGGGAAGCGTAAGAGTTTTTAACCTAATTCCAAGAATTGAGAAACCCAAGTGTCACACTTTTATCACGCATTCTTAGAAATTGGGACAATTGTCCCCACTTAGAACCACGTGAAATCAAACGATATGACAACCATTTAATGCAAAAACTACTCAGAATCAGGAAGATAAATCTATAAGATTACTTCTGATCAAAACCTTTCTGATTCATGAAAAATTCCTTACTTCAGAAAGCTCATGTTTCTGAGTCAAAAATTAAGATTCTCATAATCTAATCTAGAATTATGAAGAATTAAACATTCTGAAGTACATATTTTCATTCTCGACATAAATCCATAAATAAGTGTTTTATAATGAAAACAAATCTATCTTCGGCAAGGGGTTTTATAAAGATATCAACCCATTGATGGTCAGTATCAACAAATTTTAGATGAAAAATACCCTTCTGAACATAGTCACGTAAAAAGTGATGTGTAATTTCAATATGCTTATCCCAATAATGCAAGATAGGATTCTTAGATAAACAAATAGCATAAGTATTATCATTGAGAATATGAATGTTACTCTCAGGTATCTGATAATCTTACAATTGACTTTTCATCCAGAGCATCTGAGTGCTGCATCCAGAAGCTGCGCACGATTTTTGACTATCTCTTTCTGGACCATGAGATCAGATTGTCTCCAAAAAATTGACAACTTCCAGAAGTACTTTTCCTTTCTATTCTGTCTCCAGCATAGTTAGCGTCACAATAGCCTACTAATTTGTATTCACTTGATTTTCTATAAAACAAACCAATGTTAGTAGTACCTTTCAGATACCTAAAGATTCTCTTAACATCAGTTAAGTGAGTTTTCCTAGGATCTGATTGGAAGCGAGCACATAAGCAAAAACTGAATAAAATACCAGGTCTAAAAGCGGTTAGATAAAGGAGAGAGCTTATCGTACCTCTGAGTAGCTTCTGATTTACCTTACTGCTTACCTCTTCTTTCTCCAGAATACATGTAGGATGCATTGGATTTTTTACTTGCTTACATTCAGATAAGTTAAACTTCCTCAGAAGTTCCTTTGCATATCTCCTCTGATGAGTGTACTTTCCTTCTGAACATTAATCAATATGGATTCCCAGAAAGAACTTGAGTTCTCCCATCAGACTTATTTCAAATTCTTCCTGCATTGACTTAGAAAAATCCTTGCACAACGAAGCATTCGTAGAACCAAAAATAATATCATCAACCTAAATTTTCACAACCAGAAAATCATTCTTAAAGGTTTTATAAAAGAGATTTGTGTCCATTTTCCCTCTGGTAAAATTATTTTCCAAAAGGAAGTTACTTAGTCTATCATACCAAGCTTTGGGAGCTTGTTTCAGACCATATAACGACTTGTTCAGTTTAAAAACAAAGTCATGATTTTGAGAGCTTTCAAAAACCAAGAGGTTGATGCACATATACATCTTCAGAAATATATCCATTTAAGAATGCACTCTTAACATCCATCTGATAAAAGATGATGTTTTAATTTACTAAAAACAAAATTAAGAGACGAATAAACTCTAACCTAGAAACTGGAGGAAAGGTTTCTATATAGTTTATACCTTCTTGCTGACTATAACCTTATGCTACCAGTTGAGCCTTGTTTCTGACAACCTCACCCTTCTCATTGAGTTGGTTTCTGAAGAACTATCTGGTTCCAATGACATGGAAGTCTTTTAGTTTCTGAACAAGATCCCAAACGTCGTTTCTGGTGAATTGATTCAATTCCTCTTACATATCTAGAATCCATTCATTATCCTGAAGAGCTTCATTAATAGATGTGGGTTCTATTAGAGATACCAAACCTAGAAGAGTCTCTTTAGAAGGTTTGAATGAAGATCTAGTTCTGACTGGAGCATTTTTATCTCCCTGAATCAGTTCTTCAGAATGAGGGCTCTTGATCTACTATTCTTTTAATGAGTTAGACAAACAACAACTCTGGGTTGAGTCATATCTAATTCGTTTGCTTCAGATTCTTTAGCTTTGCCTTCTGAGTCTTTTTCTCCTGAATCAATGTCCTTGGATTCTGAAAGATTGATCTTCAAATCTGCAAATTTGTCAACTAGCTTTGACTTTTCACGGCCAAGTTTATCATTGAATCTAACATGAATTAATTCTTCAATAATTTTGGTTTCAGTGTTAAAGATTTTGTAGCCTTTAGAGCGTTCAAAATATCCTAAACAATAAACAATTTTGTGCTTTAAAATCAAACTTTCCCAAATTCTTTTTAGTGTTCAACAAAAAAAATTCACATCCAAAAGGATGAAAGTAAGAAATGTTGGGCTTTCTATTCTTCCACAACTCATAAGGAGTCTTACCCAGAATAGGTCTGATAGAAATCTTATTCTGAATACAACATGTTGTGTTAACTGCTTCTGCCCAGAAATGCTTAGCCATGTCAATTTCTTGGATCATGGTGCGAGTCATTTCTTACAAAGTCCTATTCTTCCTTCCTACAGCCCCATTTTCCATGGAGTTCTAGGACATGAGAAATCATGGTAAATTCCATTTGCATCAAAAATATTTTTAACATGTTTATTTTTAAACTCGTCACTATGATCACTTTTGACTCTGACTATTTTGCAATTCATTTATGTTTGCACTAGTGAGAAGAAAGTAGAGAACACAGAATGTGACTTATCGTTGTGTTTCAAGAACTTTACCCATGTCCAACGACTTTAGTCATCAACGATTACTAATCCACACTTCTTTCTTTTGATAAATGCAGTTTTGACTAGTCTAAACAAATCAATGTGCAGAGGTTCTAACGGTCTAGAGGTAGAAACAAAAATTTTTACTTTGAAAGATCTTTTAGAAAAATTTCCTTTTTGACATGCTTCACAAAGAACATCTTACATGGCCCAAATGTTTGTGTTGTACCCATTGATCCTCATTAATAGACATTAGACATTTTACATTTTGATTCTCAAGATTAGAAAGTATGATTTTGTAAATGTTGTTCTTTCTCTTTCCGTTAAAAAGGATTGTACCATATTTCTAACTAACAACCTTACACAACTTTTGATTAAAAATGATATCGTAACCATTTTCACTAAGTTGACTAATAGACAATAGGTTATGTATCCGACCATCAACTATAAAAAATAGTAATAGAAGTAGGTTTACCATTACCAATAGTTCCAAAACCAATGATCTTTCCTTTCTGGTTTCCTCCGAAACCAACGAAGCCTTCAGGCTTAAGTTCCAAACCTTGGAACATAGACCTTTTTCCCATCATATGTCGCGAGCAACCACTGTTCAGGTACCATGATTGGTTTTTCAACTGAGTTGCTAAGGATTTTTACAACATAAATTATTTTATCCTTAGGTACCCACTTTCTGGGTCCTCTATTGTTAGTTTTCCCAGAGTTTTTTTTATAACTTTGGGTCTTTTAGTAGAAGGATAATCATATGGAATTTTTACATGATACTTAGGTTTCAGGACTGAGTTCTTATCCTTTATATGTTTCTGTGTTTGTGCAGAAATATCAAGCTCAGTACCAGCAGGCACGAAATACACATATAGAGGTTTTGGTTTTACCTTCCGACTTTTTCCAGGTTTTATACTTTATGTACAACCTAAACCTTTGTTGTCATTTCTGCTAACTCCATAGATCAAAGAAGCCATTTTGCTTCTATCTATGTTTTTAGCTAGAAAGTATTGGAATGCTCTTTCATATCTAATGATGCAATCAATACTAGAAGCTTATGAGAGTATTTCCTCTAGTTTTGAAATTTTTATTTTCAAAACAGAGTTATTACTTTCGAAAGAAAATACTTTTTGATATAGAGAGGAAATATCTTTCTCAAGCTCTGCGAGTTTCAGAAGAAACTACTTGAACTTGTTTAAAGTCCTTGTATTTACTCTGAAGACTCTAGTACTTTTCCAGCATTTCAGAAAGACATGATTCAAGATCATAACGAGATAGGTTAGAAAATACCTCTTCAGAATCGGAGTCAGATTCTGATTCTGCCTTGTCTTCTGGTTCTTCAGAACCTTCTAGATCATCTGTAGTTGCCATCAATGCAACATTCACTTTTTCTTCGTCAGAATCTTCTTCTTCGGATTTTGGGGCATCCCATGTAGCCATCATCCCCTTCTTGCCTTTAGAAAAAATCTTCTTAAGCCTTCTGTCCTTTTTCAACTTAGGACAATCATTTTTTTAATGGCCTGGCTTCTTGCATTCAAAGAAGATAACTTCTTTTCCAGAACCTTGCTTCTTCTATCAAGACGAAGAATCAAAACGACCAGCAGTCCTTCTGGTTCCTCTGAACATTCCTTGACCATTTTTCCTGTGCTTCTAGAGTCTGTTGTCTCTCTTTGAAATTAGAGACAATTCATCGTCATCTTCTGAGTCTTCATCAGATCCTTAGGATTCTTCCTCAGCTTGATAAGCTCTTGTCTTCTCATGTATAGATGTTAGAGCAATAGATTTACTCGCTTCTGAGGTTCATATTCCTCGAGCTCAATCTCATGGATTATTAAAGAACTAACAAGTTCTTCAAGACTGATACCATTTAAATCCTTTTCCAGCTTCAAAGTAGTTACCACAGGTCTCCATTTGTTTGGGAAGACTTCTGATAATCTTCTTGACATGGTCAGTTGTAGAGTATCCTTTGTCCAGAACTTTCAGTCCTGCAATAAGCATTTGAAACCTTGATAACATAATCTCAATTGTTTCATCATCCTCCATTCTAAATGCTTCATACTTCTGGATTAAGTCCAAGGCCTTTATCTCCTTTATTCAGCATTCCTCTCATGAGTCATCCTCAGAGAGTCAAAAATGGATTTGGAAGAATCTATGTTTGTTATCTTCTCACTCTCAATATAAGAGATAACATTTAGCAATATAGTTCTGGCCTTACGATGATTTTTGAAATCTTTCTTCTGTTGATCAATCATAATACCTCTTGCTATATTATTTCCTTCAGGATTAACTGGGTGAACATAGTCATCAACTACAAGATCCCAGAGATCAACATCGTAACCAAGAAAGAAGCTTTCCTTCTATATTTACAATAATCAAATTTCTAACCATCAAAGATTGGTGGTTTTGCACAGTAGTGATCTCTTTCAATATTGTTAGCAACATTAGTAGCGTTAGCAGTGGTCATTGTTTCTCACACAAACTGGATCGATACTGAATACGGTGAAGTGTTGATAAAACTTTTATCACAATCAGAATCGGAGCTCTGATACCAACTGAAGGTGTGAGAAACATAAGAAATGGGAGGTTTGAATTGGGTTTTACAAAAACAAAAGCTTTTTACCAACTCAAGAACACCACTAACAAGTTAATGAAAATGAGATAAAAACACAAGTATTTTTATCCTGGTTCGCTTGAAACTCAAAGTTACTCCAATTCATCTGCCAAGGTGATTTTGCCTTATACATAATGAATTAATCCATTATAATCAACAGACTACAATAATCACAAAGAATAAACTTATTTGTCTTCTCAAGGATCCAACTATACCTTAGTCTCCTTAAGGACTCACAAAGAAAAACCTTCTTGTCTTCTCATGGATAACCTCCTTAAGGAATCAAACAAATAGTTTGAATAATATTTCGTGTGTTACAAGTTTCTTCTTTACAAGAAGATTTTACACAAATGATAAACAATTACTTAAAGAAAAAATGTGTACAAAAGAATGATAACTTTCTACAAAGAAACAAACTTGTAAAAATATTGTATCACCAACGTTTTACTCAAGTCTCCAAGTCTCACTTATATAGCATAAGAAGATGCCCGTTAGAGGGAAAATGGGGAAAACTCATATAGTGGTTGTCCATTATTGGATGGTGAAAGGAGTGATATTGTGTGCTGTCTTTCGCCCATAAAAACAGTGACATGTGTGATGTATAGTACTGTCCTTTGCCCAAAAAATTAGGTAGTTGAAAGGATATTCGATTTGTATTATGTACTATTTGATCACATTCCCATTTGATCTTATCTTAAAGTCCATTGACTTCTGATGAAAGTTGATGAATCATGAAATGAAGAGACATAAAGTTGGATTCAAAAACTTCAGAATCTTTGGTCAGAACCGTGACAACGCCAGTAGTCTGACTTGAGATCTTCAGTATCTTCAAAATATTAAGAGTCTTTAGAATCTACAATTAAAACCTTGATAACCTCAATCGTCTAGCTTGAGATCTTCAGAATATTTAGCTACGTAACATAACTTCATAAGTTTGCATTATTTAGAAGTTTGGTGATCAGAGTCACTTCCAGAAGCACGAACTGAGAGAATATTACAGCAACAACATAATATTTCCTCATAAGCTTATCAAGAGTGAATCAACACAAAACAAGAGAGATCATTGCAGCAACAACATTGAATATCTTTCAGAACTTCTAATAATTGGCGTAGAAGCAGATTTGGAACTCATTATTCAGAAACTGATTATGTTGCACATCATATACTCAGAATTAGAAATGGCTGTTAAAGCTACACAATGACAAACCATTAGGGTATCAAAAAATTTATCACACAAATATAACATCGTTATCATCAGAACTCAAGGCATAAATGTAAAACCAAATCTTGTTCTAATAGGACCTTAGTAACAACCCTCACATGTTGATGACATCAGGTCACAATTGGTGAAACAGGTTCTAGATAACAGTTCTCATAGTCATGGACCACATCCAAATCATCAGCTTAGTAAGGGGATAACCCTACTATGAAGACAAGTTTAGGGAGTCTACTCTAAGTGTAGCTTTCATGCCCGTGAGACATGTGCCATCTCAACTGTTAGCACTACGATTCTACTTCTTAACTTATGTTTTTTCTCTAAGCTTAGGTTTTAGCTTCGCAAATATGAAAATCCAAACCAATGATATGCAGGCATATATATAAAATAAAATAAAAAGCATAAAATAAAAAGAAAAAAGAAAATAAATAAAAGAAAAAATATATAAAAGCAGACAAACAATAAAAACGCACAAACCATAGAGCTAAAGGTTATGATGGACTCTCTTTAGGGAAGCATATTCTCACTTAGAGTCACCAACTCTCGCGACTGGAAAATTATAGAGTCGCCATCATCCTTTATTCATTCCTAAGGAACAGGGAAATAATAATAAAATTTAAGAGGTAGGGACAAGAGGTTAGGGTTCATTAGTCGATTAAGTGAGGGGAAGGTGTTAGGAACCCCTCACCTTCACTGTACTAAATGAGATTCTTCTCTAACTCTAGGGTTACTATGTTATCTATGGGATGTTTTCTTATGTTACCTATTTTTGCTTAATATACTTATTTACAGAGAATTAGGTTATTATTTTCATAAAAGGATAATTTAATCAGGAATTAGGATACAATTTTTTTTTTGTTATTGTACTCGCTAGAGTGTTACAACTTTGTACCTACGTACCCTCAAACAATATGAAGGATCAGAGTACTGTAGTTCGTATAGGAAATATTATGTGTTAATTGATTTTATTTAAGAAAATATCTGAACGCACAGGGGCAGAGAAAAGTTTATTTGAAAAAAGGGTCTCAATGCAAAAGGGTGGAGAAAATTGTATTTGATGTGTATTGAATTGATTTTAAGTTTTGAAATTGAATCATTGATCGATAAGACGTGACGTCAGCCAACCAATTTAGTTTGCAAAAATATAATTCTTATTTTATTTAGAAAATAAATTCATATATACATAGTTATTATTTGTGTTATTTTTGAATATTGGATTACAAAGGAGTAAATTTGTTTTTTATGATTTATGTAGAAATAAAATTAGATTTAGAGAAAGAAACATTTTTTATTTTTATAAATTTACATGAAAAAAGAAATATTTTAGTGTTAAATAAAATAAGATATAATTTTAGCATTTTTGAATTTAAATAGAATAAGATATATATTTTTATGTTCTTTTGCTACATATTTTTCTTTGTGAATTGGCTAAATTAAACTAAAAATCTAAATAAATTACTTAAGTCAATTATATTAAAGGGTCAAATCTATAGAAACTAACAAATAATATAAATTACTCAATCAAATAAAAAAAATTATTAACCCAAAATTAACCTAATTTTAAATAAATAAACAAGCCAACTAATAAAATAAAAATTAAAGAAAAGAAAAAAAAAACTAAAAAAACTTCATAGTAGAAACGGGGGTACCGCCCCTAGTGTGTATGCTAAGACTTTTTCAAAAAAAATATCTTAAAAATAAGGCCACTGGAATTGTGACATGTTGCAGTAAGAGGGAAAAAAAGTTAAATAATAAGGTCATGTCTTTGTAACGAGTAAAAGCAGAAAAGCAACATAATCCCTATTTCTCTCACGCGACGCACAAACAGAGCAAAACAAAATGTCTTCTTCATCTTTTTTTCTTCAAATCCCTTATACATTTTCTTCAATATCAAATCAAACTATTTCTCAAATCACAACAAACACACAATCTCAACATTAATGGAAGGTTAAATAAAACATACCGATGGAAAGAGAAGCAAGGTAGTGGTCGAGATTTTTTAACGGTGGTAGAGGTTATTGCAGCGAAGTGGAGGTGTTGGCTTTAAGCGGTGGGCCGGTGGAGGGAGGTGGAAGGAGAGGCCAATGGTGTCTCGTGGGTTGCCAGAGTGTGATGGGGTAGTGGGAGGTGCTACGCACGGTGGCAATGTCGTTGGCGCTAATTGAAGAGGCGATGAGAATAGTGGTGGTTTTCGTGCGTTTTTTAAAACATGGAATAAAGTTTCACACAATTTCACAAATCAACTAAATTTCAATTTTTACTGTAAGAAGAAAATAAAAAGTGAAAGAAACAAGCAAAAGGAAAAAAAGATGAACCAACGACGATGTGGTTATATTTTTTCTTGTTTATGTGCCAAACTGTTCGATAGCTCAATATGAATTCCTGAAGATTGTGGAACAGTGGCGTCCAGCGACATGTTTCCAAAAAATCTCTTCGTTTCCTCTGATCACATCTGGCCATGAATTATTGATTCTGGGAAATAAAGTTTGGATCTGCAAGCAACAAAAACAAAAATGGAATGAATAACATGGAAGTTAGAATTGAAAACCAAAATATGCATAACTCACCGAACTACTTTTAAATGGGGTATGGGTGCAGCGAATAGGATCACTGCTACTGCTGCCACTGCTGCTGTTGCTGGGCCAAAGCCCGTGCAATGTAAAATTATTTGGATTTCGGGCACATTTGATGTTTTTTTGGAGACATGTCGCTGGACGCCACTGTTCCACAATCTTCAGGAATTCATATTGAGCTATCGAACAGTTTGGCACATAAACAAGAAAAAATATAACAAAGCTTGCGATGAATTTCATAATGAATAGCAAGTATTTGGATGTGTAAACATTAGGTGAATTTGTGTAAATATATAGCCAAAATTGTTACTAATTAAGCTTCTACATCAATTTCAAATTGGATTTTTATTTCAAGTAATTAGTAAGTTAGCCTTATTAAACTTATTGCGTCTTTCATCTGATTTCTTTTCCTTTCATTTTTTATTCACACTTTGCATTTCTTGCTCTATTAGTTACATGCTATTATACACTCAAAAATAGACCTGTACTTCCATTAAGTAAACTATTCATAATTTAACTTGTATTTACTTAGAAATAGGATTTTTTTTATATCTACATATTTCAACCTAATATTCCTATTTCCTAAATATTGCAAATGTATTTTTAAATCATTATCATTATTTGTTTTTACACAAAAATTAGTTTTTAAAACGTGGATAATATTATTATGAATTCAAACATTATTAATGTTCATTTCTACAAGGATTATCAATAAAATATTTTTAAACCTTTTTAATTTATTACCACGGTTTTCTTAAACAATCATACCAATATAGTTTGACGTTTCATGAATTCGACTTTCAACGCATGCTATTTTGTGATTTCTTCAGAATTTATCACCGCATTTCACTTTTATTTAACTAAAGGAATATATATCGTTACATTATTTTAACTAACAGTTGTGAATGCTTTTTTTTAAAAATTTAAATATTTTAAACCTGGCGCTTTTTTTAAATATTAGTAATGTCAATATTATATCACCACTGTTTTCTAAAAAAATCATTGTGATATATTTTTAAAAATTTATATTTGCTTAAGAAATTATGCTTTTTCAAAAATTTCATCATATATCACAACAGTTTTCTGAAATAATCGTGGTGATATCTTTTAATCACATTACCAAGAGCTAGCTAGCTAACTTGTCTCTTCAGTTGCATATTTTCATTTTCATCAAGAAACAACCCCTGACGAAACAACACGATTCTCAACCCTAACCAAACGTACAACACCATTTCAACCCCAACGATACAAAACCAGTTTCAAACAACAATATTTTCAACATTTTCAACTGCTTTCGTACCGTCGATGAGGGAGTCGGACGACACCATTTTCAACGTTCTTCTTTCTTCACTAGCCTCTATTTTTCGGTAAGTAAACTTTAAGATTCTGACAATTTTTTTTACTTATTAATCATGTTTCCGGTACGTAAACTTTTTCGTCCCATGCATCTACAATACCTATATTTTCCATTGTTATTTATTTATTGTTGATTCTTATTATTGTAGGTGATGCTTGTTGTTGTTGTTGATTCTTGTTGTTGTTGATACTTATTTGTTCTTGTTGATGCTAAATGTTACTGATGATGCTTAATGCTATTGTTGATGCTTAATGTTATTGTTGATGCTTGTTGTTATTGTTGTTGATGATGATTGTTGTTGTTGTTGCTGCTTATTGTTGAAGATGATGCTTGTTGTAGTTGTTAATGATTTGTTGAAGACGATGCTTGTTGTTGTTTTTGTTGATTCTTATTATTGTGATGCTTATGTATTTGTTTTTGTTGATACTTATTTGTTGTTGTTGTTATTGATTCTTATTATTGCATATGCTTATGTTTTTGTTGTTGTTGTTGATGCTTATTTGTTGTTGTTGATGCTTCTTATTGAAGATGATGCTTGTTATTGTAGTTGATGCTTATGTATTTATTGTTCTTGTTGCTTATTATTGTCGTCGATGCTTGCTTATTGTTGTTAGTGTTTATGTCTTGATAGATGGCCTCTTCTTTATCTAGTAGATACAAAGCCACACATATAAATGAAACCATGACAAATGATTCACAATATGTAGTAGGAGAACACAAAAAAAGCAAAGAGGTGTCACAATGATGGCTACACTAACAAAAGTCTGTAATCTGGGTGTTAAACCCACAGTCGAGTATAATGTTGCTCTAACTGTAGTGGTAAATTTATGACCATTAAGCTATGGATAAACTTAACGTCAATAAAATCAGAATCGCCACCGCGTTTTATTGTTTCCGAGGGAAAAAGAAAAAGTACGAACAAAACCCAAAGATAAGAAGTTTTCAAATCAAAACTAATAAAATGCCAGAGATTACAGGTAAGGGGGTTGGTTACACAGAGGAAAGGTGTTAGCACCCAAAGTGTCCTAGGTACTCCTAGGGAGCCCTTTTTTGTGTGCATATGTGTTTTTGTATAAAATGATGTTTGCAATAAATAGAGTGGAGGGATGAGAAAAGAATTCATTAATTATATTTTTGTGTTTGACAAGATCTTCGGACTTATACCTACGTACCAACATAAAAATGAGGGATCAAAACCTCGTAGTTCGTGGTATAAATTTCAAAGTGAGTCGATTGCTTTTAACAAAAGTTTAAGTTTGAAAGAGGCACAAACGGCCTAAAAAGGTTTGAATGAGTGTTAGTTCTTTTTGCTTTTTTTATTTTAAATTTTAAGTCAAGTATAGTTAAGCTTATTTACAAGTTTGATTAAGAAAAGGAATTTGAAAAGGCAATGGCATAAGACCAAATTTTCTAATTTGCAATAAAGTCTAAGTTTAGAAAAATACAAGCAAAGAAGATTTTAAAAGGAGGGAGAGATTTTGAAATTAAATAAGTGGAGAGGAGATGAAGAGACTAATCCTAAGCACACATTTAAAAGTTAAGAGTTGAAAAGATCTGACCAATGAGCTGCAATCCAATAGACAAGTATGTTATATAGAAACCCAAATTTCCCTTGGACTTTATAATCAAGCAATATCAATACACAAATATCAAGGTGAAGAGCAAGGAATCAAATAAAGATAGTCATATCCAAGCTTAGCCATTCCATGATCTTCTTCATAATTTCCCATGTGTCAGATGACTTCAAAGATAAGCATTAGGCACAAGTTTAAAATAACAACTTCAATATGATCATGTTGCAGATGAACTCAAATGGATCTTCAATATTTGTATAAGATGAAAGTTCACTTCACAAGCACTTGGTTTCATGAAATTTGGCATTGACCAAGTCCTATGCATAGGGAGTGTTGCCTAATTCTAAGTCCAATGTCTCAGATCAAATCCAACAGTCCACACAAAATGTCTTTTAGGGTTTTTGTTCTTATTATGTACATTAAGGTCAAATTACCACAAACACAAACAATTATATATAAACACAATATATTCACAAAGTATGGCTCAAGTGAGCAAAGTAAAAATGGCATTAAAATAAACAAATTGAATGGTATGAATAATGACAAATGAAATAAGACTTGAAATTAAAGTGCATAAAAAGTAAATGGCTTGAAATTAAATGTTAGTTGTTAATTGATTATAAGTTAGTATTGCTTTTGCTTTTGTTTTGTTTAAGTGAATCTTTGGACAACACTTAACCCACTATTCACAAGCATGGATCCTTGAACCAAGACATCTTCCAAAGGAAGGAAAAAATGCCAAGTTTCCACACAATACCATGAAAGAGAGGAGACTTACAATCTCACTTACTAGAATGATATGCCTTTTGTGTCACAAATTTAGCGCTATGTTAAGCAATCGTAATTGGACTTATGTAGAAGTCAAACTATTTGAGGTCAGACAATAGAAATTTTGGTATTAATGAATGTTAGAGACATAGTATAATGAACTATGCTCCTAAAATATACCACACACAAAAAGAATATGCAAAAGAGTGGTTCTAATCTCATCCATACTCATGTTGATTTTGCAATCAACTAGCCTTAGGATATAAAGATATCATAGGTCCATGACATGAATGAATAGATAAAGGGATTGAGATGAATAGGGAGGGGGAATGGAATCAACACAAATTGGTCAAATGAGGACTTTTACCAAATTAAAATAATTCATTCATTTTGGAAGATGAAATGTACATTTCATCAATCCCCTAAATTCGATGATTTTAACTCAACAAAGTCAAATCAACCTTGACCAAGACCCAACAACACAAGTCAAACTTAACAAGTCAATATCAAATGCTCAACACAATTTATTTTGCATTTAAATAATTAAAATCAATTAAAATATGCATTAAATTAAATTATGGTTTATCAAAATCCAAAAACCTCATCAAAACACCAAAGAAATATCCATGAGATTTATCATACGTCAAACTAGGTCAAAGGACCTTGGAGAAAAAATTTCATAATTTTTGGAAACTTAAAACTATTTTTAAACAATTAAAAATATTCACAAAATCAATTAAATCATGAAAAATTAGTTTTTAAAACGTGGATAATATTATTATGAATTCAAATATTATTAATGTTTATTTCTACAAGGATTATCAATCAAATATTTTTAAACCTTTTTAATTTATTACCACGGTTTTCTTAAACAATCATACCGATATAGTTTGACATTTCATGAGTTCGACTTTCAACGCCTGCTATTTTGTGATTTCTGCAGAATTTATCATCGCATTTCACTTTTATTTAACTAAAGGAATATATATCGTTACAGTTATTTTAACTAACAGTTGTGAATGCTTTTTTATTTTTAAATTTAAATATTTTAAACCTGGCGCTTTTTTTAAATATTAGTAATGTCAATATTATATCACCGCGGTTTTCTAAAAAAATCATTGTGATATATTTTTAAAAATTTATATTTGCTTAAGAAATTATGCTTTTTCAAAAATTTCATCATATACCACAACAGTTTTCTGAAATAATCGTGGTGATATCTTTTAATCACATTACCAAGAGCTAGCTAGCTAACTTGTCTCTTCGGTTGCATATTTTCATTTTCATCAACAAACAACCCCTGACGAAACAACACGGTTCTCAACCCTAATGAAACAAAATCAGTTTCAACTCTAACGAAACGTTCATCACCATCTTCAAACAACAACGTTTTCAACATTTTCAACTGCTTTCGTACCGTCGAGGAGGGAGCCGGCCGACACCATTTTCAACGTTCTTCTTTCTTCACTAGCCTATATTTTTCGATACGTAAACTTTAAGATTCTGACAATTTTTTACTTATTAATCATGTTTCCGGTACGTAAACTTTTTCGTCCCATGCATCTACAATACCTATATTTTCCATTGTTATTTATTTATTGTTGATTCTTATTATTGTAGATGATCCTTGTTGTTGCTGTTGTTGATTCTTGTTGTTGTTGATACTTAATTATTGTTGTTGATGCTAAGTGTTACTGATGATGCTTAATGCTATTGTTGATGCTTAATGTTATTGTTGATGCTTGTTGTTATTGTTGTTGATGATGCTTGTTGTTGTTGTTGTTGCTTATTGTTGAAGATGATGCTTGTTGTAGTTGTTAATGATTTGTTGAAGACGATGCTTGTTGTTGTTTTTGTTGATTCTTATTGTTATGATGCTTATGTATTTGTTTTTGTTTATACTTATTTGTTGTTGTTGTTATTGATTCTTATTATTGCTTATGCTTATGTATTTGTTGTTGTTAATGCTTATTTGTTGTTGTTGGTGCTTCTTATTGAAGATGATGCTTGTTATTATAGTTGATGCTTATGTATTTATTGTTCTTGTTGCTTATTGTTGTCGTTGATGCTTGCTTATTGTTGTTAGTGCTTATGTCTAGATAGAGGCCTCTTCTTTATCTAGTAGAGACAAAGCTACGCATATAAATGAAACCATGACAAATGATTCACAATCTGTAGTAGGAGAACACAAAAAAAGCAAAGAGGTGTCACAATGATGAAAAGTCTGTAATCCGGGTGTTAAACCCACAGTCGGGTTTAATGTTGTTCATACTTTAATGGTAAATTCATGACCATTAAGCTATGGATAAACTTAACATCAATAAAACCAGAGTCGCCACTGCGCTTTTATTATTTCCAAGAGAAAAGGGAAAAGTACGAACAAAACCCAAAGATAAGAAGTTTTCAAATCAAAATTAATAAAATGGTAGAGATTATAGGTAAAGGGGTTGGTTATACAGAGGGAAGATGTTAGTACCCAAAGTGTCCTAGGTACTCCTAGGGAGTCCTTTTTTGTGTTCATGTGTGTTTTTGTACAAAATGATGCTTGCAATAAATAGAGTGGAGGGATGAGAAAAGAATTCATTAATTATATTTTTTTGTTTGACAAGACCTTCAGACTTGTGCCTACGTACCAACATAAAAATTAGGGATCAAATCCTCGTAGTTCGTAGTATAAATTTCAAAGTGAGTGGATTGCTTTTAACAAAAGTTTAAGTTTGAAAGAGGCACAAAAGGCCTAAAAAGGTTTGAATGAGTGTTAGTTCTTTTTGCTTCTTCTTTTTTTGAAATTTTAAGTCAAGTGTAGTTAAGTTTATTTACAAGTTTGATTAAGAAAAGGAATTTGAAAAGGCAATGGCATAAGACCAAAGTTTCTAATTTGCAATAAAGTCTAAGTTTAGAAAAATACAAGCAAAGAAGATTTTAAAAGGAGGGAGAGATTTTGAAATTAAAGAAGTGGGGAGGAGATGAAGAGACTAATCCTAAGCACAAATTTAAAAGTTAAGAGTTGAAAAGATCTGACCAATGGGCTGCAATCCAATAGACAAGTATGTTATATAGAAACCCAAATTTCCCTTGGACTTTAGAATCAAGCAATATCAATACACAAATAGCAAGGTGAAGAGCAAGGCATCAAATAAAGATAGCCACATCCAAGCTTAGCCACTCCATGATCTTCTTCATAATTTCCCATGTGTCAGATGACTTCAAAGATAGGCATTAGGCACAAGTTCAAAAGAACAGCTTCAATATGATCATGTTGCAGATGAACTCAAATGGATCTTCAATATTTATATCAGATAAAAGTTCACTTCACAAGCACTTGGTTTCATGAAAGTCAGGATTGGCCAAGTCCTTTGCATAGGGAGTGTTGCCTAATTCTAAGTCCAATGTCTCAGATCAAATCCAATAGTCCACACAAAATTCCTTTTAGGGTTTTTGTTCTTATTATGTACATTAAGGTCAAATGAACACAAACACAAACAAGTATATCCAAACACAACATATTCACAAAGTATGGCTCAAGTGAGCAAAGTAAAAATGACATTAAAGTAAACAAATTGAATGGTATGAATAATGGTAAATGAAATAAGACTTGAAATTAAAATGCATAAAAAGTAAATGACTTGAAATTAAATGTTAGTTGTTAATTGATTAGAAGTTAGTATTGTTTTTTATTTTGTTTTGTTTAAGTCATTCTTTGGAGAACACTCAACCCACTATTCACAAGCATGGATCCTTGAACCAAGACATCTTCCAAAGGAAGGAAAAAAAGCCAAGTTTCCATACAATACCGTGAAAAGATGGGAGACTTGCAATCTCACTTACTAGAATGATATGCCTTTTGTGTCACAAATTTAGCGCTATGTTAAGTAATCGTAATTGGACCTGTAACAACCCAATTTTAGTATTTATTCCTTATATTGTTATTATTATATTATATTTTATTTATTTGGAGTGTTAATTAATTAATTGGTTGCTAGGTAGTATAATAATTGATTATGTTAATTAATTTGGTGTGTTAATCAATTATTTAGTTGATATGAGATATAATTAAAAAATTATATTAATTAACTTAGAGTGTATGTTGTGTTGGTTAATTTATTTGAACTAAATAGAGATATTTAAATATTAGGTCTTATTGGGCCTATTAATTAAATTAGAGGTATCATGCTTTAAGCCCAAATAGAATACTAGTATATAAGAGGTGAGGAGAGTGAGAATTAGGATTCATTTGATCATTTGATAACAATAGAGAAAGAGAAGAGGAAAAGTAAGGAGAAGAGGGGAAGAACAAGAGAGAAGCTAGGGTTTCCAGAAAATTGAAGAGGTAGGGGGAGAATCCTTATTATTATGGGTTAGTATAATTGGGGCAATGGGTAGAAATATGTTTAGGTTGAAATCCCTAAATTGCATGGTTTTGGAATTGTTAGGTCTTGATGAATATTCTCGATTTGTGGTGATTTCATTGTGTTAAAACTGTAAATTTATGTTATATACTTAAAGTATTGTATGAGTCATAATTTTTTGAACGTTTGGCTTTTTACGGAATCGAAATCGGAGGTCCGAAAGTCCTCTAACGATGAAAAATGCAGAAAATTCTGCATTCTGTTTTATGTTAACCGGTTACCCACCGAGCGTTAACCGGCTACTTGCTTCAAAATCTACGCAATAAGTTGATTCTGTTTTATGTTAACCGGTTACTCACCGAGCGTTAACCGGTTACTTGCTCTGTTTTGTGTTAACTCGTTACCCACCGAGCGTTAACCGGTTACCACTGTTGAAAAGTGAAAATTTGAGATTTTAAAAAGTTGTATTCATTTCCAATGAGATCTAGTGTACGTAGTTGATAATTAGCCTATATTTGTGAATGATATATTGTTATGAATGTGTATATGTACCATTGGTGGATAATTCATAGAGTTTAATTATGGTGATATGTGGAATGTTAAGATGGTAGAGATGATCTTAATTGCATATGTGTTGGTATTTGTACATTCATTCATGGCATGGTCGACTTCATAGTGGAAGCGGTAAAACTGTGGATTCACATGGTAGCATACGTTGATCCTTAATTGGAAATAGGCGTAGTAGACGGTGAAACTGTGGGTTCACATGGTAGCATAAGTTGATCCTTAATTGGAAATAGGCGTAGTAGATGTAGCATACATTGATCCTTGATTGGAAATAAGCGTAGTAGACGTTGATCCTTAATTGGAAATAGACGTAGTGGCTTTGATCTTGTCCGGATCGGAAGCGTGGCTTGGATTCTAGATATTGAATCGGAAAGCGGTGAAACGTTGGGTTCATATTGCGGTACCACATGCATAGGGTCACATGTCTTGCATTGAGTCACATTAGAGTTATGTGATAATTGAGTGTATGCATTATTGTGATTGTGATGCGTGTATGAGATATGGTAATTGAATTTGATGATGTTTGGATACATAACTTGGCAAAGTATATGATTATGTGATAATTGTAGTTATGTGTATTTTTGGGAATATAATATTGGATTTGAATATTATACTCCTTGAGTTTTATGTGTGCTTGAAACATGTGAAATAAATGTTGGTTAATATTATTTACATGGTTATATGAAGTGTGATGGATTCCTTTAATTGTTGATTTAATCATTGTGCTTTATTATACTTCTTCATAATGATTTGAATTCTCACCCTTCTGTTGGAATGATGCTTTACACGGCATTATGCAGATACTCCAGAGTAGTATTGCTGAAGTAAGTGGACGGTAGCTCGCTCGAGATTAGCCGGAGAGTTTCCGTATTTTAGTTTGAAGACTAGGTAATGAGTTAATGCTCTGGTCATGTAACACTGGGTAGATTAGTAGTATTGAACTCATATCTGATTTGGATAAGTATTATATTATTACTTGTGAACATGCTTATTTGCAATTGTTGTTTTAGAGGCCATAGTGCCAAATATTCTGGTTATGGTTTTATTTTATCTTGAGGAGATTATTGAGAGATGATCATAGTATGGGACATGGATCATTTTATGAAATACATGAGTATTCACTATTTTCCGCTGCGAACGCATATTCTTGAATATTCATGATAATTGAAATGTGTTATTTTAAATGACCAGGTGTATTGTATATTAATGATGAATGATGTTGGTTTTTGAAAGCTTTTAGTTTTTGAAAACATCGATGTGACGCCCTTTTGTTTATATGCGTGCTTATTTACTCTGATTACATGTTAAGTATTTTGGGGTAGAAAAAGGGGTGTTACATTAGTGGTATCAGAGCAGGTCGGTCCGTCCGGCCAGGTTGTTTAGTTATGTTTGTTCCCTAGTATGCGACATGTGTGTGAGAACACTGTCGATGCTTGTTTTATTTTCCATTTGCAGGTTGGGAATGAAACAAGTGGGGGAGAAGCGTCTGCTTATTTTGGATGTTCCAATTGTATCAAGCTTGGACATTATGTTGTTGCATGCAAGAGTGCAGTGTTGGCTAGTTAACCTGTTTTGAGAATGTTGTACTTTTCCTAAACCCGAAGAGAGGTCGGTTTCGAGGATGGTGTTGGTTAGAATTTAATCGGGTGTATATTAACTGTTTCAAGAAGACGGTTATTTTTTCTGAGGTTAGTGCTAAGGAAGATTGGTTTGTGTCTGCTAAGCAAGTTGATGAATCGGTGCAAGGTGGTGCCGAGTTGTTTATGTTGTTGGCAACTTTGGATATTCGCGAGAAGAGGACGATTGAAGAATTGCCAATAGTTTGTGAGTTTGCGGAGGTATTTCCGGAAGATATAAGTGATTTACCGCCGGAACATGAGGTTGAGTTTTCGATTGATTTAGTTCCTGGAACTAGTCCTGTATCGATGGCTCCCTATAGGATGTCTGCTTCTGAGTTGAAAGAGTTGAAGAGTCAACTTGAAGACTTGCTTGAGAAGGGGTTTATTCGTCCTAGTGTGTCGCCGTGCGGTGCACCTGTTCTGTTGGTCAAGAAGAAAGAAGGTTCTATGAGATTATGTGTTGATTATAGACAACTGAATAAAGTGACGATTAAGAACAAGTATCCACTTCCGAGGATTGACGATCTGATGGATCAGCTGGTTGGAGCTTGTATGTTTAGCAAAATTGATTTGAGGTCTGGGTATCATCAGATTCGTGTAAAGGCTGAGGATATTCAAAAGACTGCTTTTCGGACAAGGTACGGTCACTACGAGTACTCCGTGATGCCTTTTGGTGTGACTAATGCACCTGGTGTATTTATGGAGTATATGAATAGAATTGTTCATGATTATCTGGATAAGTTTGTGGTTGTGTTCATCGATGATATATTGATTTATTCCAAGAGTAAAGAGGATCATGCCGAGCATTTGAAGGTTGTGTTATCGGTGTTGAAAGAGAGGAAGTTGTTTGCTAAACTCTCTAAATGTGAGTTTTGGTTGAGTGAAATAAGTTTTCTTGGACATGTGATTTCGAGTGGTGGTATTTTTGTGGATCCTACGAAGATTGAAGTTGTATCTCAGTGGGAAGCTCCTAAGTCTGTTGCTGAGATTCGAAGTTTCCTTGGTTTGGTTGGTTATTATAGGAAGTTCATTGAAGGATTTTCTAAGTTGTCGTTACCGTTGACGCAGTTGACTAGGAAAGGTCAAGCTTTCATTTGGACTTCGCAGTGTGAAGCGAATTTACAAGAGCTTAAGAGAAGATTGACTACGGCTCCTATTTTGATTTTACCGGATCCGTTAGAAACTTTCGTTGTGTATTGTGATGCTTCTTTGTTGGGTTTGGGAGGTGTTCTGATGCAAAAAGGGCAAGTGGTAGCTTATGCTTCAAGGCAACTTAAATTTCATGAGAGGAATTATCCGACGCATGATTTAGAGTTGGCCGCCGTTGTGTTTGTGTTGAAGCTTTGGAGACATTATTTGTTTGGATCGCGATTTGATGTGTTTAGTGATCACAAGAGTTTGAAGTACTTGTTCGATCAGAAAGAATTGAATATGCGACAAAGGAGATGGTTGGAATTCTTTAAAGATTATGATTTTGGTTTGAATTATCATCCTGGAAAGGCGAATGTTGTAGCCGATGCATTGAGTAGGAAGTCATTGCACATGTCTATGTTGATGATTCGAGAGTTTGAATTGTTGGAACAATTTAGAGATTTGAGTTTGGTTTGTGAAGCGACGCCTTCGTGTGTTAAGCTTGGTATGTTGAAGCTTACGTGTGGCATTCTTGACGAGATTAGAGAAGGTCAGAAGTCAGATTTGAAATTAGTCGATGTTATGACATTGATTAATCAAGGCAAAGGTGGTGACTTTCGGATTGATGAGAATGGTATCATGAGGTGTCGTGATCGAATTTGTGTTCCGGATGTTGCGGATTTGAGAAAGAGGATTCTTGAGGAAGGGCATAGAAGTGGTCTGAGTATTCATCTTGGTGCTACTAAAATGTATCAAGACTTGAGAAAGATGTTTTGGTGGCAAGGTATGAAGAAGGATGTAGCGGAATTTGTGTATTCATGTTTGACTTGTCAAAAGTCAAAGATTGAACATCAAAAGCCGTCTGGTTTGATGCAACCGTTATCTATTCCCGAGTGGAAGTGGGATAGTATCTCTATGGATTTTGTTTCGGGCTTGCCGAAGAACATTGAGTAATTGTGAGGCGATTTCGATCGTTGTTGACAGGTTGACGAAATGTGCTCATTTTATTCCGATGAGGATGGATTATTCGATGGAGAGACTTGCTAAGTTGTACATCGAGAGGATTGTGTGTTTGCATGGTATTCCGTCGAGCATTGTTTCGGATAGAGATTTGAGGTTCACTTCGAGATTTTGGGAAGGTTTGCAAAGTGCTTTGGGTACGAAGTTGCGTTTGAGTTCGGCGTATCATCCGCAAACTGATGGTCAGACGGAGAGGATTATTTAGTCACTTGAAGATCTTTTGAGGTCTTGTGTTTTGGAACAAGGAGGAAATTGGGATAGTTTCTTGCCTTTGATTGAGTTTACGTATAACAACAGTTTCCATTCGAATATTAGAATGGAACCTTTTGAGGCTCTTTATGGTAGAAGGTGTAGGACTCCTTTATGTTGGTACGAATCGGGAGAGAGTGTTGTGGTTGGACCCGAGTTAATTCAAGAGACTACGGATAAGATTAAGATGATTCAAGAGAAGATGAAGGATTCTCAGAGTCGTCAAAAGAGTTATCGTGATAAGAGGAGGAAAGCTCTTGAGTTTGAGAAAGATGAGCATGTGTTTCTTCGAGTTACGCCAATAACGGGTGTTGGTAGAGCTTTGAAGTCGCGTAAGTTGACGCCGCGTTTCATTGGTCCTTATCAGATTTCCGAGAGGGTAGGTGAAGTGGCATATCGGATTGCATTACCACCGTCACTTTATAATCTTCATGATGTGTTCCATGTGTCTCTATTGAGGAAGTACATTGCGGATCCATCGCATGTTATTCCATTAGATGATGTTCAAGTGCGGGATAATTTGACGATTTATACATCATCTATGCGAATTGAAGATCGAGAAGTGAAGAAGCTTCGTGGTAAGGAGATTGCTTTGGTGAAAGTGATATGGGGTGGAGCCGCCAATGGCAATATTACTTGGGAACTCGAGGATAAGATGAAGGAATCGTATCCGGAGTTGTTCGTTTGAGGTATTTTCGAGGCCGAAAATCTTTTAAGTGGGGGAGAGTTGTAACAACCCAATTTTAGTATTTATTCCTTATATTATTATAATATTTTATTTTATTTATTTGGAGTGTTAATTAATTAATTGGTTGCTAGGTAGTATAATAATTGATTATGTTAATTAATTTGGTGTCTTAATCAATTATTTAGTTGATATGAGATATAATTAAATAGTTATATTAATTAACTTAGAGTGTATGTTGTGTTGGTTAATTTATTTGAACTAAATAGAGATATTTAAATATTAGGTCTTATTGGGCCTATTAATTAAATTAGAGGTATCATGCTTTAAGCCCAAATAGAATACTAGTATATAAGAAGCGAGGAGAGTGAGAATAAGGATTCATTTGATCATTTGACAACAATAGAGAAAGAGAAGAGGAAAAGTAAGGAGAAGAGGGGAAGAAAAGAGAGAAGCTAGGGTTTCCAGAAAATTGAAGAGGTAAGGGGGAGAATCCTTATTATTATGGGTTAGTATAATTGGGGCAATGGGTAGAAATATGTTTAGGTTGAAATCCCTAAATTGCATGGTTTTGGAATTGTTAGGTCTTGATGAATATTCTCGATTTGTGGTGATTTCATTGTGTTAAAACTGTAAATTAATGTTATATACTTAGAGTATTGTATGAGTCATAATTTTCTGAACATTTGGTTTTTTACGGAATCGAAATCGGAGGTCCGAAAGTCCTCCAACGATGAAAAATGCAAAAAATTCTGCATTCTGTTTTATGTTAACCGGTTACCCACCGAGCGTTAACCGGTTACTTGCTTGAAAATCTGCGCAGGAAGTTGATTCTATTTTATGTTAACCGGTTACTCACCGAGCGTTAACCAGTTACTTGCTCTGTTTTGTGTTAATCGGTTACCCACCGAGCGTTAACCGGTTACCACTGTTGAAAAATGAAAAATTGAGATTTTAAAAAGTTGTATTCGTTTGCAATGAGATCTAGTGTGCGTAGTTGATAATTAGCCTATATTTGTGAATGATATATTTTTATGAATGTGTATATGTACCATTGGTGGATAATTCATAGAGTTGAATTATGGTGATATGTGGAATGTTAAGATGGTAGAGATGATCTTAATTGCATATGTGTTGGTATTTGTACATTCATTCATGACATGGTCGGCTTCATGGTGGAAGCGGTGAAACTATGGGTTCACATGGTAGCATACGTTGATCCTTAATTGGAAATAGGCGTAGTAGACGGTGAAACTGTGGGTTCACATGGTAGCATACGTTGATCCTTAATTGGAAATAGGCGTAGTAGACGTAGCATACGTTGATCCTTGATTGGAAGTAAGCGTAGTAGACGTTGATCCTTAATTGGAAATAGATGTAGTGGCTTTGATCTTGTCCGGATCGGAAGCGTGGCTTGGATTCTAGATATTGAATCGGAAAGCGGTGAAACGTTGGGTTCATATTGCGGTACCACATGCATAGGGTCACATGTCTTGCATTGAGTCACATTAGAGTTATGTGATAATTGAGTGTATGCATTATTGTGATTGTGATGCGTGTATGAGATATGGTAATTGAATTTGATGATGTTTGGATACATAACTTGGCAAAGTATATGATTATGTGATAATTGTAGTTATGTGTATTTTTGGTAATATAATATTGGATTTGAATATTATACTACTTGAGTTTTATGTGTGCTTGAAACATGTGAAATAAATGTTGGTTAATATTATTTACATGGTTATATGAAGTGTGATCAATTCCTTTAATTGTTGATTTAATCATTGTGCTTTATTATACTTCTTCATAATGATTTGAATTCTCACTCTTCTGTTGGAATGATGCTTTACACGGTATCGTGCATATACTCCAGAGTAGTATTGCTGAAGTAAGTGGACGGTTGCTCGCTCGAGATTAGCTGGAGAGTTTCCGTATTTTAGTTTGAAGACTAGGTAATGAGTCAATGCTCTGGTCACGTAACACTGGGTAGACTAGTAGTATTGAACTCATATCTGATTTGGATAAGTATTATATTATTACTTGTGAACATGCTTATTTGCAATTGCTGTTTGAGAGGCCATAATGTCAAATATTCTGGTTATGGTTTTATTTTATCTTGAGGAGATTTTTGAGAGATGATCATGGTATGGGACATGGATCATTTTATAACATACATGAGTATTCATTATTTTCCGCTGCGAATGCATATTCTTGAATATTCATGATAATTGAGATGTGTTATTTTAAATGACCAGGTGTATTATATATTGATGATGAATGACGTTGGTTTTTGAAAGCTTTTAGTTTTTGAAAACGTCGATGTGATGCCCTTTTGTTTATATGCGTGCTTATTTACTCTGATTATATGTTAAGTATTTTGGGGTAGAAAAAGGGGTGTTACATGACCTATATAGAAGTCATAACTATTTGAGGTCGGGCAATAGAAATTTTGGTGTTAATGCATGTTAGAGACATAGTATAATGAACTATGCTCCTAAAACATACCACACACAAAAATAATATGCAAAAGAGTGGTCCTAATCTCATCCATACTCATGTTGATTTTGCAATCAACTAGTATTAAGATACAGAGATATCATAGGTCCATGACATGAATGAACAGAGAAGGGGATTGGGATGAATAGGGAAGGGGAATGGAATCAACACAAATTGGTTAAATGAGGACTTTTACCAAATTAAAATCATTCATTCATTTTGGGAGATGAAATGTACATTTCATCAATCCCCTAAATCCAAGGATTTTAACTCAACAAAGTCAAATCAACCTTGACCAAGGCCCAACAACACAAGTCAAACTCAAAAGTCAATATCAAAAGCTCAACATAATTTATTTTGCATTTAAATAACTAAAATCAATTAAAATATGCATTAAATTAAATTATGGTTTGTCAAAATCCTAGAACCTCATGAAAACACCAAAGAAATAGCCATGAGATTTATCATAGGTCAAACTAGGTCAAAGGACCTTGGAGAAAAAATTTCATAATTTTTTGAAACGTAAAACTATTTTTAAACAATTAAAAATATTCACAAAATCAATTAAATCATGAAAAATATTAATAATGATCCAAAAAATAATTTTAATTCAGAAAATGAAAGAGGAATTTATTTAATTTTTTTTGATGAAACTCTCATATTTTTTGGATCAATATTAAAATATATATGAATGAATGAAAATAAACCAAATAAAATGAAAATCAGAAAATAACTAAAAATGTGGACCACTTGATCTCCCTCATTAATTGAGGTGGCAGATCAAGTGGTTGTTAGCACGCATTCTGTAAGAACAAAAATAGTTCTACAACAGATTCCAAGATTTTGATGATAACAAAGGATGAAACCAAAAATGGCACTCTAACGAAAAGTTTCTAAGTGTGCAGGACTCTAAACAAGAAGAAAGGAATCTGATCGCGTCATCAGATACAGAATCAAATCAGATACAAATTATCAGAATATCAGAAGCATCTGAAGTAGAAACGCGCTTTAGAAGTTCTGACTCTGAGCAAAACAGCGCATCAGAATTTCAGAAGCATCTGAAGAAAAAGCGCGCTTTAGAAGTTCTGACTTTGAGCAACGGTATATCAGAATTCCAGAAGCTCTCAACGTCATCAGAAGTCAACACTGGAAATCTAAAATATCAGGACTATCAGAAGCTCTGAAGCCACATCTCAAGATCTCAGATTAACAGAGTAACGCAGACTCTGATAATGGATTTCCTTATCCAGAAAGAGTAACGACAACTTCAACTTCAAATGGAAAGAAACTATTTGGAAAGAAGTTATTCAGGGAGACAAACTTGTTCTGGCAAGAAACAACGAAGTTATGGCATTAAACTCTCATCAAGACTAAATATCTGCCATTACTACAAACGGTCGTTTTTCACCTCTATATAAAGAACGGCGAACCTCATTGAGAGATACACCTGAACGCACAGAATTACTCTACTCTCTCTCTAAACTTTCACGAGCTTTTGCTCATAACGTGAAACTTCTTATCTGCTCTAATTGCTGTAATACTTGCTTTATCCTAGAAGCACTCTAGATTACTAATTTTGTTTTTATCTCAATTGTTGTAATTCCTCAAGTGACTCTGTGCAGTCTGTATACTTGAGAGGACTAAGAGATCTTTCTCTTAGACGTTGGTTGTAATAATCTTTCAAGATTAGTGGATTAAGTCCTTGTTGAAGGCGAAATCACCTTGGCCGGGTGGACTGGAGTAGCTTTGTGTTATAAGCGAACCAGTATAAAATCCTGTGTGATTTTATTTTGCAAAAGCGCTTATTTTCCAAAACAATTCAAACCCACCTTTCTTGTTTTTCTCACCTTCAGTTGGTATCAGAGCTTCGGCTCTGTTATTGATTTTCCAATCAAACACTTAACCGTGTAGAGAGATCTAGAACGAGAAAAACTATGGCCCAGACAAACGAAAGAGAAATGCTAAACCTCTTATCTTTGATGGAGAGAAATTCGATTACTGGAAAGATAGAATTGAAAGTTTCTTTCTAGGCTATGACGCTGATCTCTGGGACATTGTCACAGATGGATACAAACCTCCTATAGCTAATGCTGGAGTTGAAGTTCCCAGAAGTAAGATGACAGATGATCAGAAGCGCGAATTCAAGAATCATCACAAAGCCAGAACGATGCTTCTCAATGCCATATCCTATAATGAGTATGAAAAAATCACCAACAGGGAAACAGCTAAAGATATACTTGACTCTCTGAAGATGACTCATGAAGGAAACTCTCAGGTCAAAGAAACAAAGGCTCTGGATCTAATCCAGAAGTATGAAGCCTTCAAAATGGAGGATGACGAAGCCATAGAGGTAATGTTCTCTAGATTCCAAACTCTTATTGCAGGTCTCAAAGTTCTAGACAAAGGATACACAACTGCAGACCACGTCAAAAAGATAGTCAGAAGCTTGCCAAAGAAGTGGAGACCCATGGTCACTGCCCTGAAGCTGTCAAAGGATCTGAACAACATCAGTCTTGAAGAGCTTGTCAGTTCCCTCAAAAGCCATGAGATAGAACTATAGGAAGATGAGCCTCAGAAGAAGAACAAGTCTGTAGCATTAAAGTCCAGATCTGAAAGACGCAAATCTGACAGAAACAAAACATTCCAGGCCGAAACAGAAGATGCTGATGACTCTGAACAGGAAGATTCTGATGATGAAGAAGAATTGTCCCTCCTAACCATAAGAGTTAAACAACTCTGGAAAAAGAGGAATAATAACTTCAGGAGACCAAGACCCAGAGGGGATCGATCAGAATCAACGTCTAAAGGTAAAACTAACAAAGATGTTATTTGTTATGAATGTAAAGAAACAGGTCACTACAGGAATGAATGTCCTAAGTTAAAGAAAGATAGTTCCAGAAAAGAGAGCTTCAAGAAAAATTCCCTCAGAACCAAAAAGGGATTAATGGCTACTTGGGATGATAGCGAGTCTGACTCATCAGAATCTGACTCTGATGAACAGGCCAATGTAGCGTTCATGGCTACCACACCAAATAACACCTCAGATGAAGAAACTGAATCAGAAGAGGTATTTTCTGAACTCTCTAGATCTGACTTAGAATCATGCCTGTCTGAAAATCTTAGCTCATATCAGAAACTGAAACAAAAATTTAAAGCTGTAAAAGATTGCCTTGAAGATAAGTTTGAAGAGTGTGACAAACTTGAGATAACCATTTCAAAACTAAAAGATGAAAACAGAATTTTGACCTTAGAAAGAAATGCTGCTAAGAAAAATTGTTCAAAACTGGAAGAAGCGTTATCTCAAGCTCCACAAACTTCAAACACGATAATCTATAAATATGAAAAGGCATTTCAAAAGTTTCTGAAAAATGGGATAGGAAGGAGTGTAATGGCATCCATGATTTATGGAGTCAGTCAGAACAATAGAAAAGGAATTGGGTATGATCCTAAGGAAGATAAAACTTCTACTAGTGACCAACTTAAATCTCCATTTTCATATCACTATACACATACACAAGAGCAAAAATTTGAAAATGCTAGGAAACCCAAAGTGTTAAGAAACTCTGGGAAAACTAATCAGAAAGGACCCAATGGACTTTGGGTGCCAAAAGATAAGATTGTTTATGTTGCAAATATCTTATGCAGCAAAGTTCAAACACCAGTCATGGTACCTGGACTCTGGATGCTCGCGACACATGACGGGAAGAAAGTCTATGTTCCAAAGCCTGGAACTTAAAGACGTTGGATTCGTAGGCTTCGGAGGAGATCAGAAAGGAAGGATCAGAGGCTCCGGAACTATTGGTAATGGTACTCTTCCCTCTATATCTGATGTCCTTTACGTAGAAGGATTAATGCATAATTTGTTATCCATAAGTCAATTAAGTGATAACGGTTATGATGTGATCTTTAATCAAAAAACATGTAAAGCCATAAATCAAAACAATGGTTCTGTCCTATTCACAGGCAAGAGGAAAAACAATATTTATAAAATTAATCTTTCTGATTTAAAAGCACAAAATGTGAAATGTCTGATGTCTGTTCACGAAGAGCAATGGGTATGGCATAGACGCTCGGGCCACATTAGCATGAGGAAACTATCTCAGCTAAATAAACTCGAGTTAGTCAGAGGCCTACCTAAACTGAAGTTCTCTTCAGATGCTCTATGTGAAACATGTCAGAAAGGAAAATTTTCAAAAACTTCTTTCAAAAAGAAAAATCTTGTTTCTACCTCTAAGCCTCTGGAACTTCTCCACATTGACTTATTTGGTCCTGTGAAAACAGCATCAGTCAATGGAAAGAAGTATGGACTAGTCATCGTTGATGATTTCAGTCGCTGGACATGGGTGAAATTCCTAAAACACAAGAGTGAGTCTCACTCTGTATTCACTAGTTTCTGCTCCAAAGTGCAAAAAGAATTTGACTCTAAAATTATCAGAGTCAGAAGTGATCATGGTGGGGAATTCGAAAATAAATCCTTTGAGAAATTATTTGACTCTAATGGAATATCCCATGATTTCTCCTGCCCTAGAACTCCACAACAAAATGGAGTTGTAGAGAGGAAGAATAAGACACTCAAAGAGATGGCCAGAACTATGATCAATGAAACTAATGTGGCTAAGCACTTTTGGGCCGAAGCTGTAAATACAGCGTGTTACATTCAGAATAGAATCTCCATAAGACCTATTCTGGAAAAGACCCCCTATGAACTGTGTAAAGGAAGGAAACCAAACATTTCATATTTTCATCCATTTGGATGCTCTTGCTTTATTTTAAACACTAAAGAACATCTGAACAAGTTTGATTCCAAAGCACAGAAAGGTATTATGTTAGGATACTCAGAACGCTCTAAAGGCTATAGAGTATACAATACAGAAACCAAAATTGTGGAAGAATCAATTCATGTTAGATTTGATGATAAGCTTGACCCTGAAAAGTCAAAGCTAGTTGAAAATTTTGCAGATTTAGAAATCACTCTTGCAGGATCTGACAAAGCTCCAGAAGCAACTGCCACTCAGAATTCTGAGGAAATTAATCCTCCATTAATCCCAAAGAAAGCTAAAAGTCGCCTCAACGTATCTGAAGAATTGATTCTGGGCAACAAGGACGAACCTGTCAGAACCAGATCTACCTTCAGGACCTCTGAAGAGACTCCTCTGGGACTAGTGTCTCTGATCGAGCCTACTTCTTGTGATGAGGCACTTCAAGATAACGACTGGGTTCTAGCCATGCAAGAAGAATTAGATCAATTCATAAAGAACGATGTCTGGGATCTTGTTCCCAAGCCCAGAGGCACTCGCGTTATCGGAACCAGATGGGTATTCAGAAACAAGCTGAACGAGAAAGGAGAAGTCGTCAGAAATAAAGCTCGATTGGTAGCTCAAGGTTACTGTCAACAAGAAGGTATTAACTACAATGAAACCTTTGCTCCAGTCGCAAGGTTAGAATCTATTCGTCTTCTTGTATCGTTCGCTATAAACCATTCTATTAAATTATATCAAATGGATGTCAAGAGCGCATTCCTTAATGGTTATATATCAGAAGAAGTGTATGTCAACCAACCTCCAGGTTTTGAAAATCCAAATTTTCCAGAACATGTTTTTAAACTTAAAAAATCTCTATATGGACTTAAACAAGCTCCCAGAGCTTGGTATGAACACTTAAGTAACTTTCTTCTGGAACACAATTTTATCAGAGGGAAAGTTGACTCCACACTCTTCTGTAAGAACCTTAACAATGATCTCATGATATGCCAGATATACGTTGATGATATTATTTTTGGTTCAGCTAACGCCTCTGTTTGTCAAGAATTCTCTGAGTTAATGCAGGCAGAATTTGAAATGAGCTTAATGCAAGAACTAAAGTTCTTTTTGGGAATTCAAATTAACCAAACTTCAGAAGTCACGTACGTTCATCAAAGCAAATACATAAAAGATGTTCTGAAGAAATTTGACATGGCTGAATGCAACACTGCAAAGACTCCCATGCATCCAACATGCATTCTTGAAAAGGAAGAAGTCAGTAAAAAGGTTTGTCAGAAGCTCTATCGTGGTATGATAGGCTCCATTCTCTATCTGACTGCTACTCGACCTGATATTCTCTTTAGTGTCTATCTCTGTGCTAGATTCCAATCAGATCCTAGAGAAACTCACTTAACTGCAGTTAAGAGAATTCTCAAATATCTGAAAGGAACTCCTAACCTGGGCCTGATGTATGAGAAAACAACAGAGTATAGACTTTCGGGTTACTGTGATGCAGATTACGCAGGAGATAGATTGGAACGAAAAAGCACATCTGCAAATTGTCAACTCTTAGGAAACAATCTGATATCCTGGGCCAGCAAAAGGCAATCAACTATCGCCCTATCCACGGCAGAAGCAGAATACATCTCAGCATCACTGTGCACCACTCAGATGCTCTAGATGAAGAATCAGTTAGAAGATCTGCAAATCTTCGAGAGTAACATTCCTATCTTTTGTGATAATACTGCTGCCATTTGTTTAAGTAAGAATCCTATTCTACACTCCAGAGCTAAGCACATTGAAATAAAACATCATTTTATCAGAGACTATTGTCGCACCTCGAAAAAAATGGGGATACGACTTCAAAGCGAAGCGCGATCGCACGCTCGCAATGATGGACTGAACATAGTCGCCACCGGACTTTATTTATTCCTAAAAAGGAAAGGGGAAATATCGATAAAACCCAAGACAAAGAAAGGATAAGATATGGTCATCGCAACCAATATCAGGGTTCGGGAGTCGATTACGCAAGGGGAAGGTATTAGCACCCCTCACGTCCGTTGTACTCAACGGGAACCATTAGGTCAGTTGTGTGCGTTAATGTTAGTTTGAAATATTAGGCTTTTCAATTTATTAGGTGGGAAAGAAAGAATATAAGAGGGAAGAAATGCTTTTGGATTTTTTAACGAAGGACTAAACCTAAGTTTTTTATTAGTGGGTCTGACAAGATTTATAAATCCTGCTCCTACGTATCTCAAAAGAGAAATCAAGGCTTACGTAGTTCTGGGTAGAAAAATGTTTGTTTGTTGGTCGATTTTAGCGAAAGCTACTTTGTGTCAAATCGACGAAAACATTGTTGGACTACCCAAAATAGGTGGAAGAACATTGCCTTGTATTGTTTTGAAACAAAGTACCTTTCGTTTGAGAAAAGGTTTGAAGGGTCAATCGCACGGCGGCGAGAAAAAGAAATTGATTGGTTTGATGTGTTTTGAGTAATGGCGAGAACTTGGATGAGCGAGATATACATCTCGAATCCTAGTCTCAGGAGTGCACGGTATACACCATGTTCCATTTCCATCTTTATTGAAAAAGCATTAAGGTAGGAATTAGGTATTTTGAAGTTTGAAAGACGAGTACTTGTGACCTACAAGCTCTTACAGCTTGGGTCTAATACTCGGGACTACGTCTGGACATTCCACCCAGGCAGTCTGTTTCTTTCCAAAATTGCTAAGAAAATGATTCGAATATTTACGAATGTTTCGGAGGAAAGACAAATATTTATGGCTTGCAAGCTCTTACAGCTTGAGCCTAATATTCGGGATTACGATTGGACCTTCCATCCAGGATAATCTTTTTCTTCATGTTTTATTAAGGAAAAGATTTGAATATTAGAGTGTGGAAGGGAAGACGAATATTTATGGCTTGCAAGCTCTTACAGCTTGAGCATAATATTCGGGATTACGACTGAACATTCCATCCAGGTAATCTTTTTCTTCCAACTTTATTAAGAAAATGGTTTAAGATATTTACAGGTGTTTTGGAGAGAAGACGAATATTTATGGCTTGCAAGCTCTTACAGCTTGAGCCTAATATTCGGGATTATGACTGGATATTCCCTCCAGGATAATCTTTTTCTTCACGTTTTATTTAGAAAATGATTTGAATATTAAATTTGATTTAGAAAAAATCACTCGATTTTGATCGAGGATTGATTCGTGTAAATGTGAAATGATTTTAGAAAGTCAAATTGCTTAATTAAGTCAATTGTATTAACCAAGAGAAAAAGAGAGAAAAAAATAATAATTAAAAAAATTAATCGAATAAAATTGGTTAAATCAATTAATTAAGCTAATTAAAGTTATTAATAAAAAATAATCTATTAAAAAATTAATTCAATTGCACGCTATAAAATTAATTAAATTTAATTAATACAATTAACCAACTAAAATAATAAAGATTAATTGAATTTTGAAAAAAAAAATAGAAATAGAAATAGGGAGATGTGTGTTAATTTAAAAGGAGTGATTTAATAGAAACAAACATGAGCCCAAAAGCCCACTTTATCAAAATCCTGATTAGTTAATTAATTAATTGAAATCAAATTAAATTAATAAACTAAAAAAATAAAATAACTAACTAAAATTAAAAAAAGGAAAATCTATAACAATAAAACCAAAAACGTGGGGAGGTGCCCCACCTTAGCATCTGCCAGCCAAAATTTCTTAATCACATGGTTTTGTTTTAAATAAAATAAACTTCCCATTCACAAGAAGACATGTGGCATCCATAGAAATAAAAGAAAGAAAGAAAAATAATGAAAAAAAAATAATGATATAATGGGAAAGGAAAAGAATAGCAGAGCTTTCCTCCTCCCGTTCGGTTTCTCTCTCCCTCATTCTTGTTCGTGCACTACAACAACCGTCCCTTTCTGTCATGGGTTTCGGCGATGGTGGCCGGAAGTGAGAAATGAGTATATCAATTTAACCGTCTCTTCTCCCTCATTACGAATCCGATCTCAAATTTTACCAATTTCTTACCAAAATCATTTAGTTTCAAATTCTACATATAAATCCTAAACAATCAAAGTGAAATTAAACAACCATGAAGCACAGTTTCAATCAATTTTTATGGGGATTTTGATCAGCACAATGCAAGGAACAGAGTGGTATCAAGAAATTAAAAAAAAAAGCAAAAGACTCACGTAACCGGAACTGGTCCGACGAGTTTTGATTCCGACGGCGGTTTCCACTTCAGGTAAGCGCTAATCCTCTCTCTTCTACCCGTTATGCTTGTGTTCTCTTCTTCTCTAGAATTTCTCAGATTTGGAAATGTTGGGTTGCTGTTGCTCTGTTTTTTCGTGAGGTGTGTTTGGACTATGTGGTTAAGATTTTGTTTATCTTACTGTGAAAGTTTTTTTCGGAAAGTACCTGCATTCTTCATGTGTTGGCTGATATTTATGATTTTGATGAATCTGGTTGTGAAGTTTTGTGACTTTTTCTTTTTTTTTCTTGCTGAGTTTTTTGTGTGATTTTATATGGGAAAATAGAGTTCGATCTGAGCTGTTAGAATGATGGAAAGGGAAGGAAACAAAATTATTTTAGCTTGCTGCAGAGAGAGATATCCATTTGGTGTAACATTTGTATCAGATGACTTAATTATGAAGAACTCTGCATTGCTTTATCTATTTGACTCTTATTTGATAGTGGTTTTGATGCTAACTTTGCTCTAAAACTTGTAGGACAAAAGGACAAGGTTGGTGGAAAGGGATAAGACAAAACACTTTTTGTTGTAATTGATTTTTTTAATTTTTTTTTAAATATTTTTTGTAATAAATTATATGAAACTTAATGCAAATGCCAATTTAAATGTAATATAAATTTTTATTATAAAACTATAACAACTATTATAATTTTAAAAATGTAATCAAAAAAGTAAAACATTTTCTTTTAAAAAAGAAAAAATAATTAAATTATAATGTTAATTCTTATGGAAATGCTACAAAAGCTAGATTTATTTAATTTAAATAAAAAAACTATAATTACTTCTTAATTCATGATTTAATTTGAACTTTGGAAAGAAACAAAAACTACTACTACCACTTCTAGTTAGCACACAAGAAACTTGCTTAAATTTAAAAAAATAAAAAAAATGACATGACACAATTAAAGACCTAAAAAAAAACATGGCACAACTATTAGAAATTTCTCTTAAAAGGTGCAAAGGTAAAACTCTAAACATAAAAAGTCAAACTTGATGTAATTTCAAACCAATTCTAAACATCCATGCTAACAAGCATTCCATGTGAAACAAGTCTAATGAACACATGTGGACATGTAATAGAAAAAGGTATGGAAACACAAATTTACAAATGAACATAATGTATGATTATATATGCATGAATGCATAATGATGGGGTTCTAAATAGGAAACCTAATGGGAAATCATGATTATGGATATGTAATGAACTGATGAATGTATGGATTGGTCAGATCAAACACATCAATTATAATGCATATTAGTCCTGACTTATGCATAAAAAAGAAATTTTTATGGCCAGATGGAATGGCCATAATGAATCAATTCAGATATTGGGATGTTGATGAATGAGCCATAAATGAGTGGCTACAAACGACTGAATATCAATGGATGCGTGCAGATGAATTGGGCGGGGAGAAATTTAGGGTATGACAACTATGTTCAGAAAGGGATAGTAACATTGAAGTTCATTGATACAGATCATCAATGGGCAGATATCTTTACTAAGCCTTTAACTGAAGATAGATTTCTCTTTATCTTAGAAAATCTGAACATTCAAAATTGTCTTGAATAAATTGTGCCTCTGAAGCTGTAAAATGAGACTCTGACATAAACAAATAAGATTCTGCCTCTGACTCTGATACTTCTACCTAGTTAAGAAGTTATCTGAGTTAGAAATCTCCAGGAACCATTCGTTTGGTATTCCTGAAGATCAGATAAAGCAAACACGTGGAGTGACTTGCGTCTAACCCTGGAACTTCTAGACAGCTGTCTAGCAGTAATCAAGGAACAGACTCTTGAGATCTCCTCGAGCAGTGTGCAAACTGTTGGGATTAGACATTCATTAATGAGCCATAATCATTTCTCCCTCTAAACGTGCTAACTTGGTTTTTATGCTAAACTCTGATTTGCGTGTCGTTTTGCATGCGTTTCTTTTGGGTATTTAAACACTCCTCTCACACCTTGCACACACTTCACTTTCACTCACTTATTCAAACCAAGTTCTCTCAGGCATTTCTGCAAACAGTTCATCTTCATCTCAGTTCTTCATCAATAATGGATTCTCAACAACAATCTGTGTTCAACTACTCTCAGCAAATGAACTCCAGCAACGCAGCTCAAAGCACAAGCAATCCTACTCCAACCGTTACAGGCGTAACTACAACACCAGTATACAAGGAGCCTCACATTCTTGACCATGAGCCTCATATTAATCTTGCAACTCCTTTCGAGAAACTAGACGTGCTGTGTGAATCCCTGGTGGATTTTAACAACATGAAGAGAAATGGCGTAGACCTCACTGAAGAACTTCATCAACAAGGTTGGGGAAACTACTTTCAACGCCTCTACGGTCCAGTTTACCCAAATCTCATTAAGGAATTATGGAGGTTTGCTGATGCTGACGATCATTTCATCGTCTCCTACGTTTTGGGTGTAAAAATTGTGATAACTGAAAAGTCAATCGCTGCCTTGCTGAACATGGAAAAAGCTGGAGGAAGAAGGATTTACAACATAAATCCCAGAGCGAAATACATTGCTCATGAAATCAACCCCACAATCTTCAAACTAAACACAGAAGGCAACCCCTCAAAGAACAAGGAACTACATCAGAACCTCCGGGTGTGGCTCAAAATCATTCTGGGAACTATTCATCATCGCCCAGCATCAAACTCATCAGATTACATCAATACATATCAGAAATGTATTCTGTATTGTATTCATAAAGGTCTGAAGCTTTGCCTCCCAGCACTCCTCTTCAAATACCTCAGAGATTCAGTACGGGAAACCAGGAATAACATGAAACCCAGGACTTACATTCCTCTGGGAAGACTCCTCTCAGATGTGCTGATAGAAAATGGTCTCGTGGACCATCTGGTAAAACACAGACTCATGGAAGACTTGGCAATAGAAACAGGAAGGCCTCTGAACTCCAGGAATCTAAAGAGCATGGGGATTCTGGAGAAGATCACTGTTAAACCTACTCTGGACACCTCATGGGAAGCCTTAAAAGATCAGAGAGACATTCCCAATGGTCTATGTACGTTATACAAGGAAGAACCCAAAGAAGTTATTCTTCACTATCTCCAACGTCTAAAGGATGAAGGAGTGGACATCTCAGATTTCAGATTGAGCGAACTGCCAGATTCAGCTCCAGACTTCGTGAGGTTCAAAAGGGGTCCATATGAGAAGGCATCAAAGGCGAAGAAAACAAAGCTAGGAGAATCCTCTGAATCAAGACCTCCAGCACCTCTGCAAGAGTCTTCTGGTAAGTCTACCTCTACTGCTCCTTCTGTACAGCAAGTTGCTTCTTCTATTCCTCTACCAACACCCCTCTACACCACATCTGAAACCCCTCCTTCAACAACCAGAACATCCCAACCACTACCAAAATTCAACCTTGCCAATACCTCTTTACCCCTATCCGAAGCTGAACAATTAAATCAAACCACTTCCTCATCCTCAGCCATAGAATCACCTCCCTATTTTGTCATTTCCTCTGACACCGAACCCTCTAACCCCGCTTCTCCCACTCTAGCCCAAATTCAGACTCTAAATTGTGTTTCACAACAACCACAACAACCTCCACCTGAGCCTGAAGTAACCTCACCACCCACAGAACAACCAACCGTCACTCCATCTGAAGTTCAACCCTCTGACCTCAATACCTCTGACATTACCCCTCCAAACACTTCCGCTGAACCTCCAACTCTCAACCTAAGCCCTCCAAACTCTCCACCTCAACCATCTGAACCAGAACATTCCCTGCCAATCCTAGAGGAAGCAATTATGCTGTTCGCAGGAGCATCAGTTGAAAAGGTCAAGTCTCTGACCATCAACTCTGGCATCAATGATGATCCTGACTCTGTTAGGACACACTGGAACAAAGTCATTGGTTGGATGACATCTGAGGCCTTTAAGCTGAAGCACATCTCTGAGCAAGTCAGAAACGACTTTATCAGAGACGCTGAGGCAAGACTACAAGAGCGCTTAGCCAGAGAAGCTGAGGAACAGGCCAGAAGGGAAGAAGAAGAAAGAGCCAGACAAGAAGAACTTCTGAGGATAAGGGAAGCTGAAGCCAAAGCACTAGCCGATGCTGCTGCTGCCGCTGAAGCTGAAGCTGAAGCACAAGCTGCTGCTGAAGCTGAAGCTAAAGTCGCTGCTGAAGCACAGAATGCTCTGACTCAGGGGGAGTCCTCTACTTTTTCCCCTCTGGTTCTCAGAACCCTTGAGGAGCTTCAGAAAGAGCAGAAGGAAGTCTGAGCCAGATTAGATCAACAGGACACTGTCAACGCCAACATCCAGAACCTGCTGACTCAACTACTTCAGAGAATGCCTCCTCCTCCCAACCCTTAGGCACTTAGGATGTTTTTATTGCTTGTTGTCTTTTCTTGTTTGTCTCTGATGTTTTGCTCTTATCAGAATATATCTATATATTTTCTTCCTGCTTATTATTTTTAAGTCTTTTTGATTTTGACAAAAAGGGGGAGAAATCAAATAGCTCTGATGAAAAATTGCCTAATGCCTTAAGCACTCTGCAAACATACTATTCTATAAAATAAATCCATCTAACACTTGACTTAAGAAATTGCAGAAAGGTATCGAGAAACTTCATTACTTGGAAGCTCTGGTAAGAACTTCTGAACTCCCTAGCCTATCTCAGGGGGAGCTCACTTCTACCTGATCTGATAAACTCTCAGGGGGAGCTCACTTCTATCTGATCTGATAAACTCTTATTTTTTGAATGTTTCATCTGTCATTTGAGTTTGTTTTGTCATCATCAAAAAGGGGGAGATTGTAAGAACAAAAATAGTTCTACAACAGATTCCAAGATTTTGATGATAACAAAGGATGAAACCAAAAATGGAACTCTAACGAAAAGTTTCTAAGTGTGCAGGACTCTAAACAAGAAGAAAGGAATCTGATCGCGTCATCAGATACAGAATCAAATCAGATACAAATTATCAGAATATCAGAAGCATCTGAAGTAGAAACGCGATTTAGAAGTTCTGACTCTGAGCAAAACAGCGCATCAGAATTTCAGAAGCATCTGAAGAAAAAGCGCGCTCTAGAAGTTCTGACTCTGAGCAACGGTATATCAGAATTCCAGAAGCTCTCAACGTCATCAGAAGTCAACACTGGAAATCTAAAATATCAGGACTATCAGAAGCTCTGAAGCCACATCTCAAGATCTCAGATTAACAGAGTAACGCAGACTCTGATAATGGATTTCCTTATCCAGAAAGAGTAACGACAACTTCAACTTCAAATGGAAAGAAACTATTTGGAAAGAAGTTATTCAGGGAGACAAACTTGTTCTGGCAAGAAACAACGAAGTTATGGCATTAAACTCTCATCAAGACTAAATATCTGCCATTACTACAAACGGTCGTTTTTCACCTCTATATAAAGAACGGCGAACCTCATTGAGAGATACACCTGAACGCACAGAATTACTCTACTCTCTCTCTAAACTTTCACGAGCTTTTGCTCATAACGTGAAACTTCTTATCTGCTCTAATTGCTGTAATACTTGCTTTATCCTAGAAGCACTCTAGATTACTAATTCTGTTTTTATCTCAATTGTTGTAATTCCTCAAGTGACTCTGTGCAGTCTGTATACTTGAAAGGACTAAGAGATCTTTCTCTTAGACGTTGGTTGTAATAATCTTTCAAGATTAGTGGATTAAGTCCTTGTTGAAGGCGAAATCACCTTGGCCGGGTGGACTGGAGTAGCTTTGTGTTATAAGCGAACCAGTATAAAATCCTGTGTGATTTTATTTTGCAAAAGCGCTTATTTTCCAAAACAATTCAAATCCCCCTTTCTTGTTTTTCTCACCTTCACATTCCACCATGGTCATGAGTAAGCGTGCAACACAAGTGGTAATTCAAACCAACGTGCGAGATTAGATTAATTCAAATGGATCAAATGGCTCTGATGACTGCCAACTCACCACTGGAGCCAAAGCGCTGGTCTCCTTCTCCGGTGAGCTTCACCGGACTGGTTCAGTCACAACCATCACCAAAATTAAAAATAAGGACATGAATTTAAAGTAAAAATGCCACTGAGCTCGAATTTGGCCTCAATTTATCCTAACTCCAAGTATATTGAGAGATACAAGGAGTTGAAATTTGAGGTGCACGGTTTGAGTTGCTTCGATTTAACCTCAAAGCAACTCAATCTTGTTACCTACATTGGTAGGACTTCAGACAACCAAAGATCCAAGAGAATTACGGAGAATTGAGTGAGAATCAAAGAGATGAAAATTTCTGGAAAATACCTTCAATGCAGGTCTGTACTCGATTGATCTTGCTATTGCTTGTGCTTGATCTTGCTCAGGACACTTGATATAGTAGAATTGAATGATCAAAAGGTTCAGGATCCTTGGAGATTTGAATCTCAAAACAGTGAGATTCAAACTCAATTTCCAATGGAAATTATCAAGATTATCCTTTGGAATGAAAGGGTTTGAAGGTTTGGAAGCAAAGTTGGCGCGCAGGGTCCCTGATTCTGAGCATAGAGGGCTCTATTTATAGCCAAATGGTTTGATATTTGCACACTTGAAATGGAATTCCAAAAATAGCAATGTGCATTGCATGGGTGCATGGGCGTGTACAGGGCCATGAAATCACTTATTTTGATCCATAATTGAGTACAAGCAATGCTGAGATCATGTTGGAATGCTAGGCAATGGTGTATGGAATGTTCAAGTTCAATCTTGCCAAATGATGATCTAATGTTCAAGCCATGCGCAACCCATTCAAATCTTGTCCAAAATGAATGAAATTGGACTTTTTGGAAAGGCTAGATCAAGAGGAAGAACTTTCATGTTGAACACGTTTTCATTTGAAGCTTGTATCATGATGAGTTTTAAGGTGGAAGTTGGGAAAATCAAACATGTGAAAAAAAATTCTAAGTGTCAAGCGATATGTTCACTTATTCCACCTTGGCTAACTTTTTATGTGGGCTTACAATGAGAACAGTTCCTTCATAAACGTTGTAGATATCTTTAAGTCCTTCAAAATGGTCACAAATTTGACCTAATTTGGATTTAATATGAAGGAGTTATGCATTTTTGAAGTTGAGGAAAATCACTTGTTCAATGGCATTGGTCCAAAATGACCTATAATGTATCCTCATATCACATGCACATAAAAGTTGAATTATCTCTTCCTACAAACATCAAAGTTTAAGTAGACATATTGAATTTGATTATGAAACTTGTAAATCTTTAATCTCATAAAAATTGAAAAATTTATGGTCTTGGGAAGTTGACCTCCAAATTAGGGTTTAGACAAAATGACCTATAATCTTTCACCACAAAAAAATGCCTTTCCAAGAAAAACTAGCTCTAGACGTCAACATTAAAGTTATTTGTAATGCCATTTAGAGTAACATTTCTCTTGGAACCATTTCCATATGACACAAATTATAGGAGATAGGGTCTAGGGAACCCTAGTTTTGATCAAATGAATTCCTCTAGTCAACCACCATTAACCAACTTACTAACTTGCAATTCTCTTGACTTTTGGGACTCATGGGAGATCATATATGCATAAGATGATGAATTTTTAAGTATCCCTTTAAATATTTGATCAATTTTTGAATAAGGTTGGTGAATAAGTCACATAAGATACCCATATGAATTAGGGTTTCCATAGTTAGGTGGTTGAAAGTTAGTTAGGATAGTTAAATTTCTGTTATTTTCATAGTGTAAGTTTGTTAGTAGTTAAAATTGGTTATATTTTCTGTTATGATTTGTTAATTAATCAGTTAGATGTTAGTTGGTCAAATGTTAAGTGAGCTATTAATTCATCCAATTATTATGAGTGGTTATATTAGGACTTAGTGATGAATGTTAGGGAGCTACATTAGTTCGGCCGCTGCAAGATGTTTGATTATTATTGTTAGTTGAACTTGTGCTTTGGTATGAACATGTTATGAACCTATTTGAAAGTGAGCTTAGTTGATTAGTGAATGAGATAATTAACTAACCTCACTTTCAAATAGGTTCATAACATGTTCATACCAAAGCACAAGTTCAACTAACAATAATAATCAAACATCTTGCAGCGGCCGAACTAATGTAGCTCCCTAACATTCATCACTAAGTCCTAATATAACCACTCATAATAATTGGATGAATTAATAGCTCACTTAACATTTGACCAACTAACATATAACTGGTTAATTAACAAATCATAACAGAAAATATAACCAATTTTAACTACTAACAAACTTACACTATGAAAATAACAGAAATTTAACTATCCTAACTAACTTTCATGGACTGAGTTAACCAACGAATCCTACACGACATGATAATACATACATTTTTAATTTATCAAAGTGACTCATGGAGGCATCTGAAGTGTAGTCTGCATACATATGCATAACAAGTCCTACTTACAATTCTCTCAGCTACCAATATGGAGGAAACTGAAGTGTAGTCTCCATTTGGTCTCAATCGAGCCCTCTTCCACTTCTCATGTCGTGATGGTCGATATGGTTCCCGATCACGACTCATGGAGTCCCCTTCTCCTAGTTGTTATCTTTTCCCAACAATAATGGTTTTCTCAAGTTTTCTATATCTCCCACGAGACAATCTAGGAGGGTATTTGTTTTTGGACTTGTTCAGCTTTCCCGCTTGACTTTTAACCTATTATAAACATATGAAGAATATTAACTTTCATGGTTTATCCATAAAATCATCATAAAATACCACGGGTACTAACCATGAACTCCTCACTACTACGAGACTTCACAAATATTTTCCCAACCTTCTGCTAAGATACAAATATTTCACCCACGACCGCTTAATATTAGGCTTTGACTTCGTAATTTAGTCACTCGTGAGCCGTGACTTACAACTCCGCCAAGTCGTACCAGCATAAGTTATCCATTTTTTTCAACTTCAAAACATCACTAAATTCAAACATAAACTACACACTTAAAATAATAATAAGTATGTATTAGTGTTTATATAATGTAATATCGAATCGATAAAAATTGAAATTACTACCTGAACGTCTGTCCATATGTTATTTTTCACCTCATCGGATACATCCTTCTAATCATCTAACAAAATGATGTCATTTCTACGTCCAAAGATCGCAACATAACTCTTAAACAATGAAGAATTAGGACCATCCAAAATAGTATGAACAACATTAAACTCAACCGTTGATTTAACACCTGGATTACAGACTTTTGTTAGTGTAGCCATCATTGTGACACCTCTTTGGTTTTTTTGTGTTCTCCTACTACAGATTGCTAATCATTTGTCATGGTTTCATTTATATGCGTAACTTTGTCACTACTAGATGAAGAAAAGGCCATCTATCAAGATATAAGAATTAAGAACAATAAGCAAGCATCGACAACAACAATAAGCAACAAGAACAACAAATACATAAGCATCAACAACAATAACAAGCACCATCTTCAACAAGAAGCATCAAAAACAACAAATACATAAGCATCAACAATAATAAGAATCAATAACAACAACAACAAATAAGCATCAACAACAAAAAATACATAAGCATTAACAATAATAAGAATCAACAAAAACAATAACAAGCATCAGCTTCAACAAATCATCAACAACTACAACAAGCATCATCATCAACAATAAGCAGCAACAACAATAACAAGCATCAACAACAACAACAAGCATCAACAACAACATTAAGCATCAACAATAGCATTAAGCATTTTCATACCCCACAATTTGCCCTCCATTTTTTCTTTTTTACTTAACCCAGGATCCTAATTGTAACGGTAGATTCATGACCATCAAGCTATGAATAAACTTAACTTCAATAAAACTAGAGTCACCACCGCACTTTTACTATTTCCAAGGGAAAAGGGAAAAGTACGAACAAAACCCAAAAGCTAAGAAGTTTTCAAATCAAAACTAATAAAATGCCAAAGATTATAGGTAAGGGGGTTGGTGACACAGAGGGAAGGTGTTAGCACCCAAAGTGTCCTAGGTACTCCTAAGGATCCCTTTCTTGCGTGCATATGTATTTTTGTATAAAATGATGTTTGCAATAAATAGAATGGAGGGATGAGAAAAGAATTCATTAATTATATTTGTGTTTGACAATACCTTCGGATTTGTGCCTACGTACCAACATAAAATGAGGGATAAAAACCTCGTAGTTCATGGTATAAATTTCAAAGTGAGTGAGTTGCTTTTAACAAAATTTTAAGTTTAACAAAGGTACAAGAGGCCTAAAATGGTTTGGATGGGTGTTAGTTCTTTTTGGATTTTGAAATTTTAGGTCATGTATAGTTAAATTCATTTGCAAGCTTGTTTAAGAAAAAGAGGTTGAAACACAATGGCATAAGGCCAAAGTTTCTAATTTGCAATATGGTCAAAGTTTCTAATTTGCAATATGGTCAAAGTTTAGAAATCACAAGCAAAGAAGATATTAAAAAGGGGGAGAGATTTTGAAATTAAAGAAATTGGGATGAGATGAAGAGACTAATCCTAAGCACAAATTTAAAAGTTAAGAGTTGAAAAGATCTGACCAATGGGCTGCAATCCAATAGACAAGAATGTCATGTAGAAACCCAAATTTCCCTTGGACTTTAGAATCAAGCAATATCAATACACAAATAGCAAGATGAAGAGCAAGGCATCAAATAAAGATAGCCACATCCAAGCTTAGCAACTCCATGATATTCTTCAAGATTTCCCATGTATCAGATGACTTCAAAGATAGGCATTAGTCACAGGTTCAAAATAATAGCTTCAATATGATCATGTTGCAGATGAACTCAAATGGATCTTCAACATTTATATCAGATGAATGATCACTTCACAAGCATTTGGTTTCATGAAAGTTGGCATTGACCAAGTCCTTTGCATAAGGGGTGTTGCCTTGTTCTAAGTCCAATGTCTCAGATCAAATTCAACAGTCCACACAAAATGTTTTTTAGGGTTTTTGTTCTTATTATGTACATTAAGGTCAAAGACCACAAACACAAACAAGTATATACAAACACAATATATTCACAAAGTATGGCTCAAGTGAGCAAAGTGAAAATGACATTAAAGTAAACAATTTTAATGGTATGAATAATGGCAAATGAATAGAGGCTTGAAATTAGAGTACATAAAAGTAAATGGCTTGAAATTAAATGTTAGTTGTTAGTTCATTAGAAGTTAGTATTGCTTTTTCTTTTGTATTGTTTAAGTCATTCTTTGGAGAACACTCAACCCACTATTCACAAGCATGGATCTTTGAACCAAGACATCTTCCAAAGGAAGGAAAAAAGGTCAAGTTTCCACACAATACCATGAAAGAGGGGAGACTTACAATCTCGCTGACTAGAATGTTATGCCTTTTGTGTCACAAATTTAGCGCTATGTTAAGCAATCGTAATTGGACTTATGTAGAAGTCACAACTATTTAAGGCCGGACAATAGAATTTTGGTGTTAATGCATGTTAGAGACATAGTATAATGGACTATGCTCATAAAACATACCACACACAAAAATTAATATGTAAAATGGTGGACCTAATCTCATCCATACTCATGTTGATTTTACAATCAACTAGCCTTAGGATATACAGATATCATATGTCCATGACATGAATGAATAAAGAAGGGGAATGAGATAAATAGGAAGGGGGAATGAAATCAACACAAATTGGTCAAAATGAGGACTTTTACCAAATTAAGATCATTCATTCATTTTGGGAGATGAAATGTACATTTCATAAATCCCCTAAATTCAATGATCTTAACTTGACAAAGTCAAATCAACCTTGACCAAGGCCTAACAACACAAGTCAAACTCAACAAGTCAAAAATAGAAGCTCAACACAATTTATTTGGCATTTAATCAATTAAAAACAATTTAAATATGCATTAAGTTAAATTATGGTTTGTCAAATTCCTAAAACCTCATCAAAACACCAAAGAAATGGTCATGATATTTATCATAGGTCAAACAAGGTCAAAGGACCTTGGAGAAAAGATTTCATCATTTTTGGAAACTTAAAACTATTTTTAAACAATTAAAAATAATCACAAAAACAATTAAATCATGAAAAATATTAATAATGATCCAAAAAATAATTTTAATTCTGAAAATGAAAGAGGAATTTATTTAAATTTTTTTGGTGAAACTCTCATATTTTTTGGATCAATATTAAAATTAATATGAATTAATGAAAATAACACAAATAAAATGAAAATCAAATAATCAGAAAAAACGTGGACCACTTGATCTCCCTCATTAATTGAGGTGGCAGATCAAGTGGCCACAAGCGCTCAATCCATGATGGACTCTAGTCAGCGCGCCACAAACTTGGTAATTCAAACCAACGCTCGTGATTAAATCATTTTAAACATATCATGTGGCTTTGAACCTTGCCAACTCACCACCGGAGCTACAACTCCGGTCTCCTTCTCAGGCGAGCCTCGCCGGACTGGTTTAGTCATCACCATCACCAAAATTAAAAAGAAGGACATGATTTTAAAGTAAAAATGGCACTAAGCACTAATCTGACCTCAATTCATCCTAACTCCAAGTATATTGAGAGATACAAGGAGTTGAAATTTGAGGTGCATGATCTGAGTTGCTTCGATTTGACCTCAAAGCAACTCAATCTTGTTTCCTACATTGGTAGGACTTCATACAACCAAGGATCCAAGAGAATTATGGAGAATTAAGTGAGAATCGAAGAGATAAAATTTTCTGGAAAATACCTTCAATGCAGGTCTGAATTCAATTGTTCTTGCTTTGGCTTGTGCTTGATCTTGCTCAGGAAGCTTGCAGAAGTAGATTAGAATGAACAAAAGGTCTTGGATCCCTGGAGATTTGAATCTCAAAATAGTGAGATTCAAACTCAACTTCCAATGGAAATTCTCAGGTTTATCCTCTCAAATGGAAGGGTTTGGTGTTTGGGATCAAAGCTGGCGCAAAGGGGTCCTCGTTTCTGATGCATAGGGTCTCTATTTAGCTGAATCAAATGATATTTGCACCCTTGAAGTGAACTTCCAAATTTGGCAATGAGTGATGCATGGGTGCATGGGCGTGTACAGGCCCATGAAATCATGTCATTTGGTCCATAATTGAATGTGAACAAGTCTGAAATCGTATTGGAATGCTAGGCAATAGTGCATGGAAGTTTGGAGTTTAATCTTGCCAAATGATGATGCAATGTTCAAGCCATGCGCAACCCATTCAAATCTTGTCCAAAATGGATGAAATTGGACTCTTTGTAAGGTTAGATCAAGAGGAACAACTTTCATGTTGAAAACTTCACCATTTGAAGCTTGCACCATGATGAATTTTGAGGTGGCAGTTTGGAAACTTAAACATATAAAAAGAAATTCTAAGTGTCAAGCCATATGTTCACTTATTCCACTTTGGCTAACTTTTTATGTGAGCTTCAAATGAGAAACGTTCCTTCATAAAAGTTATAGCTATATCACATTTATTCAAAATGGTCACAAATTTGACCTTATTTAGATTTAATATGAAGGAGTTATGCATTTTTGAAGTTGAGGAAAATCACTTGTTCGATGGTATTGGTCCAAAATGACCTATAATGTATCCTCATATCACATGCTCATAAAAGTTGAATTAGCTCTTCCTCCAAATATAAAAGTTTAAGTAGACACCTTGAATTTGATTTTAAAACTTGGAAATCTTTCATATCATAAAAATTGAGCAAGTTATGGCCTTGAGAAGTTGACCTCCAAATTAGGGTTTAGACAAAATGACCTATAATCTTTCACCATAAACAGTGACTTTCCAAGCAAAACTATCTCTATACATCCACGTGAAAGTTGTTTGGAATGTCATTTAGTGTAAATTTTCTCTTGGAATAAGTTTCATATGATACAAATTGTAGGAGATAGGGTCTAAGGAACCCCAGTTTTGATCAGATGAATTCCTCTGGTCAACCACCATCAACCAACTTGCTAGCTTGTAATTATATTGACTTTTGGGATTCATGGGAGATCATATATGCATAATATGATGCAATTTGAAGTGTCCATGGAATTATTTGATCAAATATTGAAGAATCTTGTTGAATAAGTTACACAAGATACCCAAATGAATTAGGGTTTCCAAGGCAAACCAATTCCAAACTCTTGATAATTTCTTGATCACAATATTATGTGAAGATTATGGGGATCCATATATGATGTCTAAAGCCATTTTAGACCAATTCTTGATTGATCTCTTAGCAATGAGGGTCTTAAACCCTAGATATAAGCTTGATAGATCAAATGTGAGCATGTATCCTACCTACAATAGAGTTAGATAAATGCAAAGACATATTTTTGGTATTTTGGTTAGTAAAGATGATAAAATAGAAAGTATGATACAATCAAATGGTGCTTGGTGATCTCTCCCAATGCAAACCCAATGAATAAGGGGTAAGGAGGATGCCAAGGTGTAATCCTAATGCTAATGCATATGATGAGATAGCATGAGGGATCTTAGGGTCAAAATTGGGGTCTTACAGCTGCCCCTATTTAAGGATGTTCTAACTGAGGAGGTGAAGGTTAAAATCTTTGTATCGACTCGGTAGAATAGGCTTAAATATTAACATATATAAACAAATTTTGGTCCATAAGAGACCTCATGATGCATATAATAGAGATGTTAAAAATTAATCTTCATGGGGAAATGTTGCCGCAAAGGAAAAGATCCGGAGAGACCGAAGGTCCGCAAGAGCGTAATGCATTCCGTAAGGAAAACTCACTGGGGAGACATAGACTCTGAGGGGATAAAAAAGGTTGTGCGTAGGCCAGGCTACGACTTAAAAACTGCTGGGGGACACAAGGGATTTCCATGAAGATAAATCAATGGAAAGATCCAGCAAGGGGACAAAAGGAACATCTGTAGGGGAAACGGTTTCACTAAGGAAATACACACTCAAACTCGACTGGGGAAGAAAAGATCTTCAACACAGGAGGAGCAGAAATATATTATCCACTACCGGTTACTGGGTACGGGGATAACAAAATCTGACAGGGAGGACATCCATTACCACTTAGGGTAAACATATCAAGGATGACTTGCCGAGGGCCGCCAGGAGGTGTGTTTATTACCGGTTACTGGGTAAGAATAAATTTGCTGGAGAAAAGCCGAAAAATAGGATTTACAACTACCGGTTATTGGGCAGCAGACCAAAAGGAGAGAATATTCGTCACCAATTAAAGTGAACATATCAAGGATAGACTCAAAGGAAAGAAAATTCGTCATCGGTTAAGATGAACATATCAAGGATAGCTTGCCTGGGGATGTTAAGGAGGATACCCGTCATCGGTTAAGATGAACATATCAAGGATAAACCGCCTGAACAAAAAAATATGAATTACATCTATCGAATACTGGATAGAATACCAGAAAAATAATATCCGTCACCGGTTAGGATGAACATATCAAGGATAAAGTCTGCAAAGGAGAGAAAAGAAGGATTTACAACTACCGGTTATTGGGCAGAAGACCGCAAAGAGAAGGAAACCAGTCATCGGTTAGGATGAACATATCAAGGATTAACTCTCTGGGGAACAAAATAGGGATTACAACTATCTTTTTACTGGGTAGAATACCAGAAAGAGAATATCCATCACCGATTATGATGAACATATCAAGGATAAACTCAAAGCAGAGGAAGAAAATATCTGCCATCCGTTAGGATGAACATATCAAGGATATACTTTCTGGGGAAACGCGAAAGCGGACCCGTTGGGAACAAGGGGTTACTTTTACCGGGTATTGGGCAAGAAGTAACAAACTGCAAACTAAGAATACTACCAGTTACTGGGTAATAAACTCTTAGGGAACCAAGGACATCTATCTAGGTAAGATCTAGAAATAAATGGTCAATCAAGACTCAACCCAATGAGGATATAGCTCAGGGGTAGTGGTTCCATCCAGATAATCAACTAGGAAGGAAACTGAAATAATAATCATCCACGAGGAAATAACTCAGTGGGGAAGGGAGAAAGGTTAAATTTCTTCTGCTTAGGGGGCTGACACTCTATAGTTGAAGGAGGACAGACACACCAAACATGTATGGGGATACAGTATCATCATAGCAGAGGATTAAAATCATGAAAATGCAATTATGCAATAAATGGAATTATACGAATGTATATGTATACGTATATGTATATGTATATGTATATGTATATATGATGATTATGCTGACAAAACAATCACAAAGGATACAAAATGTCGCTGATTTGAATTATCGATACAATTCCTAGTCAATCTTCACAGGGGATAAAACAACGGCTGGAGAGAGATCAAACATCTCGAAGGCTCAACCCTAGTTGGGGAAGAAAGGAGGAGATCTGCTAAACCCTAATGGTGGGCCCACGACTTGATACATATTTGAAGGGCTTTGTGATTGGCTTAAAACCCTAATCAGGGATAATTGGTGTTCAAGTGCTTTGCTTGGTTGACCTTGGATTCAGGATTCATCAAAGCCCTAAGCATTGATTTCGGAAGGTTATGAATAAGGTGGTTTTCTTTGAGGGAGTGGGAACCCCTAATTATGGTTATGGCATTATCATCCATTTGTGTGTGCGTTCAAGTTTGAGGACTTATCTTATTCATCTGGCCTAATATGGATGATTCGTTTGCTTGGTCAAGATTCATAGTCCTAATTGCTTGATTAAAAGTTCATTCAAGGCTCTGCATGTTCAAGACCTCTTGTTTGATTGATGTCCATCTAGGTTGATTCATAGTAGGACCTGAGTTATTTGGTTCAAGATATTATGGTCCATGTTCAATTGTCCATAAGCCTGAGTCATTTGGGTCAAGATATTGTGGTCCATATCCAATTGTCCATAAGAAAATACACATTTTTTTGCTTAAGTTGACTTTTTGTCAACTATTGACTTTTTGGTCAATCAGTTGACCAAAGTCAATGTACCATACTACCATCCCTCAATTACCTTGACCTTGGTCCCAATGCCCATCAAATTGCCTAAGTCCGTTTTAACCAAGTTATCCTCATCTTTGTTCATAATCACATAACCATTTTGTCAAATTTCATTCATGTTCATTTTTAATCGTGTTAAGACCATCACCATTTTAATAACGTGAATCATTCAAAATTAAATCTCACTTCCAAATTACATTTCAATCTTTCAAATTCCAAAGGTTACATCCAATTCTACAAACCAATTTCATTACACTATCACAACAAAATACAAAAATCAATTCAATTTTAACTTGTTCATTTAACTATTCCATTCCAATTCAACCATTAAACCAAGTCAAATTACACATTCAAACCATAAAACATACATAAAACATTACAGTACATTCCAATCTACACAATACCATTATACAACCACTATTGTTTCCAATCCAAAGTTTCAAGGTGACATCACCAAATACATTGTTCATAAGCCGAATACATTGTTCATAAGCCGAATACATCATTTCGGTACAACCAAAATCCATTCCCAACTAACAAAACCTGATTGAACCAAACTCCAATAACAGATTACCATGAGCATACCAGGTCACGGTACACGCAAGCCAATGTTAGCCATTCTGCAGCAGCTCAACTGTGGCACGACAACACGATACCAGCCTGAACTTGGAACCTGTAGAGAAGATAACTGAATTGATAATATATGTTGATCAATGTGGTAAACAATTAGACGAATATATACAGCAAAGAATTGAGAAACTGAATGCTAATAATAAGGAGTGGAACTAACAATCAAGCCTATTCCACTATTCCACTATTCCACTAACGTTACTGGCATGAAAGTAGGAAAATAATTACTAACTACTTATTACCCCCCAGCAAGCTGATGATTCGGAAGAACTCGAAGCTTGGAACGAAGAAAAGAAACTCTATCTTTGGAAAGTGGCTTGGTAAAGATATCGGCCAGCTGATCAACGGATGAGACGTGGCCAATTTTGAGAGTACCGGAATCAACCTGGTCACGAAGAAAGTGAAAATCGAGCGCAATATGCTTGGACCGTGTGCTGATAACCGGGTTCTTGGACAAGAAAATGGCACCAACATTGTCGCAGAGAAGCAACGGAGAACCAGTAATAGGCACATGAAGCTCAGAAGCAAGAATATTGAGCCAAAGCAGTTCGGCGGCGGTGTATGCCAGGGATCGATATTCCGCCTCAGTGCTTGAGCGAGCAACAACCTTCTGTTTGCGGGAAGTCCAGCTGATGAGATTAGATCCATGGAAGATTGCATAACCAAACTGAGAGCGGCTGTCGTCCGAATCCGAGATCCAACCCGCGTCGGAATATGCTAAAAAGGAAGTTGCTTGAGTTGGACTGAAGTGGAGAGAATGTGACAGAGTACCAGCAAGATAACGAAGTATTCTTTTGACAGCACGCCAGTGATCAAGTGTCGGGGAATGCATAAATTGACAAACGCGATTTACCGCATACGTAATATCAGGTCGGGTGATTGTGGCGTACTGGAGAGAACCGACTGTGCGTCTGTATAAGGCTGGATCATCGAATGGTTCACCTGCTCGGACTAGACGATGTTGTGGGTCAGCAGGTGTTGTTATAGGAGCAGCAGCAGACATGTTTGTGGACTCCAGAATATCTCTAACATAACCTTCTTGAGTGAGTTGAACCCCTGAACTGGTGCGTGTGATTTGAAGACCGAGGAAATAATGTAATTCTCCCTGATCCTTTAAAGCAAACACCTTGTTAAGATTAATTATGAAGTTATTAATCAAACCTGAATCCGTGCCGGTAATGATCAGATCGTCTACATATACAAGGATGTAGATGGTAGCAGCAGCAGAATGATGAACAAACAAGGACGTGTCTGATTGACAAGCCCGAAAGCCCTGTGTGACAAGGTAATGCTTAAGCTTGGTAAACCAAGCTCTTGGTGCTTGTTTGAGCCCGTAAAGAGCCTTCCGCAATTGACAGACATGATCAGGATGATGAGAATCCTCAAAACCCTTTGGTTGACGCATATAGACAACCTCAGAGAGCTCACCATTCAAGAATGCATTGTTGATATCTAATTGCCGAAGACACCATTGGTTGGATAAGGCAATGGACAAGACAAGGCGAATAGTTGTTGGCTTAACCACTGGGCTGAACGTCTCAAAGAAGTCTTTACCTGCTTGCTGACTAAAACCTTGTGCCACCAAACGAGCCTTGTGACGCTCAATACTCCCGTCAGATTTGCGTTTTGTCCTGTAAATCCATTTACAACCTACAACATTGACATTAGTAGGACAAGGAACAAGAGACCAAGTACCATTTTTCACAAGGGCATTATACTCTACAGTCATGGCATCTTGCCAATGTTTATGTTTGAGGGCTTGTTTGTATGTTCGAGGATCAGGTTCAGGTTTTAGAGTGGTAGCTAGGATTTTCGGTTTGAGAGAGCCGGTTTGGGCTCGTGTGGTCATAGGGTGAGTGGAAGATTGGGCGGGTCTGTAGTGTGAAGGAAAAAGTTGTTGTTGTTGTTGTGGGGCCGGCGGAGGAGAGAAATTAGGCAATGAATGAGAAGTGGGAGGAATTGTGGGTGAGGGCTGAATTGTAGGCTGAATTGCAGGTTCAGTTTGGAACGTGGCTGAAGGTGTGGGCAGTCCAACAGCTTGCTCTAATAAATTGGAATTTAATTCTGTAGAAGCAGGAGTAGATAAGTTAGGCGTCGAATTATTTGAAGAAACAAAATATGGGAATATACTCTCATTAAAAACAACATGCCTTGCAACATATATACGCTCAGTAGGTTTATGAAAACAGAGATATCCTTTGTGAGAAGTACTGTAACCAAGAAACACACATGGAAGAGAGCGAAAATCAATTTTGTGGTTGTTATACGGACGAAGAAAAGGATAGCAAAGACATCCAAAAGTTTTGAGAAAACCATAATTTGGATCTTTGTGATATAATTTTTGATATGGAGAATGGTAGTGTAAGGTGGGGGTAATGGTTCTATTGTGGAGATAAGTTGCAGTTTTGAAAGCATGTTCCCAAAAATCGTGAGGTAAAGATGATTGAGCCAAAAGAGTGAGGCCTTTTTCAATGATAATACGATTTCGGCGTTCGACCGCCCCGTTTTGCTCTTGTGTGTATGGACATGAAATACGGTGAGAAATACCGTGTTGTTTTAAAAAATTAGAGACATTGCGAAATTCACCCCCCCAATCGGATTGAAGATGTTTGATTTTTGCATTGAATTGTGTTTCAATCATAGTACGAAATTGCACAAAAGTAGTGAAAACTTGTGATTTGTGCGATAGAAAATAAATCCACACATATTTGGTGCAATCATCAATAAACAAAACGAAATACCGATTGCCATTAATTGAAAATTTGGGAGATGGACCCCATACATCAGAGTAAATCAGTTCAAAAGGAGTAGACGATGCAATATGCGATGATCCTAAAGGAAATCGATGGCTCTTTCCAAGTTGACAAGAGTCACATACATTGGGAAATTTATTTGAAGAAACTGGTAAATTAAAAGAGGAAATAAGACGACGCAATAGAGGTTCATGAGGATGAGCAAGCCGCTGGTGCCAGCCGTGGACAGATGTACGGACGCCGGTGAGAGCCATGGTTGGTCGAGTTTTATTCTGGATAGTGTTAATGCAGTAGAGGCCGTTGTTAATGCCCCCGCGGAGGATGGTTTGACCCTGAAAGGTTTTGACAAGGCAATGATGAGGCCAAAACTCTATATAAACCTTATTATCCTGTGTAAATTTGGATACACTGAGAAGGCTTTTTGTGAGTTTAGGAACAATGAGAACATTAGGCAAGCGCAAATTATGTAAAGTAGAATTGCCAATGTGAGAAATAGATAAAAGGTTACCATTGCCCACTTGCAGTTTGTCATTGCCTTTGTAGTCATCAGAGATGGTCAGCTTCTGAAAATCTGGAGAAGCATGATCAGTGGCACCGGTGTCGAAATACCAAGAAGGATCGATGGCACTTGAAGACGTAGCCTGAGAAGCATAATGAGCCTGCTTTGATGTACTGCGCGGGTTGGGCTTGCGTGAGGGAAAATCAATCTGATTATTACGTTGCCAACAATCCACAGCCTCGTGACCTGGACGCCCACATAATTGGCACTGTGGACGGCGACGGCGGAACTCACCACCGTTTGTTGCACGAACGTCACCTCGGGAGTCGCTCCTGGAATCCCCGCGAGAGTAGGCGCCACCAGAATTGTTGGTATTATATGACCGGCCAGATTGCCGACCGGCGACGTGGACAGAAAGAATTGGTGCTGGAGATGAAGGAGCCAAGGGAGCGATGGTGGATTGGCGAGTCAGTTCTTGAGCGAGTCGTGCTTCCTCCTGAAGCAATTTGCCCACCAGGTCGTCAACAGAAGCATCATCACTGTGGATCATGAATGCAGTGGCGAAGGCGCCGTAAGAGCTATCTAGCCCAGAGAGGATGTGACCAATTAGGTCCTCATCAGAAACAGGGTGCAGGTTTGCAGCGAGGGAGTCAGCAATAGAGCGTTTTCGCTCGATGTAATCCATGATAGAGAGAGACCCCTTAGGTAGAGATTGTAACTGCAATTTCAGGGACATCCGCCGAGCACGAGTCTGCGCCTGGAAAGTTTTCTCGAGTGCTGTCCAGGCCATGTGGGAGGTGGTGCTACGAGCAAAGATGGCGAGAGTTCTCTCAGAGAGAGTTGATTTGAGCCACAGCAGAACCAACCTATCGCGACGCTTCCAGGCGAGATAGTCAGGGTTGGGTTCTTGGGTGATTGTTCCATCTTCAGCAGCAATGGAGCGAGTCTGTGGCGGTGGATTTGGGGCCAGCAAATGAGGCTCAAGATCAAAGGTTTCGAGAGCAGAGATGACAGTGGTGCTCCAAAGGCAGTGATTTTCATTGTCAAGAGTGATTTTGATTGGAGGAAGTTGAAAATTGATCTGGGATGATAATGAATTGGTTAGGGCCAGTAGGTTGGGACTATTGCCAGCCATGGGAGTGAAGGTGGTTGGAAAAAAAATTTCAACCTGAAGCTCTGGATACCATGTAGAGAAGATAACTGAATTGATAATATATGTTGATCAATGTGGTAAACAATTAGACGAATATATACAGCAAAGAATTGAGAAACTGAATGCTAATAATAAGGAGTGGAACTAACAATCAAGCCTATTCCACTATTCCACTATTCCACTAACGTTACTGGCATGAAAGTAGGAAAATAATTACTAACTACTTATTAGAACCGAACCGGCCACCAGAGGAGAACCTATTCATAAACTGCAAATGGATACAATGCAGACCAAAATCAATTTAATTTTGACAGCATAATACGAAGCCGAATTGAAATTGAACAAATTCATAACAGAACAGGACCACCAAGCAGTTCCATAACAAAAGAGTTGATTTGATGTCAACCTGTAAAAAATCCACACAAAAAACATATAATGAAGTCCAAACTAACAATGGTTTCCAAGGCCCCTATCCTAATCTCATGTTCTAAATAAATTAAGTATCACTAACTCACTTATGCGGTTTCTCCCTCTGAGATCCCTTTATGTCTAATCAAGCTAGAAGTGTTAGAGAATTATGAAAAATAGCTTCCATCAGAGTTGGCCGTGTAACTGTAACTCCTAGATTTTCACTGCAAAGATTGACTAATGCTGAACCGAGTCCTACTAGACACCATTGGGATTTGATACCTGACATTGAGAAAAGCTAACTGTTGAAGGTATCTCACCATGGGCCAACAACTCGCAAGCTGCAAGCTGCAACCTGCAACAATCCACATGCATCTTACCAACAGCAGCTCTGCTCACGTCCAAGTATGACAAAAAATGAGAAGGCAATGGGAGGAACTGCTTGTAGGTACACGCAAGCAGTATCATAGCAGAAAAGCTGCTGCCAAAATGCAAAAACAAAAGCTATCGCCGCTGCAAGCACACCAGCATCACATTCTGCACCCTGCAAAAGATGGAAATAACAAAGCAATGTTCACATGTCATTCCAATTCTAACCCATCACATTAACAACATATTCTACACTAGCTCAGTTTTCAAACTGTGAACCTAAGTTAACCATGACAGGTTCAGAACCGAACAAATCGCCAACCCTTCGCAATCGCCAACAAACCGCATTCCTAACAATCATTTAAAACAACCATTATCATAACATTGCAAGCATATATCCTGCACCGGCATTAAATTTCATCCATAACACATATTGACCATTCAAAACAATCAAGCATTAATTCATAATACATCATATTACATTAGCAGTAACACATAGCCTACATTTATTCAGTCTGACCAATTGAAGCGTGACCACATCTAAACCAACATCTCCAGACATGATTGTGCACAACATCACAACATCCCAGGTTTATTTGTTTGTTTTTTTATTAACATTCTTTTAGTATTTCTAGATAGTTATGTATTTACATTAGATTGGGCCCAAGTAAGTAATCTTTTTACCCTAGCCCATCATGTCTACACCCTCTTATGGTATTTGTCTTGATTTTTTTTTTTGGATTGATTTTATTATTATTTAGATTAATAACAAATTCATTGATTAAAATTTTATTTGATTAATTTTTTAGATTTTAATTAATAAATTTTTTATTTTTTATAGATGATTTGATTATATGTTACATCGATTTTATTGTGTTGCAATTTCGGAATTTTAAATTCAATTTAGTTTTCGAAAATTTTTAGACGCATAGATTTTTGCTCAGCCTCTTATAAAGTTATTCCTACATGAATCCACTTTAAGTTAGTCTAGACCCAAATTCAATTGCTTTCAATTTCGGTTGGATTCTGGTTTCGTGGCATACTCTACGACTTTCTTACAAGGAGCACTTGATCAACATCAAGTCAGTCTTCAAAATCTAGGCAACTCAAACTATTTTCAAATCATTTTCAAGCTTACATGAATCAAACCTCGACTAAACATCGAGTGATTTTTCTTAAAAACAAATGTAATTTCTAAACCATTTTTTAAGTAAAGACAAAAGAAGAGGACTGTTGGAATCTAGAATTCTAGTGGAACCTCGAGTGATTGATCCTGAGGCTCATATCTTATTCTCATCAAATATTCGTCATTCACTTAAAAAACATTCAAACAATCAAACTTTTTCTCGCCGACATGCGATTAATCTTAAAAACCTTTTTTAAAAAATGAAATATATTTCATCTTGAGATGATGCGAATCAATTCTTAATCCATAATCGTTGATTTGAGATAAATGACATTTTCCCGTGAATGTTGATATGTAGAAATATATTCAATGCGATACAAACGCCCGCTCCTCACCTTGGGTAAAACAATGTTTATCTATCGATTGCGACAAAATAGCTTTTCTATAATCGACCAACAAACAAACATTTTCTACTCAGAACTACATATTCCTTGAGTTCTCCATCGGACCCAAAGATACGTAGGAGCAAAATCCGCAATCTTGTCAGACACAATAATAAAAAACTTTTTCGATCCGTTTCTTTTTCTTTTTACATTTTTAATAAATCGAAAAAAACAAATAACATAAGCTAACATTCAAATCACAAGTTAAACTAAAAGATTCCCGTTTAGTACAACGAACGTGAGGGGTGATAATATTTTCCCCTACGTAATCGGCTCCCGAATCCAAATATGGTTGTGACGACCATGTTGTTTTCCAAAGGCTTTATCGATATTTTTCTATTCCTTCATTGGGACAAATAAACCTCGGTGCCGACTTTGTTCGAACATTTTTTCCGCGAGCGTGTGATGTGCTTTGCGAAGGAACGTACTTTTCGAGGTACGAAAGTTGCTAATAAGACTTTCAAGACTTATGACATTCAGGTATTTGGGCTCCTGAATAATTGTGAGTTTGGGTATGTACTTAATAGGAATACTCATCAAGATCTTCTTTATATGGTAAACAATAGTGTAACTTTTGCTAGGGATCTGAAGGCCTTATACAAGAGTTTGAAACCTAGAAAATATGGTTTCAATTTTCTCGTCATCCTTCATCCAGAATAACTCATAGTGTTAAACAAGAAGATTAGCCTTAGTTTCTTTCACTTGTTGATTCCCTTCATAAGTGGAAGTCAACTATTCAAAGATAGTTTTAGCTGTAGACTTCTCAATGATTTTAATATATTCAGATTGAGGTAAAGCCTTAATCATAATACCCCTTACTCAGTGGTGCTTTTTGTAGACTTTCTTTTGGGCTGGTGTATGAATTTGTCTATCTTTCACCATCCTAACACCATCAATAGTCAAGTCAATTCCATCCTGAAGTATATCTCATTAATCATCATTAAGTCCAATGATGTAAGTATACATTTTGCTCTTCCACCACCCAAACTGAATGGAATCACCACCGAATGATGGTGGTTTAGAAGAATAATGACTTTTCTCAAAAGCATTATAGTCATAAGAAACAGTAGGAGCAAACATGATATTCAAGTAAATTTCTCAGGATCGATTCATTGTACCATGATTAAGTGTTTAGCATAACATGTGCTCTGATACTAACTGAAGGTGAAAAAAGTACACAAGAAATGGGGATTGAATTGTGTGTTTAAAAATTTGTTCCACTTTTGAACTCAGAAGTTTAGAGTCTGAAAACATTCATAGTCTGTTGATAGAATGTATTACAACAACGGAAAATAAAGTTCAAAAGTAAAAGCAAGCAACATACAAAGAATATCCTGGTTCCTCTCCTCAATTGAGAGTAGTCCATTCCTCTTGCCTCAATAAGAGCTTTTCACTATAACCAAACTAATTACAAATTCTTAAGCCACTACTCAAGACTTCATGCTCAAACAACCTTGAATGAAACTTCCTTGCTTAAGCCACTACTCAAGACTTTTTGCTTAAACCCTTTAGTCTAAGACTTCCTTTCTCAATATACCTAGAATGAGACTTCCTTCTTAAACCCTTGGTTTAAGACCTCCTTGCTCAAGCACGCAGGAAAGAGACTTCCTCTACTTTAAAAAAAAAATAGTTGACAAGATGACTATTATACTTTGATACACAATCAGAACTATAAAATTTGCGCAAAAATCACAAAGGTTTTCAACCTTTCTAAGATTTCTAAGATAAGAAATCTTAAGATCTTATGCAATAACAATTACAATAACATCTCAGAGTTATGCTAAGATCTTTCAATGTGTTGTGATGTTGTAACATTCCTTTGAGTCTTCAGCTTCCTATTATAGAGACAGAAAAAGATTCGTTAGAGGTTTGAACAACAACAAACTTAATGAAGAAATATGCCAAGAGAGACATTAGAGACTTGCATCTGGTCAAAAGATTTTTCCACTGAATAATAGCATTGTCCATATCACCTTTTAAGTAACTAGGTATTTACCAAAAGGTAGTACATACTGAAGAGGTCACATCACCATCCTTGAGTTTTGCCAAACAAAACCTTAGTTGAATCTTTCTAGAAATTTAAGGCTTTGATAAGACAAGTCTTCTTTGCTGCAGTGTACGGATCAACTGCTCTCCATGTCTTTAGAAATTAAGTTGTCATCAAACGCTGGGTCATGAGACCAGAGTCTGATGCCTTTAGATTCTGATGAACATCTTCATATTCTGATCATCCAAAATTTGAGTATACCTTCTTCACTTATGCTTTCAACAAGATTAATGATGAATTCTTTAGTTTATGATCCTGCACACTTGAACAAATATTAGTAAACCCTATTGTTCTTTAAATACTTTGTTATCATCAAAACCTTTTAAGGGCATAAACAAATCTTGTTCCAAAAGCGAACATTATGTGCGGACATTAAACATATGACTATCCTTTTTCAGGTTGTGGAATTTTTTCCTCGCTTACAGATCCCATCACAAGCTTTTAAGTTATTTCAAAGATAAACATTGGATTGTTTAGTGCAGTTTCTCTAACTCTCAAGATATTTATGTCATTAACTTCTCACTCGCCACTTTCCTTAGAATAGGCCAATGCTAGGGGTATTGAGGATTCCTTGCTTTGGATATCACATGGCTTATTGATCGAGATGTCCATCTTTGAGCCATTTCTCTTAAATGTCATCACTTTACTGCTAATCAACCCTTTCACCCTAGTCTTGAAGGAGTTTCAATTTTCAGTGGTATTTTTCAGACCCCAATTTTGTCTAGGCATTTTAAACTTTCATGCATTCAACCTTATTTTATTTTGTTTAGAATAAAATTTTGGTTTTACAGACAGATCAGATGAATTGATTTCTTGATCGCGTATGAAATCAGTGAACAATTTTTACAAGTTTGGGTCTGCAATTGTTTGTTTAATCAATATACGTTATGCATAGTTTGAACTAGTGTGCTCAAATTATTTTTCATGCCTTCGGGTGGCCGCATTTTCATCAATCTGAGCCTTTTAAACCAAACCTTTTTTATTGCAAAGTTTGATCTTTACCTACCTGTTTTACGGAAATTTATTACGCGTAGATTATTTTAATGCGTTCATTTTATTTTTTCGCGCATTTTCCCGTCTGATATTTATTCATTTCAATTCCTTCTATTGTTTTTTTTGTCAAAATATCAAGAAAAAACAAATAGGAACAAATAAATAATAATTTGATTTTTATTTGTTTTTATTAAAAACATATTTTATTTCACTTAATTTTTTAAAACTCATTTTTTATTCTCAAAATATCCAAGGGCCATTTAGGAATTACACCAAAAATAAAACCCTAATTTGTTTACTAAAAGCTTAGCTTTTGACCATTGGATTCAAGTAATCAATAGCTCACAATCAATATTCCTTATTTCACTTAGATCTCTCTATTACCGATTAAAATGGAAAAAAGAGAAAAAAGAGTTTTTAGAAAGAAAAAAAAGAGGACTTCAATGACATGGGGAGAACACGTTAATTTTTCCATTCTGATCCCCAATGAACTGTCATCTCTCAATGAGCAAATAAAAAAAGGTAACAAAAAAAAAGAGTGGCATCAATAGAAAGCTTCAACGTGATTTTTTTTTTCACTAAGTGAACTCATCACCATATACTATTCATAACTTCCTTCCTTCATAACCACAAAATTGTTGTACATCTATAACACATAATCGTATTCCACCCTCTCCAAACTCAACAATGAACACCATCATCACGTCACAAACCTCCAGTCGGTGAACAAGCTTCCACAATAAACAACAAGACATTACACGGCCAAAACACTTAAACCCACCATGACACCAACTAAACCGCCAACGCATCCGTCATAGACCTCTCCGGCTAGCCGCGAAGAATCACCGACCACACAGAAAACATGGCTTGAATTACTTGGTTTGAAGAAAACTTTTCTTGAATTACTTGGGGCATCTCTTGACTAGTATATGGGCCTCGAGTGCAGCAAGATCCGATCTTGGAAGGACCTATCTGAATCCTTTATTGAAACAAAATAAGTATAACTTAGACATGGCTCCTACAAGGCTACAAATGCAAAATCATATTCAGAGAACAAACAAAACTTTTAAAGAGTATGCTCAGAGATAGCGAGAAATGTATGCTCACGTTAGACTTTTGTTGTCTGATACAAAATTGACTGACATTTTCGTGGGTACACTTTAGGGTTTGTATTTCGAGAAAATGGTCGGTAGTATGTTTTCAAGTTTCTCTGACATTGTGACAATCGGTGAACATATTGAAAATGGTCTGAAAACTGGGAAGATTATCGACACTTCTAATCGAAAAGCAGTGGCCAAGAAACCATAAGGTAGCTTCGCTAAGAAAAAGGAAGGGGAGACGAGTGTTGTGATGGAAAATCTCCACCCCCAATTTCAACCTTATATGGCTCCCATGCCATATTATCCCTATCCTTAAATTATGGATGCCCAATACTAGGAACCACCATTCCAATATCAACCATAAACTCAGTACCAACAGCCTCCGCAGGCTCAAGCTCCTTGACATTAGCAGTCGCCCCAGGCTCAAGTTCATCAAAACCAATAGCCTATTTAGAATGACATAAACCAAGGGCGTGTGACTAATAGGCCATGGAATAATAATGGAAGACATCCTCAATATGATAAGATTCTTGCAACTTACACCCAATTTCTACCTTACCTTGTTCACGTAGGTGCAATCTGTAGCGGGGTATTCGTTACCATTAGAGATATTGACTAAATCCAAGGTAAATCATACAAGTCGAGTCGCCACCGCACTTCTATTTATCCAAAGGAATGGTTAGAAAGCGAACAAAAACCTAAAAGTTTTATCGAATCAAAAACTAGTAAAAGAGAGTCAGAGATCTGGGTAAGGGGGTTGGTTATGCAATGAGAAGGTGTTAGGCACCCAAAACATCCTAGGTACTCCTAGGGAACCCTTTTCATATTTGTTGTAAGGTTGGTATTTTGTGAAAATTTATTTGTGCAAACATGATTGAAGAGATGAGAAAAGAATATACAAGTTTTATTTACATTTTTGTGTTTGAATGGATGAACCCATTGCCTACGTACCATCTTAAAAAAGATTAGGATCAAAACCTCGTAGTTCAGGGTAAAAATCTCAAAATGAGTGAGTGGATTGATTAGTCTAAAATCCTTAAGGTCTTTTGTTATCCAAGGGAGAAAACTCAACCTAAAACCACAAATCCACCATGTGAGGATAGCTTCAACATGCTAGTGAGGGGTTAACCCTATAATAAGCATGGAAGACTCATTGTCCATCACTAAGGATAAAGGTGAGTATTATATCTACCTCAAGGATAACTCAAACCTAATAGCAAAGGTTATAAAAAAATTTGATTAAAGAAGTGGCCATTGAAACCACAAAAGTATTTGAATGAGTTATATTTACCAATGAGAAGTATTTACAAAATGGTCAAATTTGACTTAGAAGTTCAATTCAAAATAAGTGTTATGAAAAGAAAGTTTGAAAATCAAAAGCATAAGGCTTAAGTTTCTAATGTTAAAAAACAAATGTTAAATGTTTGCACAAAAGTTTTGGCTTGGGTTAGAGTGGAGAGAAGAAGAAGAAGGGCTAAGATCCTAAGCATACAAGAGGTAAGAGATAAGAAACAAAACCACAAATGGAGTTCCTTTCTTGAGATCATATTGATGATCAAAGTAGCTCCCATCCTTTGGAATAAGCAATCACAATCATAAACTCAAAGAATCAACAATCAATGAATTCTTGGACAAGGCTCCTCAATGTATCTTGGATCTCTCTCTCTTAGAAGCTCATGGTAATGGTTCCTCAATTAATCTCAAGTTAGAAATCCTAGCACAAGAAAACACACATCAAAAGGTTCTATAATACAATCAAAGAATGGACAAGAGGAAGTTTAGAATAGGGTCCTTTCAATGTTCATCCTTAAGCTTTAAGCATTCTAAAGGCATGAGGCCTAGTTGCTCTTTGACATTTAAGCACTCTAAAGGCATGAGGCCTAGTTGCTCTTCAAACTCCATTTGCTTGGGTAAGGTCCTAAAATCTAAGTCCATTTTGTCCAATTCTTCACATTTGAGTTCACAACAAACAGACAAACACAAGCACAAAAGATATATACACAATTATATACCCAAGTGGGCAAAAGGCAAATGGCATTAACATAAACATGTGCTCCAATGAGCAAAGGAAAAAGCAAATGAATAATATGTGCAAGAATGATAAATTGCATAAAAGTAAAGTGTATAAAATAAATGTTAATTGTTAATGGTTAATAGTTAGTGTGCCATAAGGCAAATTTAGCGCTATGTTAAGCAATCGTAATTGGACTTATGTAGAAGTCACAACTATCTAAGGCCGGTCAATAATAATGTAGGCAACAACACAAGTTAGAAGTCTTGATTAGTGAACCAAGTTCTAACAACTTGCCATGCCAAAAAGAAGAAGAGAATTGATCTTGTATTGGTTTAAGTCTTTTGCATGATTTAGGAAACAACCTATCCTTAATGCAAAACCATTCACTTGATCAATTGATCAAGATGAATTAGATTTGGATCAAGGAAGATTAAGTCTCCCTAATCAATGCTAACTTATCAACCTTCAACTCATTGATCAAAAAGAAAAAAGAAGAAGAAAAAGAAGATGAATAATGGAAATGGAAATGGAAAGAATAAAATGCAAAAGGTGAATAAGAATGTACCAATCCATGTGTGTTGACCAAATGACATTGAGAGTCAAAGTCAAACAACGAGAAATCAGAAATGAGATGAAGATTGGAAGTCAAACAATAAGCAAAATATTTTTGGCATTTTTAATATTAAAATAAACTTGAATTAAAAATAAAAGAAAGGTCAAACTTCAAAATCACTTCAAATCAACTTTGAAAAGTCCAAGTGATTTATCCTAAGTTCAGCAAGGTCAAACAAAGTTTGACAAAAAAATTCAGCATTTTTAAAAGTCAGAAACTATTTTTAATCAATTAAAAATGCATAAAAATAACCCAATTGAACTAAAATCTCAAATAAATCTCAAATAAATTAAAAAATTGATGAGAATATTTTTCATAGATTCATCATCATTCAAATAGGTTAGGAAAATATTTTTGTATTTTTTGAATATCAAAAACTATTTAAAATGAATTAAAAATAACCAGAAAAGAGAAAATTCACAAAAAATATCAAATGACAAAATAAAAAATGTTAAAAATCAAAATCAGAAACTAGATATTATTTGGAGAAGAATGCAATTGGTCCCATATTTTTTGGAATTAAAATGAAGAAGATATGAATTTTTGAAAATAATGGAAATAAAAGAAATAAAAATCAGAAAATAAGAAATTAAAAAAAAACAAGGAGCGTCTGATCAAGCCTCATTAATTGACATGGCTGATCAAAAAAACAATGTGTCACACAAACATTAAAACAAAGTCATAACATCGGACAGTGGAGATTAAATATGGAGATCAAATCCAAGGGCTCATGATGCATCTGGCAAAGGGACGGCCACCGGAGCCACCTTCTTCTCCGGTGAGCATGAAGATTCCGGTGACATTTGCAGGTTTCAAAAGCTTAACCAAAATACACGATCCATACATCATTGGAAAGCTGGGATGATGTACATCATCCCTGTACCACTCAATTCCATTCTAGATCTCTATATTGAGAGAAATCAGAGATGGAAATTCTGTGATGTTCTTGTGAACTTGATGGATTTCAAAAATTAAATGCATAATAATGATGCCTCTATTGAGAGGACTTCATCCAACACAAAATCCAATCAAATAGATCAATAGATGATGAGTTTCGAAGAAAAAACCAGTTGAAGAACAACCTTGGATTCTGGAGATTTGAGCTTGTTTCCTCGCTTCCTTTGGAAAAACAGAAGTGCAATGGACTAAAGGATGAAGGTCTAGGAGCTTTAGATCCAAAGATTCAACCAGATGTAGTTGAATTTTAGATCTGAGAAAATTGAAGAAAAGTGAAATAGCTCCTTTGGTGAGAGGTTAGGTTTTCAATTCAGCAGCATTTCAGGTTGATTCATGGATGAAATTTGAATGGAGTGGGGCTCTTATTTATAGATGGAATGGCAAGGTAAGTGTGACCAAAGTCGTGTGCATGGAATTGGATATTCATTGCATGGGCTTGCATGATCACTCAAAAGGCCCAAAATCAATGCCAAATGCACTCTGAAGCATAATTGAACTGAAATGGTCGTGGAATTGGCAATGCACAAGCTTGTATAATGAGTTACAATGTGTTATGCATAATCATGCCTAAAACTTCTCCTCTTTGAAAATGCCATTTTCCAAATCCAAACATGAGCATGTGAGTAATGGTTGGAAGGGTTTTGATGTAAGGAACAATTCTTATGTTGGGCAAAAATCCATTTGAAGTGTGTAAATTTGTGAAATTTGAGTTTAAAGTGCAAGGTGCAAAACATGTAAAGGCAAAGTTTCTAAATTTGGCCAATGTTCAAGCCCCTCTATTTTGATGATTCAAGCCTCAAATGAAAACACCTCCAACATCAAAGTTGTAGATCTTTTCAAGATAATCAAAATGGACTTAAATTTTGCATCATTTGGATTTTTGATGAAAGAGTTATGGGCACTTGAAGTTGGACTTTTTTGCCTTTCAATGCATTTGGTCCAAAGTGACCTATAATGTTTTGCATTATCACATGTATTTATTTTGAGATTTTGAAATTTTGTTCAACATAACATTTTAAGTAGACATCTTAAGCTTTACAATGCATTTGATCCCACCTCAAAATCATAAAAAATGAATGAGTTATGTTCTTGGGAAGTTGACCCAAAATTAGGGTTTCAGTCAAAATGACCTATAATGTCTTAGAATGGGAGATGACCTTCAAAGCTTCAAATCAATTTTTGATGAACAGGAAAGTTGTTCATATTGTCCTTAAGAACATTTTTTCTTTTGGAATCATCTCCAGTTGACCAACACATAAAAAGTTAGGTCTCAGTGCATTTCAAAATAGTCAGATGAATTGACTGATCAACTTCTCAAGTCCACAACTCATATCCTGATGAAATGATGATTGAGGACACTCAAGTAAGTTCAAATATTCATGAAATGATGAGTTAAAGAACTTCCCTTGGTTGCATTTGATCATGAGCTGAGGTTGCTTCAAGAGCAAGGCATTGTGGTGCACAAATGGATTATGGTTTCTTTGGAGGACAAACCTCAAACCCTTTGACTTGCTTTGATCAAAAATGATGAATTGAGATGCTAGGGAAGAATATTTTATGGATGAGAGCTTTGAGAACCATTACCATGCTTGCTTTCATCTTCATTTGGCCATATCTCTGCACAAAGGATCTCCTTGAAGCTCTTGACTTTGTGATTGCTCAAGCTACAAACAAAAGATGTTAGTGACATATTTTTGTGCTTTTGGTTAATAAGCAAAAATAAGAAAAATAATGATATACAAATCAAACATGCTTGGTGATCTCAAATCACTCACAAGAAGTCCCACCCAAAGGTAAAGGGAACCAAGATGCTTATGATCCTTGAGGCTTTGCAAATGCAATGTTATGATGCCATGAGGGATCTTTAGGGCCAAAATTAGGGTCTTACACAATCGTGCCTAAAGAAACCCCACAAACCACTTCCTCTATAATTCCAGGCATAATCTTAATGCTTCCTATGCATATCATGCTGGATATATAAAACATGTTACTAAGGATGGTTGGTCTCTTAAGAACAAGGTGCAAGAGCTTATCGACCATAATATTTTATCTTTCTCGAAAGAGAAGCCTAATGTCAAAACAAATCCCTTGCCTATTCATAACAGATTTTCGGTTAATGTGATCGAGGAAGAAGAATGTGATGAGTTGGTTAGAGAAGTGTGTCATACGGTGAACTGACTTTGTGTGTTTTTGCTTTGGAAAGCAAATGTCGCGGTTAGCAAGAGTCGCCACCGACTTTTCTTTTATCCAATAAGGAAAGGTGGAAAAGAACAGGAAAGACCTTAATTAGATTTTGGGTTTGGGAGGTACATTATACAAAAGGAAGGTGTTAGCACCCTTTGTATCCATGGTTATCCATGGGCTCTTAATTGCTTGATCACTTATGTTTGTCTGAAAAAAAGTGTTTGTGAATTGCTTAAAAAATGTTTTGAAAAGAGAGTTTAACTTTGTAATGATTCTTGTACGAATGTATACAAAGTATTTATCTCGTTTAATTTTGAAAGCGGTTTAGAAAAATATAACTTGGCAATGATTCTAGTACGAATGTATACCAAGTGGTGATTTTCTAGTATTTGCAAAGTGTGAGGTATGAAAAATGTTTTAAGTTGTGAGCCAGCAATTAAGAGTTATACCCACCCAAGGTCTTTATGGGCATTTCCTATCCTTATGAGGGTAAAACTGTCCTTACTATTGAGAAGTAAGTAGTCTTATCCCTTTGGATGTAAAGGGACATCGTAGGGTCATCGTTTGGTCATTGAAGGCAACATTTGTAAGGATACCTTAGCATTCGAAGGGACGATCATCATTTAACCGTAGGCTACAACGACGGGTCATCGAGGGACAAAATCATATATTCGCAGGCAACATCCGAGGGACAATGATTTATTGTATAGGGACATGATGATTTAATCGAAGGGTCTTTGCTAAGTGTATCCCCACATTCGCGGGATATGACCATAATACCGTAATATCGTGAGGCAACAAAGAGAGGTCCAAGATCACATATTCAAAGGCAATATTTTATAATCAATTAGTTAGTTGTAATCAATTAGGTAATTAGGTCCACGTTATAATCAATTAGGTAATTAGGGTGAATCTCCACAATGGTATCCCACAAATAAAGTGGAATACCTAGCAAGCTACCTTCTCGTGAGTATGTGAACCCTTACAAAATTCAGCAAACAGGTCAGAATACCAAATCAAGGTGCGGTCAAGAGTCGCACCCAACAAAAAGCATCACAACAGAAATAGTGTTAGGTGAATAATATATGATTACAATAAAACATGTCAGATAAGCAAAAATCAGAACGAAAAAATCAGCGACTGTCACGTTCACTCCTGCCTCGCCTAGCGACGGCTTAGCGAATGCTCGCTTAGCGATGTGCTAGCGAGCGGCTGCGGGTTCTGGTTTTAATAACAGTACAATTCCAGAAAGCTCCAAACCCTATGGCATCCATCATAGAAATTACATGGTTAAACGTTCAAGACATTCATACATACTTAAATTCACATGCAAGACTTAAGATATTTTTATAAATTCAATCATAATGCCACATGCAAATTAAGAACATAAAGCGGTAATGGTAATGCAAACCTGTTTGCAATTGAATTGCAACCTTGAATTGGCAAGTCACTCTTAGGGTTGGTGCCGGATTGAGTTGGGCGGAGATAACCTTGGCGCAGATGAGTTTCCTTCAGGGTTTCCTTTAGGGTTGCTCTGAATTCTCTGGGTTAGCCTCCAGGGTTTGCTGTGTTGCTTCTGTTAGGGTTTCCTTGCTAGGGTTTATGTCCGTCTGCCTCTGTCTCCCTTTTTCTGAATGAAGTTCTGCTATTTATAATAATTTTTGTGACCTGATGGGCTCAGAATGAAACCCAGAATTTTCTGGTATTCGCAAGCTTCGCTAGGCGAAGGAGTTGCTCGCCTAGCGAGCATGCCAGTTTGGGCCATTTTCTGGATTTGGCCACCTGTGTGCTGGGTCTTTGTTCCTGTAAGACCAGTGTCTTGAAAAATGAATTGGAGTGCCTTAAAAAATGCCTTGTAACATTAACGGGTAAATTTTGGGGTATGACAAAGTGGATAGGGTAAAAACTCTTATGACGATTGCATTGAGAAAGCTGCAAGAGCATGGGTTCCTAAAAGGTCTTTATGATGGTTGTACGGTTTGTGAAATAGAACCTGATGAATATGTTGAAATAAAAAGTTGCATGCAAGACTTGATAAACCAAGGGGTTATCCAATTCATCAAAGCCAAAGTTTCTGAAGAGGTGTCAACCATTGAGTCGTTTACTATCATTTATAGGAAGAAACAAGTTGAGGTCCCTAAAAAGAAGATTCAACCTATCAACATTTGCATCCCTGGACCTTTCCCTTATCAGAGTACCAAGGTAGTGCCTTGGAGATATGATACCACTGATTATGCGGGTGGAAAAGTAATATAATTCTCTGAGGCCGTGATTGTGAATATAGCTGGAACTAATGGCATGACCTGTAGTTGTCGTGCATTTGCTCCTAAATACACTCTAAAGGCAGTTTTGTCACCAATAATTCCTCCTCTAAAGGATAAGTTTGTTTCAATGACCTATACTCAACAAAAAGGGGCATCAACATCATCAACGTCCATTCCTGCTACTACATTTGTGCCAACTGTCCCACCTGTAGCAAATGACACTGCAAGCAAGTCAGTAGAAACTGCCAATTCCATATGCAAAGAGGCAATGAATGAGCAAGAGAAGACTGAGAAGCATAAGAACGAGGTGTCTCTAGAAGAGGGACAAGATTTCCTTAGGTTGATCAGAAAAAGTGGATTTAAAATTATGGATTAACTTGGGAAAACACTATCAAATATCTCGATCTTATCCCTATTGCTGAGCTCTGAGGCTCATAGAAAAGCTATGATAAAGGCCCTGAGTGTTGCGTATGTGATGCATGACATTATTATTGATCAATTTAATGATGTAGTGGTGAACATCATAGTAAGCCGATATTTGGGTTTTTAATGAACCTGAGCTGCCTGCTGATGGGACTGCCCATAATAAAGCTCTACATATATGTTACATGCAAGGACACATTAATGTCTTGAGTCCTGGAGGATACTGGTTCTTCTCTTAATGTGATGCCTAATAATACATTAAGTCAGTTGCTAGTGGAAGGGTCTGAGATAATGGCTAGTGCTCTAGTCGTGGGAGCATTTGATGGTTCTAGAAGAGAAGTCATTGGTGAGGTAGACCTACCTATCCGTATTAGACCGTATTGGTTTACCATTACTATTTAATTAATGGACATCAACCTAACATACATTTGTTTATTGGTAAGACTGTGGATTCATACAGTCGACACAATGACCTTTACACTGCACCAAAAACTGAAGTTTATGTTTTAGGACAAATTGGACATTATTTTTGGGGAAGAGGATCTACTTGTTGGTGACTTTTCATCTATCTGGTATGTGGAGACCGAATAAGGCATAACTGAAACCCCTCTTCATTGGTTAGAGTTTGAATATGTTAGCTCTGGTACCTCAAATCAAGATAGGACATTAGTGGTGGTTCTGTCATCTCTAAAAAGCGCCAAAGAAACTCTAGAGAGAGGCATTCCTCCTAGTTGGGGACAAATAGTTCATGTTGCTGAAAAGCATGATCACTTTGGTATCGGTTACTCTCCATTTTCACGCCTACCAGATCCAAAGAACCAGAAGAATTTCAACCCTATTAGATTCAACAATGTAGGCTTTCAAAGTGATCACACTGTGGCAGTTATTAATGATACTGGCAGTAGTAAAAGAGAAGTTCCTAGTTTTATGCACAAGTGCCCACCTGGCTTCAAGCTGAACAACTAGACGGGTTATGTGGTCCCCATGGTCTTTCCTGAAAAAACGTAATGCATTTTGTTTTCCTCTCCCTTGTCTTAGCCTGAGACAAGAAGATAGCTTGTAAGGGCATCCTTGTTTTGAAACATTATATGATTAATAAAAAAATTATTTTTGCATTCAAAATCATGTTCTTTTCCTTTATGTTATTTTACTTTTCACTAAAATAAATGGCAAAAGTTTCTTTTTCTTTTTACACTTTTCAAAAATCATTCTAAAATAAGCTCATAAACATGCAAAGAAAATAAATACATTGGTAACAACATGGATAGTGTCTCTTGTAACTCTGGGCTTCCAATTCAGCCACACAAAGAACCAGTAGAAGTTATCTACCTGGGTTCTAATGAAGCCAAGGAAGAAGTGAAAATAGGGGCATCCCTTGAAGAGCATGTGCTATTGAGTTTGTTAAATTACTTAAAGAGTATGTTGACATCTTCTCCTGGTCATATCAATATTTTCCTAGTTTAAACACCAACATCGTCGAGCATCATTTTCCAATCAAGCCTGAATGTCCTCCGGTTAAGCAGAAGCTCAGAAGGACCAGACCCGACATGTCACCAAAAATTAGGGAAGAATTTAAGAAATAATTTGATGATGACTTCTTATACATTTTTGAATATCCTCAGTGGGTTGTAAACATCGTCCTAATTCCAAAGAAAGACGGGAAGGTCAGGATGTGTATAGACTACAGAGATCTCAATAAAGTGAGCCCAAAGGATAACTTTCCTTTTCCTCATATTGATGCCTTGGTTGATAACACTTCTTAGTTCTCCGTATTTTTATTCATGGATGGTTTCTCGGGGTACAATCAGATAAAGATGTCTCCAGATGACATGGAAAAGACAACATTCATCACACCTTGGGGAACTTACTGTTATAAAGTCATGCCATTTGGTTTGAAGAATGTAGAGCAACAAAGTGTCAGCGCTCCATGGTAACCCTCTTTCATGATACGATTCATAAAGAGATTGAGGTTTACATGGCATATATGAGTGATAAATCCAAGACTGAAGACAAGCACTTAGACCATCTGAGGAAATTATTTGTCAGACTCCGAAAGTTCAAGTTGCGGTTGAATCCTGTAAAATGCACCTTTGGGGTCCGATTTGGTAAACTGTTGGGTGTCATTGTCAGTCAAAAAGTAATTGAAGTTGGTCCCGAAAAAGTTCGAGCAATTACAGACATGTCACCTCCCATAACTGAAAAAGAAGTCTGAGGCTTCCTCTGTCGACTTAATTATATCTAAAGGTTCATCTCGCATTTTTCGGCTACCTGTGAACCAATTTTCAACTTGTTTAGAAAGAATCAATCGACCGTGTGGAATAATGATTGTCAAAAGGCATTTGACATAATAAAAAAGTACTTGCAAGAACCACCAATATTTATACCACCTGTTCCTTGTAGGCCACTAATCATATATCCCACTATGTTAGACGAATCTATGGGTTGTGTATTGGGTCAACACGATGACATGGGCAGAAAAGAACATGCCATTTACTACTTGAGTAAGAAATTCACTGAGTGTGAGACCAAATACTCACTCTTGGAGAAAACCTTATGTGCTCTAGCTTGGTTTTCTCGACACCTGAGACAATATACGGTTTTCCACACTAGTTTGTTGATATCCAAAATGGATCCAATAAAGTATATATTTGAGAAGCATCCTGTAACTGGAAGAATTGCTCGGTGGAAAATGATACTAACAGAGTATGATATCCAGTATGTTACCCAGAAAGCTATCAAGGGGAGTGTATTGTCTGACTACCTTATTCGTCAACGCGTGGAGGGTTATCAACTGATGAGGTTTGACTTTCTGGATGATGACATCATGTTTGTCAGAGATTGTAATATTCTAGGCCCTGAAGAAGGACCCGAACCAGGGGCACGATGGACGCTCGTGTTCGATGGTGCTTCATATGCTCAAGTTTGGGGGATTGGGGCAATTATTACATCTCCAATTGACTTTCACCTTCCATTCATTGCTAGATTATGTTTTGACTATGTCGCATCTCGAAAAATACGATTCCTCGCGATGGTCGCGGAAAAAATTACGTTCGAACAGAGTCGCCACCGAACTTTATTTATCCCAATGAAGGAATAGGAAAATATCGATAAAACCTTTAGGGAATAGAATAATGGTCGTCGCAACCATATTCGGGTTCGGGAGTGGATTACGTAAGGGGAGGGTGTTAGCACCCCTTACGTCCGTTGTACTCAACGGGAACCTTTTAGTTCTAGTTTGCATTTCGAGTGTTAATTTATGTTTGTTTGTTATCTTTAGGTTATAAAATTATTAAAAATAGAAATGGATGAGAACCTCAAAAAAGGGAAAAGGGGAGGTTTTTTATTAGTGTGCTCGTGAAGATATAACAATCTCCTGCCTACGTATCCTTATGGCATAATAAGGAAATCAGAGCATTCGTAGTTCGGGGAACTACGACTGGTTGGTGTCTTTTATCGAACAGCTGTTTAGATCGCGTTCTAAAGGCTAAACGTTGGCTTGTCTACTCTCGGCGGAGGCTTAAGCACTAGTTTGTTGTGCTCATTAGAAGGGATTAAACAATGTTCTTTCTGAAAAGAGTTTTGGTCACACGGGGGTGACAAGTTGAGTTGATATGTTTGATGTTTTGTATTTTGGTTGGATGGTCGAGTAAGACAACTCGTATCCTAACAATCGGGAAAGGGAATAGAAGACTCTAGACCGCTTTCTTTTTCATCCTTAATTGTAAAAGGATTTAATAATGATTAAGGTGTTTTGAATGGATGACGAATACTCGGATAATCGAGTAAGACAACTCGTATCCTAATAATCGGGAAAGGGAATAGAAGACTCTAGACCGCTTTCTGTTTCATCTGAGTGATTATGAAAATTGGTTTGTGTATGGTTGATGTATTTTAGAATAAACGACAAGTACTTGAATGGCTGAGTAAGACTACTCATATCCAAGCATTTGAGAAGAGGAATTGAAAACTCAAGACCATCTCCCTTTTCATATAATTTTTGTGAAAATGATTTGATTAAGTCGTATGTTTGTAAAAAATGACAATTGTTTGACTGACCGAGTAAGAGAACTCGTATTCAAACAATTGAGGAGAGAAGTTGAAGACTCAAAGTCATCTCCTTTTTCATTTAGCTTATTATGAAAATAATTTGATTTAATCGGGTTTAGAAGTTTGTAGAGGAACGACAATTATTTGAATAACCAAGTAAGAGAACTTGTATTCAAATAGTCGTGGAGAAAAATTGAAGACTCAAAGTTATCTCCCTTTTAGTTTCTTGTTATAAAAGGATTTGATTTGTTTTTGCTTAAATGGATTAGAAATGACGACCATTTGACTAACCGAGTAAGAAAACTCGTATTCAAATAATCGAGGAGAGGAGTTGAAAACTCAAAACCATCCCCCTTTTCATTTTCAAATGGAGTGCCGTTTAGATGTGATTAAGTATTTTAATTTAACTTTCGATGTCGGATCGAGGTTTTAAAAATTGCATTCTTGTGAATGAATTGAATTTATTTAGTGAATGGTCCATTTAATCGATTAATTAAAACCGAGTGGGTCTCATTGTAAGAAAGCCCAAGAGTAAGCCATGTGAGGTTGATGGCGATGCTTTTACAAGCGATCGACTTACATAGGTGTTTTGAAAAATGGGCTCGACTTTGAATCGAGAGGTTTTACTTGTTTTTTTTTAAAAAAAATTGGTTTGAATTGATGGCATGGGAATTATAATCTTTTTTGTATTTTTTAAGTCTTTATCATTTTTAGGTTCATTTTAAGATGAGATGAAGGATGTACAATGATATAAAGTAAATATAAAAAATAAATGTTAGAAGCGGAATTTAAAAGAGTTAGATGTTAATTGCGGTAATTAAAAATTAGAGTTAATCGTTAAATGTTAGGTGTTAATTGAAATCAACATGGAATAATAAAGAGAATTGCAATAAAATATTAAATCTAAAACAGATAACTAAAGTTTAAACAATTTAAAAAAGTATCATTAAATTAAAACTCAAAACAATATTAAACCATCCAAAATCTCAATTCTAAACTATTATCCAAAATATTAATTTTAAAATATTAATAAAGACTAAATTCTAAAATCATTCTAAATTAAAATTCTAAAATAATTCTAAATCAACTTATAATTCTAATTAATCTACAATTATTTTAAAAAAAAGATCTAATTAAATTCTAAAATATTTTCAAAGATTAAAATCTAAAATAATTCTAAATTAAATTAAAAAATTCTAAAGTAATTCTAAATCGACTTATAATTCTAATTAATCTACAATAATTTCTAAAAAAGGAAAACTAATTAAATTCTAAAATATTAACAAAGATTAAATTTTAAAATCATTCTAAATTTAATTAAAAATTCTAAAATAGTTCTAAATCAACTTATAATTCTAATTAATCTAAAATTATTTCTAAAAAAGATCTAATTAAATTCTAAAATATTTTCAAAGATTAAAATCTAAAATCATTCTAAATCAAATTAAAAATTCTAAAATAATTCTAAATCAACTTATAATTCTAATTAGTCTACAATTATTTCTAAAAAAAGATCTAATTAAATTCTAAAATATTTTCAAAGAATAAAATCTAAAATCATTCTAAATTAAATTAAAGATTCTAAAATAATTCTAAATCAACTTATAATTCTAATTAATCTACAATTATTTCTAAAAAAAGATCTAATTAAATTATAAAATATTTTCAAAGATTAAAATCTAAAATTATTCTAAATTAAATTAAAAAATCTAAAATAATTCCAAATCACCTTATAATTATAATTAATCTACAACTATTCCTAAAAAAAGAAATCAAATTAAATTCTAAAATATTTTCTAATTAACATTCTAAAAAAAATCAGTATGGGCCTAAAAAGAACCAACCAATCGAAATATACAACAAATAATAATAAAATAAAATAAAAATGAAATAAAATGAACAAGGGTCACCCATCCGAAAATGGGGTGCTAAAATAAATAAAAGCTCAATTGGGCCTGGACTGGAGGCCCACCGCTGGAAAATAAGTTTCTCCCAATGAGGGAGCCCTTTTCGCCTAAAGCCAGCAGAAAAGTGTAACACCCTTCTAAATACCCCAAATATTTAATAACAACAACAACATATAAATCAATATCAGAGTAATCATGCACCAAGGGTGTCACATAATACTTCACATAATTCACCGTAAAAATCAGTCATGCTCATTATTTAATCCAACATAAACACTTCTTTAAAATTCGCAGCGGATAGAAACACTCAACATCTGTAATATCTTAAAATTAACATTTATTCAACAAATAAAACATCCCGTCCCGATGTTACATCTATCAGAGCATGACCCACTAAAACCACTCTAGACTTCAAGCACTAGCTTCTACTCAACTCACTGCTCGTTACCTGAAAAATATAACTGTAAGGGTGAGTTCCTCAATCGATATAACAAATATTATAAATCATCATGTTATGTTAAGTAACTTTACACGTTAATCACCCACATCATATCATGCATTCGGTAGCAGCACATTCAACTCAACATCATATTCAAACACAACGTAAATGCAACTCAAATGAGACTCGACTCTTCATGCATGTGGTACCATTTGGAGTAAAACTCCCAACTTAAAATCATTGCCAGTTTAGTGGGCATCAAGGCATAAGCCTTCAACTTTCAACTTAGAATTTTTGCCAATCCAGGCCAACGTGGTGTGAGCAAAAGCCCCATAATTTTGCCAATCCAGGCCAACGTGGTGTGAGCAAAAGCCCCGACTTAATGCATATGAATGTATATGGCATGTACGACTTGAAAGTTCAACAACATAATAACAACAACAACATAACAGCTTTTTCAGCAACAACAACTTAAAAATCAACTTTGGCTCATCAGCCTACAACTCAGCATTTTCAACAAAACAACTTATATTCAACTTTGGCTCATCAGCCTACAACTCAGTATTTTCAACAAAACAACTTATATTCAACTTTGGCTCATCAGCCTACAACTTAATATTTTCCACAAAAACAACTTATCAACATATTTGCATCAACATTTCGCAACATAGACTCCACGAATTTATTTATCACAATTGGATACAATAGGCCAATCACCAATTACACTTACATCATAAAAATCAACCATTTTTACATACTGCAACAGTGTTAACCGGTTAACGCTATAGGTTAACCGGTTAACGCAGGAAAATTACACTTCCAGGCAAAACGCAACAGTGTTAACCGGTTAACGCTATAGGTTAACCGGTTAACGCAGGCCAAACTCAACATTTTTCACAATTTATAACAGTGTTAACCGGTTAACACCCTGGGTTAACCGGTTAACGCAGGCGAAACAGCAGTTCCTGCGCTAACACAAGGCAGAATGCAGAGTTTCCGCATTTTCCGCCGTTGGAGGACTTCCGGACCTCCGATTCAACTTCCGTAAAAAGCTATACGCTCAGAAATTCACAATACACTCAAACACAAATTCAATTTCAGCTTTAATACAACTTATTCAACATAACTTCTCAGCATTCTAAATCCCAATTAGGGTCAATCGACGGCTTATCACTACCCATTACATGTTAATCGATAATACCCATTAAACGACGATAAACCCCCCTTACCTTAATAATCCGGCAACTCTTCGAGCTTCAAGCTTTTCCGTTCTCCAACCTTTGCTCTACAGCTCTTTGCCCTTTTCCTCTTCTCTGCAGCTTCTCAGTTTTCACGTAAAAACCTTTTCCAAAAAATGAAAACCTTTTCTCTTATTCCACTTATATATTTTCCAATAATAATTATTATTCCAAAATAATAATAATAATCCAATAATTCAATTTATTTAATTAAATTATTAAATATATTATTAACTTAATTAAATAATTCTTTTACTTTATTTGGGGTGTTACAACTCTCCCCCACTAAAAGAGTTTTCGTCCTCGAAAACATACCTCAAACAAATAACTCTGGATAGGACTCCTTCATCTGACTCTCCAGTTCCCAAGTCACATTGCCACCTGCTGGTCCTCCCCAAGCTACCTTCACCAAGGCAATCTCTTTACCCCGCAACTACTTCAACTCTCGATCCTCAATCCTCATAGGTGATGTTTCAACGGTCAGGTTATCTCTCACCTGTACATCATCTACTTGGATCACATGCGACGGATCATGAATGTACCTCCTCAGCTGAGACACATGAAAAACCTCATGCAAATTCGCAAGTGACGGCGGTAAAGCGATACGATAGGCCACCTCTCCTATCCTCTCCAAAATCTGATAAGGACCAATAAATCGAGGTGTCAACTTCTTTGACTTCAAGGCTCGACCAACCCCAGTTATCGGAGTAACACGAAGAAACACGTGATCTCCCTCTCGGAACTCAAGTGACTTCCTCCTCCTGTCGTGATAACTCTTCTGACGACTCTGAGCAATTCTCATCTTCTCCTGAATCATCTTAATCTTTTCTGTAGTCTGTTGAACAATCTCCGGTCCAACCACAGCACTCTCACCGGACTCATACCAACATAAAGGTGTCCGACATCTCCTACCATACAAAGCTTCAAACGGTGCCATACCAATGCTCGAATGAAAACTATTGTTGTAGGTAAACTCAATCAAAGGTAAATAACAATCCCAAGCACCTCCTTTTTCCAAAATACAAGCTCTCAACAGATCCTCTAGTGACTGAATCGTCCTCTCAGTCTGACCATCAGTCTGCGGGTGATATGCAGAACTCAATCTCAGCTTAGTTCCCAAAGCCTTCTGCAAACCTTCCCAGAACTTCGAGGTAAATCTAGGATCTCTGTCCGAAACAATACTCGACGGAATACCATGCAAACTTACAATCTTCTCAATATACAACTCAGCCAATTTTTCTAACGGATAATCCATTCTAATCGGAATGAAATGAGCCGACTTTGTTAATCTGTCAACAATCACCCAAATAGCTTCAAAATTCTTACTTGTCCTCGGTAAACCAGAAACAAAATCCATACTGATACTATCCCACTTCCACTCTGGAATAGCCAACGGTTGCATTAGCCCAGACGGCTTCTGATGCTCAATCTTTGACTTCTGACAAGTCAAACAAGAATAAACAAAGCTCGCGATTTCTCTTTTCATTCCCGGCCACCAAAATAACTTCTTCAAATCATGATACATCTTCGTGGCTCCAGGATGAATACTCAACCCACTACGATGTCCTTCTTCAAGAATACTCTTCTTAAGCTCGGTAACATCCGGAATACACACCCGACTACCAAACTTCAAAATACCATTCTCATCAACTCTGAATTCGCCACCTTGACCTTGATTCACTAGAGTCAACTTATCAACCAAAAGCATATCAGATTTCTGACCCTCTCTGATCTCATCCAGAATACCACTCGTCAACTTCAACATTCCCAATTTAACACTATTGTGAGTACTCTCACACACCAAACTCAAGTCTCTAAACTGTTCAATTAACTCCAATTCCTTAACCATTAACATAGACATATGTAATGATTTCCGACTCAATGCATCAGCCACTACGTTTGCTTTACCCGGATGGTAATTCAACCCAAAGTCATAATCCTTCAGAAACTCTAACCATCTTCTCTGCCTCATATTCAGCTCTTTCTGATCAAACAAATACTTTAAACTTTTGTGGTCACTGAAAACCTCAAATCTTGACCCGTACAAGTAATGTCTCCATAACTTCAGAACAAACACCACAGCTGCCAACTCTAAATCGTGCGTCGGATAGTTCCTCTCATGAACCCTCAGCTGTCTTGAAGCATAAGCTATAACCTGCTGTTGTGTTCTTGGTTTTTTTTTTTAGAAAATCTCTTACTGTGTTGTCTCTTTGGAGTTAACAGAGAAAAAAAACTTTGAAAATTTCTTCTGGATTTTTATCAAAACGTTCCCCCTTTTACTGTTAATTTGTTGTTGTTATATATGTGATGAATGCTGAGGTTCTGAGATAACTTGTTAAGTTATCCTTTTTCCAGATTTTGTGGGATAATTACCTTATGGATTTAAGGTTGTTGATGTGGATATTGCAAAGTGTTCTTGAGTGTTCTCCTTGGTTTACTGTGTAACCAAATAATCCGTTTATTTTATGGTTTATTTTCCAGTTTGTTTTAAGTGCTTATTTTGATAAGCAGTTTTTTTAACTTTGAATTTGGTTTTGCATTTGGAGGTGAAGTGATGTTGAATTGATTGAAAAGGGGCGCTGGCTTTTTGAGTTGGGGCACGACACGAAGGGACCATTGGCTTTGGAGAAAGTCTCTTAAGACTACTTCAAACCATTAGACTCCATTCAATTATTTTCAGAATTTTAGATTATTTTTGTAACCTGTAAATTAATCAAATGCTCCTTTGGATTTTTGTGTAAATTTGGATTATTTGGAGTTTTTTTTTAATATGTAAATTTAATTTGAAACTTCCTTTTTTTTTTGGAGAACTATGTAACTACTTTTTTGGGATTATCAGCAAGATCTTTTTATAATTTTAATTTAAGCTCTATTAGAGTAACTTGTAACATTTGGACTTAATTGAAATATGATTTGGAATATCACTTGGAACATTATTTGGAACATGATTTGCGCAATTAGTCTTTTTTTTTTTAAATTCTAAACCTTGCCTTAACACTCTAATAGTATTAATCAAAAGAAAATTTACTATAATTTAAATTGAAAATGGATTGGGCTCAACAATGCAATTTAATGGACTTTTAATTTGATTGATTTTAACACATTAATATTATCAAAAATAAAATGTGCCAAAAATTCCTAAGATAAAACAGGTCACAAAAATGTTGCACTTTCAAACTTTGATCCTAAAAACCAATTAAATACTCGTGCATGTGATATCTTAATCTTAAACCAACATACTCACTTAGAAAAGATACAAGTTTATTTTAAGGATTTTTTATGAATGGTTTAGAGATTTGGCAGATGTATTTGAGACGTGCAAATGGGTTTAATGATGAGTGATCATAAAAATATCCATGGCTCTTAATACCTTACCAATAATCAAATGGACTTTGAATTAGTAATGTAAAAAGATTCAAACCACATTTTAAATTATGGACACGTTTATGCGAATGGGCCTTTGAAACAAAGAGATCTCACGGGTAAACCAAAATGGGCTTTGTTAGCCAAAAATGCACATACCATCCCATGCTTCAGTAAGACAAACGCAACAGATATTTGCTTAAGGAATCTTTAACATATGAAGGTGTCCTTGAAGACTTGATGTCACCAAAGGGCTGAGAAACCTTAAGATGAAGCTTATGTCTTAAGATAAGATATATGTCTTATAGCATTGGATAGTGAATGCTGGTTGAAGATTTTTCCTTACCCGGACAAAATTGGGGTATGACAGCTGCCCCTATTGAATTACCTCAAACCGGAAAGTAAGAATAACAACAGTCTTTATGCGTTCGCGGTGGGAGATAATTAAATATAAGAAGACCCAAATTTTGTCCTAGGGAATGACAGGAAGAAAATACAGGAAGAAAATGCGGTGAGAAATGGCAAAAGACATTATCCCACAATAAAATGGAACAACCAAGACTTTCTGTGAGTCATCAGAATAGTATTTTATTTATCTTAGTCGAGATATGTGGAATGGCATCCCTAGCTAAATCTCAAGACTTTCCAGGATTCTAGAATAATATAAAGGAAATCTGGCATGAGACTCTTATTTTGACGAAGCAGCATCTCAAATAATAGCAATGAGATTCTCTATATCGAATCGAAACAGCATCTTATATGATAGAATTAAAATATTCCAGCAAGGGGAAAATACTTTAATTGAATCTAAGACTCTCCGAGGATATTAGAGCAGTATCTCTAAAAAATCTGATAATGAGACTCTTCATATTGATGAAGCAGTATCTCAAACAGTAAAAGTGAGATTCTTTGTATCAAGTCGAAACAACATCTTATATGATAAAATTAGGATATTCCAGCAAAGGAAAAAATACTTTAATTGAATCTAAGACTCTCCGAGGATACTTAGAGCGGCATCTCTAAAAAAATCTGAAATGAGACTCTTCATATTGATGAAGCAGTATCTCAAACAGTAAAAATGAGATTCTCTGTATCGAGTCGAAACAGCATCTTATATGATAGAATTAAAATATTCCAGCAAGGAAAAATACTTTAATTGAATCTAAGACTTTCCGAGGATACTTAGAGCAATATCTCTAAAAAATATCTGAAATGAGACTCTTCATATTGATGAAGCAGTATCTCGAACAGTAAAAATGAGATTCTTTGTATTGAGTCGAAACAACATCTTATATGATAGAATTAAAATATTCCAGCAAGGGAAAAATACTTTAATTGAATCTAAGACTTTTCGAGGATACTTAGAGCAGTATCTCTAAAAAATATCTGAAATGAGACTCTTCATATTGATGAAGCAGTATCTCGAACAGTAAAAAGGAGATTCTCTATATCGAGTCGAAACAACATCTTATATGATAGAATTAAAATATTCCAGCAAGGGAAAAATACTTTAATTGAATCTAAGACTTTCCGAGGATACTTAGAGCAGTATCTCTAAAAAATATCTGAAATGAGACTCTTCATATTGATGAAGCAGTATCTCAAACAGTAAAAATGAGATTCTCTGTATCGAGTCGAAACAGCATCTTATATGATAGAATTAAAATATTCCAGCAAGGGAAAAATACTTTAATTGAATCTAAGACTCTCCGAGGATACTTAGAGCAGTATCTCAAACAGAGAAATGAGATTCTTCAGATAAATGAAGCAGTATCTCGAATATTCGTCTGTTGGGGGAATTTTTTAAAAAGACTCCTTTTGGGAGATTTACTAGAAATGCTCTGTAGGGGAAAAGCTCATAAGAGACTTTTTAGGGTAACCTCTGCTTGGAGAGCAATGACTGTAAAGAAAAATGTTGGGAATATCATTATTTTAAAAAGTTGAAAAATGATTTGCTGAGAAATAACCCTACAAGCCTATGTAGGGTAATAACTTTATTTGGAAATGAGGAATGTCTGAGACATATACGAATGACCTTGGATCCTGTTATTTTATATTTGTTTTTTTGTATAATGTCCCCACTTTAGGTGGGAATTCCATGTATGGGATGATGCATGGGATGTATGCAAGTATGCCATTGCTGGGGATATTTGGCTGTGCATGTAGGAATGCGAATGATCTTTATTTTGTTGAAATTCCCATTTTGTGGGAGTGTTATGCATGAGTATGTTGACGATTGATATGACTGTTTTTTTTTATTTCCTTGTTTGACAAGAAATTATGCATGAAATGATGCTTGTGATGCATGTAGGAATGCAACTGGGTAATTGGATATGCCCCGGTTAATACATTTCGATTTGAGGTATGATGCCAACAACATAGATTTTTTTATCATTGGGGCTATCAATGGAAATCAAATTTTAATGCCCCTGCTAGGTGGTTTTGGGAATATATTTGGGTTGTTCCAAGTCATTGAAAGGTTCAGATTTTTCGACACATGATACTCCGTCCATGATTTATCAATGTTTTTGTTGGAAAGGTGATGGAGCCTTGCCCCGGTCTGGCTATATCGTGAGTACATTTATGAGAGGTATGAATCATTAGTTGAAAGGAACATAATTGTCTGCAATCAGTCCTGCACCTTTATGAAAGACAAGAGTGAATCTTGAGGACTAAAGGATTCGTCCGCTTACTGTTTCAAAAGCAATTTTACCACTTTATTGAAACATGCATTTTATTTTCTCCAATAGTTTTTTAAAAGTGATGTTTATCAAAAATAAAAGGTTATTTGCAAACAAACAGATAAAATAAAAAAATGATTTGGGCACACTTTGTTGAGAAAAATTCTCTTTTATTGATTTGACCCTTAAATGGGTGATTGTACATAAAGACGCAATTCCTTAATGAGGTAATTGATGTGCATAGAAAACAAAATGGCAATGAGAATTGAGGTCTTATTGAGTTTCCACACTGCTATAATCCTTATGTCTTTGATAGCTCGAGCACTTTGCTTTTGAAAAGTGAGGTAGATCGATTCTTTGTCTTCGAGGGTATGTCAGATGTCTGTAAGTACAACTCTTTGCCTTGGAATTAATCCCTAACTTTTTCCTAGACCGCCCTTTCGGGTTTTCGATCCACCGGGATACCCATTTTTGCCTGAGTCGCCCTTTCGGGTTTTCAACTCAGCGGGCTTTTTTAATTTATTTTTTAGAATTGTGACTGCCAAGTCATTGGTCATTTGAAGAACGATCCAACATAACCTTTGAATTTTTCAAGGTTCCTTCTATGCTTCGGGATGTGTGCAAATAATATCATGTGGTTGATCTACAGACGGGATGCTTCGTCTTGTAATTTGAATGTGTAGTCAGATCAACTGAACACTACCCTGCCCCAGGTTTAACGTAAGGGTTTTTTAGATCCGAAAGAAACTCCTACTTCTAGGCTCGAAGTGGTTGACTAGGGATTAACTCCTTATCTCTCCAGTGTTTGGGAATTTGAAACAATGCTTGTACATCATCAGTAGGATTTTATCCGAAAGCATACAGTCAGCAATTATGGGTATTTTATTTTCGTCATCCTCCCTCCAATTTTGCTAAAACAACAGTTTGATAAACGAGGTGAGGTGGAGAACATGGATGTATTTTTTTTAATATGAGAGAAGAAAAATGAGCGAACGCGAGATAATTTGTGAAAAACATGCGTCATTACTTCATTAATATTACCATTAAAGACAACAAAATTTAAAAGCAAGTAGCATTCAACAGCAAGGAAATTATAAATGCAAATGAAAACAAATCGGTCTAGTGATTGCCAATGTTAAGGATGTCTTCCTGTTTGAACCACTGGCCTTATGAGATACTCCCTTGAAGTCTTCGAACTTATTCAGACGAGAGGTTGACGTGCACCAACAGATTTCCGTCTGGAAAAGATATGTACTTTTTGTCAATCAACTGTTGAACCTTGGCTTTGAAAGCGTTGCAGTCTTCGGTCGAGTGCCCTATTGACCCAGCATGATATCCACATTGCACATCGGGATCATATCCAGGTGGGTATGGTTCTGACAATGGCCTGAGAGACTTGGGCTCCACCAGCGAGCTTTAAATCAGATATGGCAGAAGTTGACTGTATGACATAGGAATTAGATCAAGAGGAGCATTCCTTCTTTTCAGATTGTTTTGAGGCCTATGCTGGTTCAGATGCTAATTCTGATATCCTTGACCACGAGATCTTTGATTTGTATGATGGACAGTCCATGGTTGCTTGGATGGTGCTTTAGGCCTTGTCGGTTGCCAATAAAGATAACGTGGTGTTGGAAATGGTGATTGTTGAGAAGGTGAAGAACCATAAGGTAAGGCCGGTGCATCGTGAGAATACTCAACATCTGCCATGACTACATTTATTTCATCATCTTCTTCCTTTTGGGAATCGCTGAGGGATTCTGTCTCGCTAGCTTGGTTGCTCGAGGCTCCTTGGATTCTTCCCCTTTTTAGGGCACTCTCGATGCATTCTCCAATTGTCACTAAGTTAGCGAAGTCTGATGCTGCACTGCTAATCATCCTTTCGAAGTATGGACTTTGCAGGGTGTCTCTGAATAATTCCATTAATTCTTTGTCTAAGAGAGGTGGCTCAACGCAAGCCGCTAACTCTCTCCATCTTTGGGCATACCCTCTGAAGGATTCATTGCTCTCTTTAGATAAGGCTCTTAGTTGTATGCAATCAGGAGCTATGTCCGAATTATATTTGTAGTGCTTCAAGAAGCCGTTAGCTAGGTCCAACCATGATTGAATATGATTCCTTTCTAACTTCATGTACCAACTTAATGATGCCCCAATCAAACTGTCCTGGAAACAGTGAATCATCAACTTATCATCGTGGGCATGAGAGGTCATTTTTCGACAAAACATCACCAAATGGTGCTTTGGACAGCCATCCCCTTTGTACTTCTCAAACTCTGGTGCTTTGAATTTTGCGGGTATAACCAGGCCAGGTACCAAACACATGTCTAAAGTATTCAGTTCAAGAGTATCTTGTCCTTCTATGGCCTTGAGTCTTTTCTCTAGCAAGCAACATCTTTTAGCAATCTCATCATTTTGTGGTTGTTCAACATTAACCACTAGGCTTTTTCCATGGGAATCTGGCACGGAGAATGCAAAATTGTGATACTCAACAGCATCATGACGTGAGGAATCTTGAACAACATGACGTTCTTGTACCGTGGAGCTATCAACTGGGGTTTGCACAAGCCGAGGTTGGGTAAGGCCATTTACTGTAGCTAGCATAACATTCTCAACAACTACAACCTGCTGAATGTTGTCTTCCTTCTTTGCTAAAACTATCATAGCTTCCACAAGTTGGTCTAGCTGATTTTTCATTGAGTCAACATCTCCTCTTAATGCAATGTGACTTTGCTCCAATGGATCCATGGTCTTCTAAGAGCTACTTCAAGTCTGATATGAGTGTCGAGAAATCAACTGTAGGTTATGGACGAAGGATGGATGAGTTTTTTGGTATTTATTTTTTGGTGAAAAATGATATGAAATGTATGATGATGAATGCAAATGCAATGATATGTGCATGAGTATAGTGACATGTTCAGGATCACAAGTTCAAAGCGTTCTCAGATGGATCAGAATAACGGATAAATGACGAGTATCTCTGATTAATGGAACCCCATGGGTAGGCTCTACAGTTGGTAGGTTCCCAGAGTCATGGATATTTCTTGAGGACGTCACTGCCGTGACGAAGATTTGTCGGACAATAATATCCTTAAGAAAATCTCGTCTAGGTGAGGTCTTCGTATTATCCAAACAAGGAAAACTCGATAAGGATTCTACTACACGACTCTCGAGTCCAGGGTTCTAACAAGGCTCTCAGAGTCATAGATCGAGGTTGGAAATATTATTGTAAGATAGTAATACGTCCAAGGAATCTCATTTGATTGGGGCTTTCGTATTAAACCAACAAGTCTGAAACTTCGTAGGTTAATACTACATAACCGCTGGATATAGTGGGTTAAAAGGTCCCTAGAGTCATTGATCCAACTTGAGAATACTATCGTCATGACGAAAACTCGTCGGGCAATAATATCTCAAGAGAATCTCCTCTAGGCGGGGTCTTCGTATCTTCCCAACAAGGAAGACTCCTTGTGGGCGCCCACTATGCAACCACCAACTTAATCTTATGGTTTTTCTCAGACTCGGGTGGAGAGTCTATCTCACAAAGAACCCCTAACAGAGAGCCCCAAATAAGACATAGTCAATAAATCACAATACAATAATTACAACAGAATAATTATAACAGAATAAAAATAACAAACAAACAAGCAAGATGGTCGCGGAAAAAATTACGTTCGAACAGAGTCGCCACCGAACTTTATTTATCCCAATGAAGGAATAGGAAAATATCGATAAAACCTGTAGGGAATAGAATAATGGTCGTCGCAACTATATTTGGGTTCGGGAGTGGATTACGTAAGGGGAAGGTGTTAGCACCTCTTACGTCTGTTGTACTCAACGGGAACCTTTTAGTTCTAGTTTGCGTTTCGAGTGTTAATTTATGTTTGTTTGTTATCTTTAGGTTATAAAATTATTAAAAATAGAAATGGATGAGAACCTCAAAAAAGGGAAAAGGGGAGGTTTTTTATTAGTGTGCTTGCGAAGATATAGCAATCTTCTGCCTACGTATCCTTATGGCATAATAAGGAAATCAGAGCATTCGTAGTTCGGGGAACTACGACTGGTTGGTGTCTTTTATCGAACAGCTGTTTAGATCGCGTTCTAAAGGCTAAACGTTGGCTTGTCTACTCTCGGCGGAGGCTTAAACACTAGTTTGTTGTGCTCATTAGAAGGGATTAAACAATGTTCTTTCTGAAAAGAGTTTTGGTCACACGGGGGTGACAAGTTGAGTTGATATGTTTGATGTTTTGTATTTTGGTTGGATGGTCGAGTAAGACAACTCGTATCCTAACAATCGGGAAAGGGAATAGAAGACTCTAGACCGCTTTCTTTTTCATCCTTAATTGTAAAAGGATTTAATAATGATTAAGGTGTTTTGAATGGATGACGAATAAACGACAAGTACTTGAATGGCTGAGTAAGACTATTCATATCCAAGCATTTGAGAAGAGGAATTGAAAACTCAAGACCATCTCCCTTTTCATATAATTTTTGTGAAAATGATTTGATTAAGTCGTATGTTTGTAAAAAATGACAATTGTTTGACTGACCGAGTAAGAGAACTCGTATTCAAACAATTGAGGAGAGAAGTTGAAGACTCAAAGTCATCTCCTTTTTCATTTAGCTTATTATGAAAATAATTTGATTTAATAGGGTTTAGAAGTTTGTATAGGAACGACAATTATTTGAATAACCAAGTAAGAGAACTTGTATTCAAATAGTCGTGGAGAAAAATTGAAGACTCAAAGTTATCTCCCTTTTAGTTTCTTGTTATAAAAGAATTTGATTTGTTTTTGCTTAAATGGATTAGAAATGACGACCATTTGACTAACCGAGTAAGAAAACTCGTATTCAAATAATCGAGGAGAGGAGTTGAAAACTCAAAACCATCCCCCTTTTCATTTTCAAATGGAGTGTCGTTTAGATGTGATTGAGTATTTTAATTTAACTTTCGATGTCAGATCGAGGTTTTAAAAATTGCATTCTTGTGAATGAATTGAATTTATTTAGTGAATGGTCCATTTAATCGATTAATTAAAACCGAATGGGTCTCATTGTAAGAAAGCCCGAGAGTAAGCCATGTGAGGTTGATGGCGATGCTTTTACAAGCGATCGACTTACATAGGTGTTTTGAAAAATGGGCTCGACTTTGAATCGAGAGGTTTTATTTGTTTTTTTTTTTAAAAAAAATGGTTTGAATTGATGGCATGGGAATTATAATCTTTTTTGATTTTTTAAGTCTTTATCATTTTTAGGTTCATTTTAAGATGAGATGAAGGATGTACAATGATATAAAGTAAATATAAAAAATAAATGTTAGAAGCGGAATTTAAAAGAGTTAGATGTTAATTGCGGTAATTAAAAATTAGAGTTAATCGTTAAATGTTAGGTGTTAATTGAAATCAACATGGAATAATCAAGAGAATTGCAATAAAATATTAAATCTAAAACAGATAACTAAAGTTTAAACAATTTAAAAAAGTATCATTAAATTAAAACTCAAAACAATATTAAACCATCCAAAATCTCAATTCTAAACTATTATCCAAAATATTAATTTGAAAATATTAATAAAGATTAAATTCTAAAATCATTCTAAATTAAAATTCTAAAATAATTCTAAATCAACTTATAGTTCTAATTAATCTACAATTATTTAAAAATATATATCTAATTAAATTCTAAAATATTTTCAAAGATTAAAATCTAAAATAATTCTAAACTAAATTCAAAAATTCTAAAGTAATTCTAAATCGACTTATAATTCTAATTAATCTACAATAATTTCTAAAAAAGGAAAACTAATTAAATTCTAAAATATTAACAAAGATTAAATTTTAAAATCATTCTAAATTAAATTAAAAATTCTAAATGAATTCTAAATCAACTTATAATTCTAATTAATCTAAAATTATTTCTAAAAAAGATCTAATTAAATTCTAAAATATTTTCAAAGATTAAAATCTAAAATCATTCTAAATCAAATTAAAAATTCTAAAATAATTCTAAATCAACTTATAATTCTAATTAATCTACAATTATTTCTAAAAAAAGATCTAATTAAATTCTAAAATATTTTCAAAGATTAAAATCTAAAATCATTCTAAATTAAATTAAAGATTCTAAAATAATTCTAAATCAACTTATAATTCTAATTAATCTACAATTATTTCTAAAAAAAGATCTAATTAAATTATAAAATATTTTCAAAGATTAAAATCTAAAATTATTCTAAATTAAATTAAAAAATCTAAAATAATTCCAAATCACCTTATAATTATAATTAATCTACAATTATTCCTAAAAAAAGAAATCAAATTAAATTCTAAAATATTTTCTAATTAACATTCTAAAAAAAATCAGTATGGGCCTAAAAAGAACCAACCAATCGAAATATACAACAAATAATAATAAAATAAAATAAAAATAAAATAAAATGAACAGGGGTCACCCATCCGAAAATGGGGTGCTAAAATAAATAAAAGCTCAATTGGGCCTGGACTGGAGGCCCACCGCTGGAAAACAAGTTTCTCCATATGAGGGAGCCCTTTTCGCCTAAAGCCAGCAGAAAAGCGCTTAAGCGCTTCATTTGTCAAAAAACAACTCTCTCTCTCTTCCTCTCAGAGCAAACACAAGCTCTGCAAACTTCTAAACACCTCTGACTTCAACCTACCGGAAAAGATGGCGGTTGCCGGCCAACGGCGGCGGCGCCACCTTCTTCTTCGGCGAACCACCACTCAAAACCTAAATCTCAAATACCAACTCCCCTTTATTCACGCTCGCGGTTGCGGATCCGGCCACAAAAACAACAAAATCCCAACCACAAACCCAAATCGGAAACCCTAAAACAGAAAACCCAATTCGCACAAAACGAAATTAAACCCAAGATCTACGGAGTCTCAAGAAATTACCAAAGGAAAAAGGATCAACGAGAAGAGCTCTATATCAAGACGAAATTAAAAGGGAAAGAAGAAACTCAAGACTACCTACACGGAGAGATTTTGGCGTGGTTCCGGCGACAAACTCGAAGGTAATGTAATTATCTTCTAATTCCTTTAGAGTTGCCTCCTACTCCTCCTTTGCTTTAGATTCAGCTTATAGCTTAACCTTGCTCAAACTCTGGTGATAAGTTTAAGCGGTTGATGAAAAAAATGAGCTTTAGGTTTTTTTTCGAAATATATTGTTACTGTATATTCTGGGTTCTGAAAAAAAATTGCTCGGTTGTTGCTGTTAACTTTCTAGGATTTTCCTTAGAAATTTTGCTCTGTGTTTGCTGTTGTGTTCTAGGTTTTTTTTTTAGAAAATCTCTTACTGTGTTGTCTCTTTGGAGTTAACAGAGAAAAAAAACTTTGAAAATTTCTTCTGGATTTTTATCAAAACGTTCCCCCTTTTACTGTTAATTTGTTGTTGTTATATATGTGATGAATGTTGAGGTTCTGAGATAACTTGTTAAGTTATCCTTTTTCCAGATTTTGTGGGATAATTACCTTATGGATTTAAGGTTGTTGATGTGGATATTGCAAAGTGTTCTTGAGTGTTCTCCTTGGTTTACTGGGTCACCAAATAATCCGTTTATTTTATGGTTTATTTTCCAGTTTGTTTTAAGTGCTTATTTTGATAAGCAGTTTTTTTTTAACTTTGAATTTGGTTTTGCATTTGCAGGTGAAGTGATGTTGAATTGATTGAAAAGGGGCGCTGGCTTTTTGAGTTGGGGCACTACATGAAGGGACCATTGGCTTTGGAGAAAGTCTCTGAAGACTACTTCAAACCATTAGACTCCATTCAATTATTTTCAGAATTTTAGATTATTTTTGTAACCTGTAAATTAATCGAATGCTCCTTTGGATTTTTGTGTAAATTTGGATTATTTGGAGTTTTTTTTTAATATGTAAATTTAATTTGAAACTTCCTTTTTTTTGGAGAACTATGTAACTACTTTTTTGGGATTATCAGCAAGATCTTTTTATAATTTTAATTTAAGCTCTATTAGAGTAACTTGTAACATTTGGACTTAATTGAAATATGATTTGGAATATCACTTGGAACATTATTTGGAACATGATTTGCGCAATTAGTCTTTTTTTTTTTAAATTCTAAACCTTGCCTTAACACTCTAATAGTATTAATCAAAAGAAAATTTACTATAATTTAAATTGAAAATGGATTGGGCTCAACAATGCAATTTAATGGACTTTTAATTTGATTGATTTTAACACATTAATATTATCAAAAATAAAATGTGCCAAAAATTCCTAAGATAAAACAGGTCACAAAAATGTTGCACTTTCAAACTTTGATCCTAAAAACCAATTAAATACTCGTGCATGTGATATCTTAATCTTAAACCAACATACTCACTTAGAAAAGATACAAGTTTATTTTAAGGATTTTTTATGAATGGTTTAGAGATTTGGCAGATGTATTTGAGACGTGCAAATGGGTTTAATGATGAGTGATCATAAAAATATCCATGGCTCTTAATACCTTACCAATAATCAAATGGACTTTGAATTAGTAATGTAAAAAGATTCAAACCACATTTTAAATTATGGACACGTTTATGCGAATAGGCCTTTGAAACAAAGAGATCTCACGGGTAAACCAAAATGGGCTTTGTTAGCCAAAAATGCACATACCATCCCATGCTTCAGTAAGACAAACGCAACAGATATTTGCTTAAGGAATCTTTAACATATGAAGGTGTCCTTGAAGACTTGATGTCACCAAAGGGCTGAGAAACCTTAAGATGAAGCTTATGTCTTAAGATAAGATATATGTCTTATAGCATTGGATAGTGAATGCTGGTTGAAGATTTTTCCTTACCCGGACAAAATTGGGGTATGACAGCTGCCCCTATTGAATTACCTCAAACCGGAAAGTAAGAATAACAACAGTCTTTATGCGTTCGCGGTGGGAGATAATTAAATATAAGAAGACCCAAATTTTGTCCTAGGGAATGACAGGAAGAAAATACAGGAAGAAAATGCGGTGAGAAATGGCAAAAGACATTATCCCACAATAAAATGGAACAACCAAGACTTTCTGTGAGTCATCAGAATAGTATTTTATTTATCTTAGTCGAGATATGTGGAATGGCATCCCTAGCTAAATCTCAAGACTTTCCAGGATTCTAGAATAATATAAAGGAAATCTGGCATGAGACTCTTATTTTGACGAAGCAGCATCTCAAATAATAGCAATGAGATTCTCTATATCGAATCGAAACAGCATCTTATATGATAGAATTAAAATATTCCAGCAAGGGGAAAATACTTTAATTGAATCTAAGACTCTCCGAGGATATTAGAGCAGTATCTCTAAAAAATCTGATAATGAGACTCTTCATATTGATGAAGCAGTATCTCAAACAGTAAAAGTGAGATTCTTTGTATCAAGTCGAAACAACATCTTATATGATAAAATTAGGATATTCCAGCAAAGGAAAAAATACTTTAATTGAATCTAAGACTCTCCGAGGATACTTAGAGCGGCATCTCTAAAAAAATCTGAAATGAGACTCTTCATATTGATGAAGCAGTATCTCAAACAGTAAAAATGAGATTCTCTGTATCGAGTCGAAACAGCATCTTATATGATAGAATTAAAATATTCCAGCAAGGAAAAATACTTTAATTGAATCTAAGACTTTCCGAGGATACTTAGAGCAATATCTCTAAAAAATATCTGAAATGAGACTCTTCATATTGATGAAGCAGTATCTCGAACAGTAAAAATGAGATTCTTTGTATTGAGTCGAAACAACATCTTATATGATAGAATTAAAATATTCCAGCAAGGGAAAAATACTTTAATTGAATCTAAGACTTTTCGAGGATACTTAGAGCAGTATCTCTAAAAAATATCTGAAATGAGACTCTTCATATTGATGAAGCAGTATCTCGAACAGTAAAAAGGAGATTCTCTATATCGAGTCGAAACAACATCTTATATGATAGAATTAAAATATTCCAGCAAGGGAAAAATACTTTAATTGAATCTAAGACTTTCCGAGGATACTTAGAGCAGTATCTCTAAAAAATATCTGAAATGAGACTCTTCATATTGATGAAGCAGTATCTCAAACAGTAAAAATGAGATTCTCTGTATCGAGTCGAAACAGCATCTTATATGATAGAATTAAAATATTCCAGCAAGGGAAAAATACTTTAATTGAATCTAAGACTCTCCGAGGATACTTAGAGCAGTATCTCAAACAGAGAAATGAGATTCTTCAGATAAATGAAGCAGTATCTCGAATATTCGTCTGTTGGGGGAATTTTTTAAAAAGACTCCTTTTGGGAGATTTACTAGAAATGCTCTGCAGGGGAAAAGCTCATAAGAGACTTTTTAGGGTAACCTCTGCTTGGAGAGCAATGACTGTAAAGAAAAATGTTGGGAATATCATTATTTTAAAAAGTTGAAAAATGATTTGCTGAGAAATAACCCTACAAGCCTATGTAGGGTAATAACTTTATTTGGAAATGAGGAATGTCTGAGACATATACGAATGACCTTGGATCCTGTTATTTTATATTTGTTTTTTTGTATAATGTCCCCACTTTAGGTGGGAATTCCATGTATGGGATGATGCATGGGATGTATGCAAGTATGCCATTGCTGGGGATATTTGGCTGTGCATGTAGGAATGCGAATGATCTTTATTTTGTTGAAATTCCCATTTTGTGGGAGTGTTATGCATGAGTATGTTGACGATTGATATGACTGTTTTTTTTTATTTCCTTGTTTGACAAGAAATTATGCATGAAATGATGCTTGTGATGCATGTAGGAATGCAACTGGGTAATTGGATATGCCCCGGTTAATACATTTCGATTTGAGGTATGATGCCAACAACATAGATTTTTTTATCATTGGGGCTATCAATGGAAATCAAATTTTAATGCCCCTGCTAGGTGGTTTTGGGAATATATTTGGGTTGTTCCAAGTCATTGAAAGGTTCAGATTTTTCGACACATGATACTCCGTCCATGATTTATCAATGTTTTTGTTGGAAAGGTGATGGAGCCTTGCCCCGGTCTGGCTATATCGTGAGTACATTTATGAGAGGTATGAATCATTAGTTGAAAGGAACATAATTGTCTGCAATCAGTCCTGCACCTTTATGAAAGACAAGAGTGAATCTTGAGGACTAAAGGATTCGTCCGCTTACTGTTTCAAAAGCAATTTTACCACTTTATTGAAACATGCATTTTATTTTCTCCAATAGTTTTTTAAAAGTGATGTTTATCAAAAATAAAAGGTTATTTGCAAACAAACAGATAAAATAAAAAAATGATTTGGGCACACTTTGTTGAGAAAAATTCTCTTTTATTGATTTGACCCTTAAATGGGTGATTGTACATAAAGACGCAATTCCTTAATGAGGTAATTGATGTGCATAGAAAACAAAATGGCAATGAGAATTGAGGTCTTATTGAGTTTCCACACTGCTATAATCCTTATGTCTTTGATAGCTCGAGCACTTTGCTTTTGAAAAGTGAGGTAGATCGATTCTTTGTCTTCGAGGGTATGTCAGATGTCTGTAAGTACAACTCTTTGCCTTGGAATTAATCCCTAACTTTTTCCTAGACCGCCCTTTCGGGTTTTCGATCCACCGGGATACCCATTTTTGCCTGAGTCGCCCTTTCGGGTTTTCAACTCAGCGGGCTTTTTTAATTTATTTTTTAGAATTGTGACTGCCAAGTCATTGGTCATTTGAAGAACGATCCAACATAACCTTTGAATTTTTCAAGGTTCCTTCTATGCTTCGGGATGTGTGCAAATAATATCATGTGGTTGATCTACAGACGGGATGCTTCGTCTTGTAATTTGAATGTGTAGTCAGATCAACTGAACACTACCCTGCCCCAGGTTTAACGTAAGGGTTTTTTAGATCCGAAAGAAACTCCTACTTCTAGGCTCGAAGTGGTTGACTAGGGATTAACTCCTTATCTCTCCAGTGTTTGGGAATTTGAAACAATGCTTGTACATCATCAGTAGGATTTTATCCGAAAGCATACAGTCAGCAATTATGGGTATTTTATTTTCGTCATCCTCCCTCCAATTTTGCTAAAACAACAGTTTGATAAACGAGGTGAGGTGGAGAACATGGATGTATTTTTTTTAATATGAGAGAAGAAAAATGAGCGAACGCGAGATAATTTGTGAAAAACATGCGTCATTACTTCATTAATATTACCATTAAAGACAACAAAATTTAAAAGCAAGTAGCATTCAACAGCAAGGAAATTATAAATGCAAATGAAAACAAATCAGTCTAGTGATTGCCAATGTTAAGGATGTCTTCCTGTTTGAACCACTGGCCTTATGAGATACTCCCTTGAAGTCTTCGAACTTATTCAGACGAGAGGTTGACGTGCACCAACAGATTTCCGTCTGGAAAAGATATGTACTTTTTGTCAATCAACTGTTGAACCTTGGCTTTGAAAGCGTTGCAGTCTTCGGTCGAGTGCCCTATTGACCCAGCATGATATCCACATTGCACATCGGGATCATATCCAGGTGGGTATGGTTCTGACAATGGCCTGAGAGACTTGGGCTCCACCAGCGAGCTTTAAATCAGATATGGCAGAAGTTGACTGTATGACATAGGAATTAGATCAAGAGGAGCATTCCTTCTTTTCAGATTGTTTTGAGGCCTATGCTGGTTCAGATGCTAATTCTGATATCCTTGACCACGAGATCTTTGATTTGTATGATGGACAGTCCATGGTTGCTTGGATGGTGCTTTAGGCCTTGTCGGTTGCCAATAAAGATAACGTGGTGTTGGAAATGGTGATTGTTGAGAAGGTGAAGAACCATAAGGTAAGGCCGGTGCATCGTGAGAATACTCAACATCTGCCATGACTACATTTATTTCATCATCTTCTTCCTTTTGGGAATCGCTGAGGGATTCTGTCTCGCTAGCTTGGTTGCTCGAGGCTCCTTGGATTCTTCCCCTTTTTAGGGCACTCTCGATGCATTCTCCAATTGTCACTAAGTTAGCGAAGTCTGATGCTGCACTGCTAATCATCCTTTCGAAGTATGGACTTTGCAGGGTGTCTCTGAATAATTCCATTAATTCTTTGTCTAAGAGAGGTGGCTCAACGCAAGCCGCTAACTCTCTCCATCTTTGGGCATACCCTCTGAAGGATTCATTGCTCTCTTTAGATAAGGCTCTTAGTTGTATGCAATCAGGAGCTATGTCCGAATTATATTTGTAGTGCTTCAAGAAGCCGTTAGCTAGGTCCAACCATGATTGAATATGATTCCTTTCTAACTTCATGTACCAACTTAATGATGCCCCAATCAAACTGTCCTGGAAACAGTGAATCATCAACTTATCATCGTGGGCATGAGAGGTCATTTTTCGACAAAACATCACCAAATGGTGCTTTGGACAGCCATCCCCTTTGTACTTCTCAAACTCTGGTGCTTTGAATTTTGCGGGTATAACCAGGCCAGGTACCAAACACATGTCTAAAGTATTCAGTTCAAGAGTATCTTGTCCTTCTATGGCCTTGAGTCTTTTCTCTAGCAAGCAACATCTTTTAGCAATCTCATCATTTTGTGGTTGTTCAACATTAACCACTAGGCTTTTTCCATGGGAATCTGGCACGGAGAATGCAAAATTGTGATACTCAACAGCATCATGACGTGAGGAATCTTGAACAACATGACGTTCTTGTACCGTGGAGCTATCAACTGGGGTTTGCACAAGCCGAGGTTGGGTAAGGCCATTTACTGTAGCTAGCATAACATTCTCAACAACTACAACCTGCTGAATGTTGTCTTCCTTCTTTGCTAAAACTATCATAGCTTCCACAAGTTGGTCTAGCTGATTTTTCATTGAGTCAACATCTCCTCTTAATGCAATGTGACTTTGCTCCAATGGATCCATGGTCTTCTAAGAGCTACTTCAAGTCTGATATGAGTGTCGAGAAATCAACTGTAGGTTATGGACGAAGGATGGATGAGTTTTTTGGTATTTATTTTTTGGTGAAAAATGATATGAAATGTATGATGATGAATGCAAATGCAATGATATGTGCATGAGTATAGTGACATGTTCAGGATCACAAGTTCAAAGCGTTCTCAGATGGATCAGAATAACGGATAAATGACGAGTATCTCTGATTAATGGAACCCCATGGGTAGGCTCTACAGTTGGTAGGTTCCCAGAGTCATGGATATTTCTTGAGGACGTCACTGCCGTGACGAAGATTTGTCGGACAATAATATCCTTAAGAAAATCTCGTCTAGGTGAGGTCTTCGTATTATCCAAACAAGGAAAACTCGATAAGGATTCTACTACACGACTCTCGAGTCCAGGGTTCTAACAAGGCTCTCAGAGTCATAGATCGAGGTTGGAAATATTATTGTAAGATAGTAATACGTCCAAGGAATCTCATTTGATTGGGGCTTTCGTATTAAACCAACAAGTCTGAAACTTCGTAGGTTAATACTACATAACCGCTGGATATAGTGGGTTAAAAGGTCCCTAGAGTCATTGATCCAACTTGAGAATACTATCGTCATGACGAAAACTCGTCGGGCAATAATATCTCAAGAGAATCTCCTCTAGGCGGGGTCTTCGTATCTTCCCAACAAGGAAGACTCCTTGTGGGCGCCCACTATGCAACCACCAACTTAATCTTATGGTTTTTCTCAGACTCGGGTGGAGAGTCTATCTCACAAAGAACCCCTAACAGAGAGCCCCAAATAAGACATAGTCAATAAATCACAATACAATAATTACAACAGAATAATTATAACAGAATAAAAATAACAAACAAACAAGCAAGATGGTCGCGGAAAAAATTACGTTCGAACAGAGTCGCCACCGAACTTTATTTATCCCAATGAAGGAATAGGAAAATATCGATAAAACCTGTAGGGAATAGAATAATGGTCGTCGCAACTATATTTGGGTTCGGGAGTGGATTACGTAAGGGGAAGGTGTTAGCACCTCTTACGTCCGTTGTACTCAACGGGAACCTTTTAGTTCTAGTTTGCGTTTCGAGTGTTAATTTATGTTTGTTTGTTATCTTTAGGTTATAAAATTATTAAAAATAGAAATGGATGAGAACCTCAAAAAAGGGAAAAGGGGAGGTTTTTTATTAGTGTGCTTGCGAAGATATAGCAATCTTCTGCCTACGTATCCTTATGGCATAATAAGGAAATCAGAGCATTCGTAGTTCGGGGAACTACGACTGGTTGGTGTCTTTTATCGAACAGCTGTTTAGATCGCGTTCTAAAGGCTAAACGTTGGCTTGTCTACTCTCGGCGGAGGCTTAAACACTAGTTTGTTGTGCTCATTAGAAGGGATTAAACAATGTTCTTTCTGAAAAGAGTTTTGGTCACACGGGGGTGACAAGTTGAGTTGATATGTTTGATGTTTTGTATTTTGGTTGGATGGTCGAGTAAGACAACTCGTATCCTAACAATCGGGAAAGGGAATAGAAGACTCTAGACCGCTTTCTTTTTCATCCTTAATTGTAAAAGGATTTAATAATGATTAAGGTGTTTTGAATGGATGACGAATAAACGACAAGTACTTGAATGGCTGAGTAAGACTATTCATATCCAAGCATTTGAGAAGAGGAATTGAAAACTCAAGACCATCTCCCTTTTCATATAATTTTTGTGAAAATGATTTGATTAAGTCGTATGTTTGTAAAAAATGACAATTGTTTGACTGACCGAGTAAGAGAACTCGTATTCAAACAATTGAGGAGAGAAGTTGAAGACTCAAAGTCATCTCCTTTTTCATTTAGCTTATTATGAAAATAATTTGATTTAATAGGGTTTAGAAGTTTGTATAGGAACGACAATTATTTGAATAACCAAGTAAGAGAACTTGTATTCAAATAGTCGTGGAGAAAAATTGAAGACTCAAAGTTATCTCCCTTTTAGTTTCTTGTTATAAAAGAATTTGATTTGTTTTTGCTTAAATGGATTAGAAATGACGACCATTTGACTAACCGAGTAAGAAAACTCGTATTCAAATAATCGAGGAGAGGAGTTGAAAACTCAAAACCATCCCCCTTTTCATTTTCAAATGGAGTGTCGTTTAGATGTGATTGAGTATTTTAATTTAACTTTCGATGTCAGATCGAGGTTTTAAAAATTGCATTCTTGTGAATGAATTGAATTTATTTAGTGAATGGTCCATTTAATCGATTAATTAAAACCGAATGGGTCTCATTGTAAGAAAGCCCGAGAGTAAGCCATGTGAGGTTGATGGCGATGCTTTTACAAGCGATCGACTTACATAGGTGTTTTGAAAAATGGGCTCGACTTTGAATCGAGAGGTTTTATTTGTTTTTTTTTTTTAAAAAATGGTTTGAATTGATGGCATGGGAATTATAATCTTTTTTGATTTTTTAAGTCTTTATCATTTTTAGGTTCATTTTAAGATGAGATGAAGGATGTACAATGATATAAAGTAAATATAAAAAATAAATGTTAGAAGCGGAATTTAAAAGAGTTAGATGTTAATTGCGGTAATTAAAAATTAGAGTTAATCGTTAAATGTTAGGTGTTAATTGAAATCAACATGGAATAATCAAGAGAATTGCAATAAAATATTAAATCTAAAACAGATAACTAAAGTTTAAACAATTTAAAAAAGTATCATTAAATTAAAACTCAAAACAATATTAAACCATCCAAAATCTCAATTCTAAACTATTATCCAAAATATTAATTTGAAAATATTAATAAAGATTAAATTCTAAAATCATTCTAAATTAAAATTCTAAAATAATTCTAAATCAACTTATAGTTCTAATTAATCTACAATTATTTAAAAATATATATCTAATTAAATTCTAAAATATTTTCAAAGATTAAAATCTAAAATAATTCTAAACTAAATTCAAAAATTCTAAAGTAATTCTAAATCGACTTATAATTCTAATTAATCTACAATAATTTCTAAAAAAGGAAAACTAATTAAATTCTAAAATATTAACAAAGATTAAATTTTAAAATCATTCTAAATTAAATTAAAAATTCTAAATGAATTCTAAATCAACTTATAATTCTAATTAATCTAAAATTATTTCTAAAAAAGATCTAATTAAATTCTAAAATATTTTCAAAGATTAAAATCTAAAATCATTCTAAATCAAATTAAAAATTCTAAAATAATTCTAAATCAACTTATAATTCTAATTAATCTACAATTATTTCTAAAAAAAGATCTAATTAAATTCTAAAATATTTTCAAAGATTAAAATCTAAAATCATTCTAAATTAAATTAAAGATTCTAAAATAATTCTAAATCAACTTATAATTCTAATTAATCTACAATTATTTCTAAAAAAAGATCTAATTAAATTATAAAATATTTTCAAAGATTAAAATCTAAAATTATTCTAAATTAAATTAAAAAATCTAAAATAATTCCAAATCACCTTATAATTATAATTAATCTACAATTATTCCTAAAAAAGGAAATCAAATTAAATTCTAAAATATTTTCTAATTAACATTCTAAAAAAAATCAGTATGGGCCTAAAAAGAACCAACCAATCGAAATATACAACAAATAATAATAAAATAAAATAAAAATAAAATAAAATGAACAGGGGTCACCCATCCGAAAATGGGGTGCTAAAATAAATAAAAGCTCAATTGGGCCTGGACTGGAGGCCCACCGCTGGAAAACAAGTTTCTCCATATGAGGGAGCCCTTTTCGCCTAAAGCCAGCAGAAAAGCGCTTAAGCGCTTCATTTGTCAAAAAACAACTCTCTCTCTCTTCCTCTCAGAGCAAACACAAGCTCTGCAAACTTCTAAACACCTCTGACTTCAACCTACCGGAAAAGATGGCGGTTGCCGGCCAACGGCGGCGGCGCCACCTTCTTCTTCGGCGAACCACCACTCAAAACCTAAATCTCAAATACCAACTCCCCTTTATTCACGCTCGCGGTTGCGGATCCGGCCACAAAAACAACAAAATCCCAACCACAAACCCAAATCGGAAACCCTAAAACAGAAAACCCAATTCGCACAAAACGAAATTAAACCCAAGATCTACGGAGTCTCAAGAAATTACCAAAGGAAAAAGGATCAACGAGAAGAGCTCTATATCAAGACGAAATTAAAAGGGAAAGAAGAAACTCAAGACTACCTACACGGAGAGATTTTGGCGTGGTTCCGGCGACAAACTCGAAGGTAATGTAATTATCTTCTAATTCCTTTAGAGTTGCCTCCTACTCCTCCTTTGCTTTAGATTCAGCTTATAGCTTAACCTTGCTCAAACTCTGGTGATAAGTTTAAGCGGTTGATGAAAAAAATGAGCTTTAGGTTTTTTTTCGAAATATATTGTTACTGTATATTCTGGGTTCTGAAAAAAAATTGCTCGGTTGTTGCTGTTAACTTTCTAGGATTTTCCTTAGAAATTTTGCTCTGTGTTTGCTGTTGTGTTCTAGGTTTTTTTTTGAGAAAATCTCTTACTGTGTTGTCTCTTTGGAGTTAACAGAGAAAAAAAACTTTGAAAATTTCTTCTGGATTTTTATCAAAACGTTCCCCCTTTTACTGTTAATTTGTTGTTGTTATATATGTGATGAATGTTGAGGTTCTGAGATAACTTGTTAAGTTATCCTTTTTCCAGATTTTGTGGGATAATTACCTTATGGATTTAAGGTTGTTGATGTGGATATTGCAAAGTGTTCTTGAGTGTTCTCCTTGGTTTACTGGGTCACCAAATAATCCGTTTATTTTATGGTTTATTTTCCAGTTTGTTTTAAGTGCTTATTTTGATAAGCAGTTTTTTTTTAACTTTGAATTTGGTTTTGCATTTGCAGGTGAAGTGATGTTGAATTGATTGAAAAGGGGCGCTGGCTTTTTGAGTTGGGGCACTACATGAAGGGACCATTGGCTTTGGAGAAAGTCTCTGAAGACTACTTCAAACCATTAGACTCCATTCAATTATTTTCAGAATTTTAGATTATTTTTGTAACCTGTAAATTAATCGAATGCTCCTTTGGATTTTTGTGTAAATTTGGATTATTTGGAGTTTTTTTTTAATATGTAAATTTAATTTGAAACTTCCTTTTTTTTGGAGAACTATGTAACTACTTTTTTGGGATTATCAGCAAGATCTTTTTATAATTTTAATTTAAGCTCTATTAGAGTAACTTGTAACATTTGGACTTAATTGAAATATGATTTGGAATATCACTTGGAACATTATTTGGAACATGATTTGCGCAATTAGTCTTTTTAAAAAAAAAATTCTAAACCTTGCCTTAACACTCTAATAGTATTAATCAAAAGAAAATTTACTATAATTTAAATTGAAAATGGATTGGGCTCAACAATGCAATTTAATGGACTTTTAATTTGATTGATTTTAACACATTAATATTATCAAAAATAAAATGTGCCAAAAATTCCTAAGATAAAACAGGTCACAAAAATGTTGCACTTTCAAACTTTGATCCTAAAAACCAATTAAATACTCGTGCATGTGATATCTTAATCTTAAACCAACATACTCACTTAGAAAAGATACAAGTTTATTTTAAGGATTTTTTATGAATGGTTTAGAGATTTGGCAGATGTATTTGAGACGTGCAAATGGGTTTAATGATGAGTGATCATAAAAATATCCATGGCTCTTAATACCTTACCAATAATCAAATGGACTTTGAATTAGTAATGTAAAAAGATTCAAACCACATTTTAAATTATGGACACGTTTATGCGAATGGGCCTTTAAAACAAAGAGATCTCACGGGTAAACCAAAATGGGCTTTGTTAGCCAAAAATGCACATACCATCCCATGCTTCAGTAAGACAAACGCAACAGATATTTTCTTAAGGAATCTTTAACAGATGAAGGTGTCCTTGAAGACTTGATGTCACCAAAGGGCTGAGAAACCTTAAGATGAAGCTTATGTCTTAAGATAAGATATATGTCTTATAGCATTGGATAGTGAATGCTGGTTAAAGATTTTTCCTTACCTGGACAAAATTGGGGTATGACAGACTGCACCAACAACATGGCAGAATATGAGGCATGTATCTACGAAATTGTAGCGACCATTGATTTTAGAATTAAAAATCCTCGAGGTGTATGGAGACTCTGCTCTAGTGATCAATCAGTTCAAAGGAGATCGGGAGACTCGAGATAGCAAGTTAATTCCTTACAAAGAGCATATCATGAAGTTGATTCCTTATTTTGATGAAATCACTTTTCATCATATCCCTAGGGAAGAGAATCATCTAGCAGATGCTTTAGCTACCTTGACATCCATGTTCAAAGTCAAAGTGGAGAAATGAAGCACCCTCTATTCACATTGACCACTTGAATGAACCAACACATTGTTTAAAAATCAAGACATAATATGACAATAAACCTTGATTCTACGATATTTAAAGGCTCTGAGAAGACTTTCTGCCAAGTTCTGCTTGAATGGGGACATGTTATACAAGAGGAATTATTATTCTGTTTTGCTCAGATGTATGGATAGACACGAAGAAAACATGATCATAAAATTCATACATGAGGGTTGTTAAGGAGTACATGCTAAAGGGTCAGCCATAGCCAAGAAGATCCTTCAAGCTGGCTATTACTAGACTACAATGGAGGTTGATTGTTACAATTTTGTCAAAAGATATCACAAATTCCAAATCTATGGTGACAAGATCCATGTGCCACTAACTCCGTTGAATCTCTTGACCTCTCATTGACCCTTATCTATATGGAGTGTTGATATGGTTGGAATGATCGAGTTGAAAGCTTCTAAAGGTCATCGTTTCATTCTGGTTGCTATTGACTACTTCACTAAGTGGGTTGAAGTTGCTTCATATGAAAATGCCACATGAAAAATGGTTACCATATTTATTAAGAAAGAGATAATATGTCGTTATGGCGTTCCTAGAAAGATTATCATGACAATGCCAGTAACCTAAACAACAAGATGATGAGAGAGTTGTGTCAAGAATTCAAGATTGAGCACCACAATTCTTCACCATATCAGTCCAATATGAATGGCGCCGCAAAAGCAGCAAACAAAAACATCAAGAAAATTATCCAGAATGTTAGGTTGTATGTTTTGTGATTGTAAGCATTTTGTTAAAACAAGTGAAATATCAATATGTTGGACAAGATATCTTGACATGTTTGTACGACATCATGGCGTGCTATGGTTTTCACATTATTAGAAGATCTGTATTTTTTAGCATGAGATTAGTGAAGATTATTTATTGATTTGATTCACGCATTCTGCAATTCAAAATGCATTTTTAGAAGCTCAAAGATCAGTTCCAGTTGTGCAATGTTTCCTAAGAATGGTTGTCAAAACATTTAAGGAGATATTATATTTAATTTGATTTGATTCTACAGAAGATTGTGTAGAATGGATGTTAAAACATTTAAGAAGACATCATATTTTATTTAATTTGATTTGATTATTTTAGCCCGAAGCCCATGATGTTCTGGGGCTATTTAAAGAACGATTCTAAACCTAAGAAGGCGTCAAATCTACGCATGAGATAGTCTTTGTTAGGGTTTAGTGTGTTCATTATTTTTGTGAGCCATTCTTATATCACTTAGATACTTGAATTGGACTGAGTTTTTGAGTTGTAATTGTGAATCACTCATAAACTTTTAAGCAAGAGTGGATTCTGTTTCATTGGAAGTGTGTCTTCTATTTATTGTTAGAAATTTCTATCACTGTTGTGCGATTGAAGAGAAGTGAGAAGGGTCTCATATCTAGGAGAGTCTTAGATAAAAAATCCAAGGGTAGTGATTAGGTGAGAATTTGAAAAACTATAGGTTGTTTAGAACTTCAAACTCATACCATTTTAGTGGATTTCCTTCCTGGCTTGGATGCCCCCAGATATAGGTGACGTTGCACCGAACTAGGTTAACAATTGGCCTATGTTATTTACTTCCTGCTATTTACTTTAACACTATAATTTTTTTCTGGTGTGACATGTCTTGACCCTGGTGTCGTGACATCGTATACGACATCTGGTATTTTCATACCAGAATTTCAATTGGCATCAGAGAAGGCACCCTGTTCTGTTTTGGGTGAGCTCCAGGGAGATATTTTATGGTACTATGGACAAGGAAGGAGGATTTGTCAACATACCACCTATTCTGGATGTCACCAACTATGATTACTGGAAGGCGCATATGGTGGCTTTTCTAAAATCTATGGATAGAAAAACCTGGAAAGCAGTTATCAAAGGTTGGGAACATCCTGTGGTGCAAGAAAAAGATGGGAAGGACACAACTAAGTTGAAGCTTACAGAGGACTGGTGTAAGGAAGAAGATGAACTTGCTCTTGGAAATTCCAAAGCCTTAAATGCCTTGTGTAATGGAGTTGACAAAAACATATTAAGGTTAATAAATACTTGTACTCTGGCCAAAGATGCATGGTAAATCCTCAGGATGACTCTTGAAGGCACGCCAGAAGATAAAATGTCAAGACTTAAACTTCTCACCACCAAATTTGAGAATCTCAGGATGAAAGATGATGAGTGTATTCATGATTTTCACATGAACATCGTTGATATTGCCAATTCATCTAGTGCCTTGGGAGATAAGATGTCAGAGGAGAAGCTTGTTAGAAAAATCCTCAGGTATTTGCCTAAGAAGTTTGACATGAAGGTCACAAATATTGAAGAAGCACAAGACATATGTAACATGAAAGTGAATGAGCTTATTGGGTCACTTCAAACTTTTGAATTGGCTATCAGTGATATATCTGAAAAGAAGAATAAAAGCACAGATTTTATCTCCAACACTGATGATGAAAAAGCTCAATGTGATATGGAAACTGATGGAGGAATTTCTAATGTTATCATGCTTCCTGAGAGGCAATTCAATAAGGTGTTGAAGATAATGGATAGGAAGCCAATACCTAATATCAAGAACATGGCATTCGACATTAGTAAAAGCAGTGACTTTCAGAGAAAAGCGGGGATAAAGGAGAAGCCAAATCAAGGAAAAGGTATTCAATGTTATAGATATGAGGGCTTTGGTCACATTAGATCAGAATGTCCCACGTACCTCAAGAAATAAAAGAAGGCATGGTATTAAGAATACATGGAAGCTTTGAAGAACTTTGAGGCTACCATGAAGATCAATGATGATGGGGACTAATGTAGATTTAGGTAGTTAGTTTGACTTTTGGTCAATTGTTTTATCAATAGTCAACATTGACCAAAAGTCAACTCTACGTAAAGATGTAACTTTTTTTGTAATTTGCAACTTGGCTCCTTGTAATGACATGTTTGATGTTTGTAATGAGGTGGACTTTTTAAATGAATATGTCTTGTATTTTAAGAAAGAATCATATTCCCTCCAAAAATGAACTTTGAATATTTGCACTTGTACTTTAATATGCATTGAATGACTTCTTGAATTTGAATTTGAACAAAAGTTCCATGTCATGAATCAATCAATCAACCCAACCCAAGCTATCTAATGCTATAATGTAGATAATGTGACCAGATCACCAAAACCAAAGACTAGGGTTCCCTTGAGAGCTTAGTCAGAGAATCAAGATCAATCCACCAATTTTGTTGCATCCATAATCAAAAGGTCCAGATGGACCAACATGACCATAAGCTTGTAAATTACTTTAATGTCTTGTAACCAGAAACCCTTGAATCCATTGATTTCATTTAAAGCATGCACTTGTGAAGTAATGACCTAAGTGATTATGTCATGAATATGCATATGAATGAATGATTGTACCTAAATGAATCGTTAATAAGAGAACTATGTATGCAGAGGAACATCGCAATAAGTCATATAAAAATGAAAGGATATGGCAAATTTTTGGGGTATGACAATTTTCTTATTTAGTTATATGTTAAAACTATCTATTTGAAAGTTAAAGTCTAGATGGTCTCATCTGTTCAACCTTGCAAAAGCTTTCATGTATGGAACTTTGTAGTTTGAACTTGAAAATGAGGGATACACCTTTAAAATCAATTGGCAAAGGCTTAAAAACTTTCATGAAGGAATACAAGTGAGAATAATTAAATATTTCACCTTGCTAAATGATTGAAAAAGTGGACCGTCAATCACAAGACATTAAACAAGCGCTAATTAAGAGGAAATCCATTATATTGGAATTTTGTTATAAATTAATTTCATATATTTCTATTTTTTGTTATACTTTATTATGCATTGCATAGAGTTCATTACTTCTGATTACCATGTAAATACTTTAGTGGATGTGAGTTTAAAGTGAAAATTAATGTTTGTGCCAAGGCTAAAGGAAGTCATTTCCAAAGAAATACTATAATTAACGACTTCAAGAATAGAATAAAGATTCATACTAGATAAAGGTAATGAGTGAAGAGGCATTTGCATGACCGTCGAGTTTTGAAAAAAAAATCATTCTCCATATATGAGAACAAACAACATTTTAAATTTGGAGTTATGATGACTCGCTGCCACATATAGGGTATTTTTTATCACTTTTTATTACACTTATAGATTTCGGTATATATTTTCACTACTTTTGAGTCTAATAAGGCTCATTATTAGGCTTGATGAAAATTGTTAATTAAATGTAATTTTTTAATAAACATGTTCCTTTTCATCTTTATTTTTGTTATCTAGGATTTTGTGAATGATATAAAAGTACGACTAAAAGTCAAGATGTCATGACAAATCTAACAAATATAGGGAGGTGAACATAGAATTTTGGAAAAATTCAGACCCAAAACAAAATTTAGGGAGACCAACATGAGTCAAGCCCAATATATTAGGAACGCCCAATTTGGGAACACATTATCTTCCATTAAGACGCATTGTATTTCTAAGTGTCAAGGGAAAGTGTATTCGCTTAAAATGCATTGAGTTTGTATGAAATGCAAAAATTCATTTTCAGTCAATTTTTTATCGATCACTACATAAAATTGAAATCCTAACACTACTTTTCAAGAAAAGGCTTAGAGTGAAACCAAAAATATCAAATTTTGAAGAGAAGACTACTACATGAGAGAGAACAACAATTTTGATGGCGAATAGAGAAGGCACCTTTGACCTCTAGAATTGGAACTTCTCCCATCAACATTTATATATTTAAGGATTAAATATATTTTTCGTCTCTATAAATAACTTAAACTTTAGTTTTAATCCTTATAAATTTTTTATTCAAATAGTGATCCTCCTAAAATTTTTAGTCCATACTTTTAGTCTCTGCCGTCAAGTTCCTTCAACGGAAGCTAATGTGGCATGCCACACCACTGATAGACTAAAAAACTATATTAGATAGCGAGGGTTATAAAGCTCCCTAAATTAAAATTACTTTTTTAAAAAAATTAAACAAAACGATGATGTTATAAAAAAATCCATGTTAAAAGAAAACACCACTAAATACATCATTTTCCTTGATCTTTAACATGCACCAGAGTCAACAATATAGATGAGAAATTAACACAAAATTGAATTCATGTTAAAAAGAACTATAATGCACAGGGAAATCACCTATTTGCATATCCATAAACATCTAAAACCTTTTTTCTTAGGGGTATTTTTGTGTCCAACTTTGAAAAATACTTTCTTCTTTCCATCAACCTGCTTTGAGGGAACTGAATTGATCTTCATAATTATTTACCATTTCTACTTTATCATAAATGTTCAACTTTAAAGAAATAACAAACTCTTCATTCTCCCTCATTATTTCCCCATTGCTCATCTGACTCTAATGCTCTCTTTCAGATCCGATCTGATCCTCTTTTACTGCATCTATCCAGATCCGATCCTATTTGAAGACTCCCCCAAAATTTCATATTTTATTAACTCTACTGATGCTTTATTTTTGTAAAACAAACATTTAAACACAAAAGTGAATCCAAAGTATTATGCTTCTGTCTGGGAAGCCGTTGACAGAACAGTAAGAAATGCTTCTGTCATGGAAGCCATTGACAGAACAGTAAGAAATGCTTAAATTAAAGAGGAAGAAGATAAAGAGCAGAACTGTATTCTGTTATACATTGAATGGGGATTACAACAATTATATATTTGGAATAGATTGTAACTAACTGCATAACATAAAGCATGACAAACTGAATGGAAAATGTAACTAACTGTAAAACTATTTTAACTGTTTTTGTTTTATTCATCTATTAGCCCCCCACAAGTTGAACCTTGGTAGATGTTGATCAAGTTCAACTTGGCTTTGAGGAAATGAAATGGTTTGGGTAGGAGAGGTTTAGTGAAGAAATTAGCAAGTTGGTTGATGGATGACACGGGAATAAGTTTCAATATGCCTGCTGAAAATTTTTCGCGTACAATGTGGCAATCAATGTCAAGATGTTTCGTACGTTCATGGAAAACAGGGTTAGCAGCTATGTGGAGTGCGCTTTGACTGTCACAAAAGAGAACTGGGACTTGAGAGCATGCAATGTTCATGTCACGAAGCAAGTACAAAAGCCATTAGAGTTCACACGCGGCTGCAGCTAAAGCACGATACTCTGCCTCTGAAGAGGAACGAGAGACAGTGGTTTGTTTCTTTGTTCTCCATGAAATAAAAGAGCTGCCCAAATAAAAACATGATCCGGAAACGGATTTACGTGTGTCTACACAGCCAGCTTAGTCAGCATCTGAAAAACCTGTTACTTGTAGTGGTTAACTTCGTGGAAAAAATAAGCCTTGGCCTGGACATTGTTTGAGATATCGCAAGACTCTGCAAGCAGCAGTATAATGTTCAGTAGAAGGTTTGGAAAGATATTGACTGAGTTGTTGTGTGATAAACGTGATATCTGGGCGAGTAGTATTGAGGTAGATTAGTCTGCCAATGAGTCATCTATAAGATGGAATATCGTGATAAGCAGGGTTATCATCTTGGCAAAGTTTAAGTGACGGATCAGATGGTGTGTTTGCTAGTTTGGAGCCAGTAAAACCTGAATCCTTGAGAAGATCAAGACAGTATTTTCTTTGGCAAATGGAGATACCACGTTTTGAGTGAGCTACTTCTAAACCCAAAAAGTATTTGAGGATGCCCAAGTCCTTGATCTTGAAGAGCTGATGAAGAATATCTTTCATAGTTTGAAACTCTTGTAGAGAGTTACCTGCTAAAATAACATCATCAACATAAACAAGTAAAATTGTAAAGGTGGATGATGTTTGTTTAACAAACAGTGAGTGATCAAAAGGTGCTTGTGAGTAGCCATGAGCAGTGAGGACTGAAGTCAATTTTTCAAACCATTGTCTACTTGCCTACTTTAGTCCATAAAGGGACTTAATGAGTTTGCAGACCTGGTTAGGTTTAGAACTTTGGACACCTGGTGGGATCAACATGTAAACATCTTCATTCAGATCACCATGAAGAAATGCGTTATTGACATCGAGTTGGTGAAGATGCCAGTTATGGATTGAAGCTAAAGCTAGAACCAATCGAACTGTGGTGAGCTTTGCAACAGGTGAGAAAGTATCTAAGTAATCAAGTCCTTCAATCTGGTTGTATTCTTTAGCAACAAGAAGAGCTTTAAACCTTTCTATGGTTCCATCAGATTTATGCTTGATCTTGTAAACCCAACGACAACCAATAGGTTTAACATGGGGTGGAAGATCCACAATTTTCCAAGTTCCAGTTTGCTCAAGTGCAGCAAGTTCAACTTTCATAGCTTGATTCCAACATTCAAATTTGCTAGCCTCGGAGTATGTTTTAGGTTCATGATTAGTCGTAAGGGAAAGGGTGAAACGGTAATGAGTAGGAGACAAGTTATGATATGAAATGAAATTGGAAAGAGAGTTAGGATTACCTGAAGATGATTGCCATTATGGATCAGTGAAGGTTGTACAGACATAATCTTTCAAAAATGATGGTAATGTTCTAACTCTTGTAGAGGCACGAGTGGAGTGTTGTGTATTAGAGGTGGGTGGATTAGAATTGGCCAGGGAGCTGGAAGGTGGATTTGAGTCAGTTGTGGTGGGTGTGGATAAAGTTGTGGTAGCTGGAAGGTTGAGTTGGTTAATGGGAGAATCATTTTGAGCAAAATGATGTATGTCATGACAGAGGTTTGGATTAGGAACTGAAGTGCTATAATATTCCCAAAGAGGTGTGGTAGATGAGGACTGTTTTTGGTAAGGTAAGATCTGTTCATGGTAAGTGACATTTCTTGAAATAAAAATGTTGAATGAATTTAGATCAAGTAGAATAGAGCCTTTATATCCAACAGCATATCCAAGGAACAATGATTTTCTAGCTCTTGTATCTAATTTAGTTCTTTGATTGGACAAGGCAGATGCATAGCACAAAGATCCAAAAACTTTAAGTTGGTTAATGTATGGTAGTTTATTATGCAGTATGTGATAAAGGGATTGGTTATTGAGTAGAGGAGTGTTAACTCTATTTATAATGAAGGCTCCATAGCTAATAGCATAGGACCAGTAGGATTTAGGTAAATTTGAATGGTACAGTAAGGCTCTACCTACTGTCGTAGCCTAAAAAATATAGTGTGCGAAAAAACAACCGGCGAAGAAGAAATGACAAGAGAGTCGCCACCGCGCGTTATTTATCCCAAAGGAGGGAAAGGAAACGCTTGAAGTAAACCTGGAAAAAGGAAAGGAAAAGACAAGGTCTCGCAACCAAATCTCGGGTTTGGGAGCCGGTTATGCGAAGGGAAGGTATTAGCACCCCTACGCATCCGTAGTACTCTACGGGATCCACTTTTGTTGTTCTTGTCTAAAGGGTATGGATTTATCTAACGTACTATTTACTAAGAGAGAGTCAAAAGAAAATGACCCGCACGGATGTCGCATCCACTGCATACGTATCTCATCTGAATATGAGAATCAGAGTCTTCGTAGCTCGGCTAACCTATGGGTTAAAGAGATGTGTGCTCGCTAAGACGTCGCGTCTTATGCCTACGTACCTCATCTGGAATGAGAATCAGAGCAAACCGTAGTTCGGCTACCTACGGGTTTGGTTTTGGACGAACGACGTTACTACGCAATCTACCGGATGCTCGACCTTTGGAGACTCACTCGCCTGTAGTAGAAGGAGTAAACGTGTTCTTAGGAGAAGAAAAATCAATGAGTTTGTTTGTGTTTTAGGAGTGCTCATGCAAAAAAGGAATCGTGCTACCTTAATTGACATGCAAACAAGAGACTGTACGGAGCCTAACAATCCTATGGGGAGACGACCACACCATACGAAACAAACATGCATAAAGTAAACATGCCAACAAGGGGCTCAAACATACATGGGTAGGGCTTTAGTCAAGAGGGGTCATATCAACCTCGACAAACAAGCCATGGAAAGGTAATCAAATGGGCTCTTAACCACTGACATTGAACGTCAGGGTGAACAGATCAAACGGGTAATGAGGATAAGACCTCATAGCTCTTAACCCTGGACAGGGTGAGCTCATGACAAAAAGTGGGGATTCAGAAAGGTGGAACCCTCTCCACTGACCGACTGGACAAAAGATCTTGGGCTTTTGTTCTGAAGCATCGGCACGTAGTGCGAGCATAAAGAACGACACACTGAATAACGGGGGATTGACTGCTAATCCCTTTTATCCGTCAATTGCCTCCTCATGGAGGTCTTTTAGGCACAAAAGAAAACATTGCCTCCTATTGAGGTCTTCCAGCTAGGAAAGCGGTAAAATGCGAGAAAGATGTAAAAGTACCAAACGGATAAAGATCCGAAGTAACAGCAACTAAAGAGACAAGAAACCCGGAGATCTCTCAAGCTGGCACCATCAAAGAAAGCAAGTCAACACAGGTAATCAGAATAAATCTCCAAGTGGTATCCCACAAATGAAGTGGAATACCAAGCAAGCTATCTCTTCAAGAGTCATGTGAGCCCTCACAAAAACTCAACAAACAGGTTAGAGTAACAGGATGGAATCAGGAGAAAGCAATGCCACGACGAACACAAAACAGATTAGAGCAAACAGAAAAAACAATTGTTGTCGCGATCGTTGCTGCATCGCCTAGGGAAAGCTTAGCGAAGCTTCGCTGCAGGCTCGCCTAGCAACGGTGCTAGCGAACGCCTGCGGGCTTTGGGTTCTTCATGGATAACAGTCCGATTTCAGTAATTAAGTGATCAAACATTCAAGGCATTGCTATATTCATTCATGCATATTTAAACCCACACGCAACACCTAACGATATCCACTCTTCTCATAATGCCTCATACATTTAGGGATTTCAAATTAAAGGCGTAAAATAATGGGGATAGGGCAAACCTGAATGGAGAGATCGAGTGAAATTGAATTACACCCTTGGGGTTTGCATAACAATCTTAGGGTTTGTATGAGATGGAATTGGTTCTGTGCAAATGAATTCCCTTCAGTGTCCGGAGGTTGCTCTGAATCAGTTAGCTCTTCTCTCTGTCTAGGGTTTTTTTATTTCTCTAGGTATTTTCTTTGGGAGATGGGAGTCTAGAATATATAGCCTAATTTCGTGGCTTTCTGGGCTCAAATGAGAGAGGTCCAAGTCCAAGATTTTTCTGTTATATTTTAAAATGCGTGAGCTTCGCCTAGCGAAGGATCTGCTCGCCTAGCGAGCATGACAGTTCAAGTTCGCTAAGCGAACCACGCTGCTCGCATAGCGAGCATGACAGCTCAGGCTCTGCTTTTTGCTCCTTCAAGATTAGCGTTTTGCACGATAAATAAACCCCATTTGAACGTGTTGGAAGTAACTCAAGTCATTCCCTTGCGTTGACTGATCACCCAGATAGAACCCACAAAGTGTCTTGGATGATATTCAAGTTTCTTGGATCTGATTCTGATTGACATGATGAAATGCAATATGAAATGTTAAATGACCTAAAAATGAATGCATGAATGAGGGGGTAAATTTTTGAGGTGTTACAGCTGCCCCTTTCCAATCAACTAGAGACCCAAAAAGAAGATAGCAGCGACTTTCGCACTTTCGAGGTATCAAGGGATTGAATACAATAAAGCCCGAAAATTTACACTGAAGTGAAGTGAAGTAACAATGCCTATCAGAATCGGCAAAGAGGTGGTCTTGAAAGACGAATTTGTCTGGTACGGTGAGAGTCGGTCTGAATACCGAAAAAGAATGTTAACCTGGATACCAAAATAAATGGTAACGTAGAAGTAACCATGGCCTGAATGCCGCTCATCAGTCTGAATACTGGAAATGACTTCGATCTGAGCATCGGAAGATATGAGACTATTAATATCGGTTTGAACACCGAGAGACTGGCCTGAATGCCACTTCGGTCTAAATACCGGGAACCTGGCCTGAATGCCACTTCGGTTTGAATACCGGAAAAACTGGCCTGAATGCCACAAGTTGCATCGACCTGAATGTCGGAAACTTCTTCGATCTGAACATCAGAACATTGGCCTGAATACCGGGAGACTGGCCTGAATGCCACTTCGGTTTGAATACCGGAAAACTGGCCTGAATGCCACTTCGGTCTGAATACCGGAAAAACTGGCCTGAATGCCACAAGTTGCATCGACCTGAACGTCGGAAACTTCTTCGATCTGAACAATCGGAAAATTGGCTTGAATGCCACTTCGGTCTGAATACCGGAAAAGCTGGCCTGAATGCCACCTCGGTCTGAATACCGGAAGACTGGCCTGAATGCCACAAGTTGCATCGACCTGAACGTCGGAAACTTCTTCGATCTGAACATCGGAAAATTGGCCTGAATGTCACTTCGGTCTGAATACCGGAAACTTGCATGCCTGTCAGTATCGGCATAAATAGGGAAAGATAATTGAGGCGGCACGTGGGCCAACGATCTATGCTGGGGATAATAAGTCATGAATAATCTTCAGTCTGAGCACTGGAAACGGCTTCTGGCTTATCACTTGGGATACCGAGAATGTCTTATGCTTTACATGCGTATGTTTGAATTTTTCAATGGCGTAATGCTTCATGAAAATGGAAATGCTACGCAATTTGGGAGGATGCAATGCAATATGATTCTACATGCAGGGATACCGAAATGCTAGGGAGAGTGCCAAGCCGAGGCAAGGAATTCATGCTGGGGAAATGATCACAATCTTTTGGACCCAGGCAAGGCTATTGGAGATGCACAACACAAAGAACTTTGTGGGGAAATGACCCGCCACACGGTGTTCTGGCAAATAACAATATACCGAGGCTCTGACTGGGGAGAGAACGACACTGAAAACTTGCTGTTGAGGAAAGCGACAGTGGTTCTGGCAACCATAATCTGTGAGAGAGACGACTTATCAGGGGAAGCAAACACCGATACGGTACCGAGATTTTGCTTCAAGGAAAGAGACTACGGATCTAGCACCGAGATCATCGATCTGGCATCGAACTCTGAGAAGCAACTGCTTCTGCTGGGAAGATACAGACTGACACTACCAACTCCACTGGGGATACACAGTCTGGCACTATCGACTCTACTGGGGAGTGTATAGTCTAAAATAAACACTTGGGGAAGTACAATAGTGAGAGCCTGCTGGGGGTTGAAGAGTCCAACGCCCAGACCAGCTCTGCAGGGATAAGATACCAAATTCCAACTGTTGAAGCAAAACATCCGCGACCGTCTGCTGGGCATCTTAAGGAAATGTCCCGAGTGTACCTGTTTTGAATAAACGATCCAAAGCACTTAAAATTTACAGCAATTTTCAATGTTTATTAAGCACGTACCTGTAAAGCTCTTATGTTTCATGATGCAATGTTTATCAAAAATTCGGACGTCCTTTTTGCAAACAAAACAGTAAAATGAAAATGAACACAGAGATGTACTGAATAACATGATTTTATTGATTGAGTGGCCTCTGAATAGGCATTTACATCAGGAAGCAATCCCTGGAAAGAGGTAATCGCACAAAAGATAAAAAACAGAAATTAATCTAATGGCAATGTGAACTGGATCACCATCGGGTTCCAATTCTACTATGACTCGCTCGTCTTCAAGATCCTCCAGATGATCAACTTTCCGAAAAAGGTGATTGGACTGTTTCCTATCCTTCGGACGTTTCCAGTTATCAACACGGGATGATATTCAGAACTACTCAGAACGCAGTCATTTGCTTAATCCCTAACTTTTGCCTGGATCGCCCTTTTCGGGTTTTCAATCCACCGGGATACCCATTTTTGCCTAAGTTGCCTTTTCAGGTTTTCAACTTACCGGGTGTACAATCTTTTCATTTTAATCCCTAATTTTTGCCCGAACCTTTTCATTTTCTTGGTTCGTCGGGATGCCCCTTTTTTTTGCCTGGACTATTCTTTTTATTGTCCAGCGGGTCTACTTTATGCGAAGTATTTTTTGACTGCGTCTGAGTTCACAGGGGAAGTGAAGTTTTCGCCCTCCATAGTTGCAAGCATTAAGGCTCCACCATCAAAAACCTTGGTGACAATATACGGTCCATCATAGTTAGGAGTCCATTTGCCCCTATGATCCGTCTGAGGAGGAAGGATCCTTTTCAACACAAAATCTCCAACTTGGAAACATCGAGGGCGCACTTTCCGATCAAAGGCTCTCTTCATCCGACTCTGATACAACTGCCCATGACAAATGGCCGCCATTCGCTTCTCTTCGATAAGACTCAACTTATTGAACCTTGTCTGAATCCATTCAGCTTCGTCTAACTTGACATCCAACAGGACTCTTAGAGAAGGAATCTCCACTTCAATAGGTAGGACTGCCTCCATACCATACACAAGGGAGTAAGGGGTTGCCCCGGTCGATGTACGTACTGAAGTACGGTATCCATGCAAGGCGAAGGGTAGCATCTCATGCCAATCTCTGTACGTAATGACCATCTTCTGCACAATCTTCTTTATGTTCTTATTTGCTGCCTCAACAACGCCGTTCATCTAAGGGCGATAAGGGGAATAATTATGATGCTGAATGTTGAAGTTCTTGCACAACTCCTTCATCATTTTATTATTGAGATTAGAACCATTATCAGTAATGATTCTTTCGGGAATCCCATAACGACAAATGATTTCTTTCTTAATGAATCGGGCGACCACATGTCTGGTGACATTCGCGAATGACGCTGCTTCGACCCACTTGGTGAAATAGTCGATGGCAACAAGGATGAAGCGATGCCCATTGGAAGCAGTCGGCTCAATCTTTCCAATCATATCAATGCCCCACATAGCAAAGGGCCACGGCGAAGACATCACATTCAACGGATTTGGCGGCACATGCACCTTATCAGCATAAATCTGGCATTTATGGCACTTCCGAGCATATTTGAAACAATCAGATTCCATGGTCATCCAGTAATAACCCGCTCTCAACAATTTCTTAGCCATTGCATGTCCGCCGGCATGAGTACCGAAGGAGCCTTCATGAACTTCCTGCATTAACATGTCTGCTTCGTGTCTATCCACGCATCTGAGCAAAACCATGTCGAAGTTCCTTTTATACAGAACATCGTCTTTGTTCAAGAAGAAACCGCCTGTCAATCTTCTCAAAGTCTTCCTATAATTGTTGAATGCCCCTGCAGGGTACTCTTGATTCTTCAGAAAGCATTTGATGTCATGATACCAGGGCTTATCATCAACTACCATTTCAGCGGCAAACACATACGCGGCCCTGTCGAGGCGCATAACATCAATCCTGGGAGCATAGTTCCACCGAGTCACTTTGATCATAGAGGATAGAGTAGCAAGAGCATCTGCCATCTGGTTCTCATCACGAGGTATATGGTACAACTTTACTGTTGTGAAGAAAGTCAACAGTCTTCTCGTGTAATCTCTGTAGGGGACCAGATTGGGCTGGAGGGTATTCCAATCACCATTCACTTGATTGATCACTAGAGCTGAATCTCCGAAGACGTCCAGAGTCTTGATTCTCAAATCAATGGCTTGCTCGATACCCAAGATACATGCTTCATACTCAGCTTCATTATTGGTGCACTCAAAAGTCAATCGAGCGGTGAAAGGCATGTGGGCACCTTTCGGAGTGATAATGACAGCACCAATTCCACTTCCTTTGGCATTGACAGCCCCATCGAACAACAAAGTCCACTTTTCATCTGGATCAGGTCCCTCCTCAACAACTGGCTCTTCACAGTCTTTCGTCTTGAGGAACATGATGTCTTCATCTAGAAAATCAAACTTCATCGGCTCATAATCTTCAACCGGCTGTTGAGCAAGATAGTCTGACAGAATACTCCCTTTGATGGCTTTCTGGGATGTATACTGGATGTCGTACTCTGTCAGTACCATTTGCCAACGAGCAACTCTTCCTGGGAGGGTTGGCTTCTCGAATATGTACTTGACTGGGTCCATCTTGGAGATCAATAGGGCCGTGTGAGTCAGCATGTATTGTCTCAATCGTTTAGCAACCCATGCAAGTGCACAACATGTCTTTTCAAGCATTGAGTATCTCAACTCACAGTCCGTGAATTTCTTACTCAGGTAGTAGATGGCATGCTCTTTCCTACCTGTCTCGTCGTGTTGACCGAGAACACAACCCATGGAATTATCGAGTACTGTCAAATACATAATTAGTGGTCTCCCTGGGACTGGAGGCATAAGGATATGAGGATTCTGCAAATACTCTTTTATCTTCTCGAAAGCCCTTTGACAATCATCATTCCACCTTATGGCCTGATCTTTCCTCAACAATTTGAATATCGGCTCACACGTGGCTGTTAGGTGAGAGATGAACCTTGCAATGTAGTTCAACCTCCCTAAGAAACCACGGACTTGTTTCTCTGTTCTTGGCTCAGGCATTTCCTGTATCGCTTTCACCTTGTTAGGATCCACCTCGATCCCTTTTCCACTAACAATAAAACCCAGCAGTTTTCCAGATCTCACCCCGAAAGTACACTTGTTCGGGTTAAGCCTCAGCTTGAATTTCCTCAAACGCCCAAACAGTTTCTGCAAATTCACCAAATGTTCTTCTTCCGTCTGAGATTTGGCAATCATATCGTCAACATACACCTCGATTTCATGATGAATCATATCATGGAAAAGAGTCACCATCACTCGTTGATATGTTGCCCCAACATTTTTCAGACCAAACGGCATCACCTTGTAGAAGAAGGTGCCCCATGGGGTTATGAATGTTGTCTTCTCCATGTCTTCTGGTGCCATCTTGATTTGATTATAGCCAGAAAAGCCATCCATGAAGGAGAATATCGAGAACTGAGCCGTGTTATCCACCAAAACGTCGATGTGAGGTAATGGGAAATCATCTTTAGGGCTAGCTCTGTTCAGATCCCGGTAGTCAACACACATCCGTACCTTTCCATCCTTCTTAGGTACTGGAATGATGTTTGCAACCCATGGCGGATAATTTGTAACCGCTAGAAATCCTGCATCCAACTGTTTTTGCACTTCTTCCTTTATCTTGACAGCCATCTCTGGTCTTGTTCTTCTGAGCTTCTGCTTGACCGGAGGACAACCTTCTTTGAGAGGCAAACGGTGTACCACGATGTCTGTGTCAAGCCCTAGCATGTCCTGATAAGACCAGGCGAAGATGTCAACATACTCTTGCAGCAATTCAATCAGCCCCTTCTTCACATTGTCTTCCAAAGCAGCCCCTATCTTGATTTCTCTCTTGGCGTCCTCGGTCCCGAGATTAATCACTTCAGTAGACTCTTGATGCGGTTGAATGACCCTTTCCTCCTATTTTAATAACCTGGCAAGTTCTTCAGGGAGTTCACAGTCTTCATCACCCTCTTCTTCAGTTTGAAAGATCGGATTTTCAAAGTCGAAGCGAGCCATAGCAGAACCGTTATCAATAGGATCCGGTTATGTGCATCTGCATGAGTGATGGTATGTGCTTATGAGTGTGAACAAGGAGTGAAAACTAAATAAAACATTGCCAAATATATTTTTTTGATTTTTGATTTTTTTTTTGAAAACTGCAAAAATAGAAAGACTGTGAACAAAATATTTGAATGCAAAAAAGACGTCCTTTATTTATGATAAAAAATGCAGGTATCCACATAGATGAGCCCTACAATGAGTCATTACGCCCTGGGCAGAACGTAAGGCTTGGATATGCATGAATAAACAAAGAAAATTACTCCTCTAGAAAAGTGACTTGGACAATCTCCTTAGAAGACCAATTGCTGATGACTTCACCCGGGATCTTCGGACGCACCCAGTTGTCAATGTTGCAATCACTATCTCTATCTTCATCGTTGACCGCAGAGATCTGGCCATACTGGATGACGCCAGCGCTGGAGGAAAGTAATCGGCCCCTGAAGAGTCTGAAGTGTTAAAGTTGTAGAAGTCAGAGCTGGCTGATACCCAATCCCGAACCTGTCTTCTTTCATTGGTAAATCCACCGGACGTCCCCAGCCGGGAGCAACACCTGAATCTACCAAGGCTTGTGCCTGCTTAAAGGACGACAAAGAGGCACCTGCTTTAACTTCTTCCACCGGAGCTGCGTCCTTGATCTGAATTGCCTCAAAGGCCTGACGTAAGGTCTCATGAAATTCACCTTCTACCTCTACATACTTGAATGTAGACAGGTTACTGACCAAAATATCCTCCTCACCACAGACGGTGATAATCCTTCCATTGACCGGGAACTTAATCTTCTGATGTAAAGTTGAAGAGACTGCCCCAGCATTGTGGATCCAGGGACGACCCAACAGGCAACTGTACGAGGGACTGATATCCATCACATAGAAGACAGTGTTGAAGGTTTGTGATCCAATCAGAATTGGCAATTCTACCTCTCTGAACACCGACCTCTTAGAACCATCAAAGGCTCTCACAATAAGATCTGAAGGCTTCAAGATCAAACCTTCTACATCTAACCTTGACAGGGCTCTCTTGGGTAGCACATTGAGAGAGGAACATGTATCCACCAGAACATGAGATAACACGGTGTCTTTGCATTCCATCAAGATGTGCAAAGCCTTGTTATGGTTGCGTCCAACTGGTGTTAAGTCAGAATCAGTAAAACCCAACCCGTTGCTTGCATGAACATTTGTAACGATTCCTTCCAGTTGGTTCACCGAGATCTCCTGAGGCACATATGCAGCATTTAGGACTTTCAGCAGTGCCTCCCTGTGCGCCTCTGAACACAGTAGGAGTGAGAGAATGGATATCTTGGACGGAGTCTAAATCAACTGATCGACTATCTTGTAGTCACTTCTCTTTATAATTCTCAAAAGCTCGTCCACATCCTTCGCAAAAGTGGGCTCAGAACCCTCCTGTGGTACAAAGGTACCCTCATTCACAACTTGCTTGCCTTTGGCCTTCGCCGCGGCATCAACATTATCAGCTTGGGTAGCGGGTGGTGAGAACAGGCTACCACTCCTGGTGAATCGCCCGATTCCACCAATATTGTCCACTGCGGGATCTTTCGTTTCCACCTCAGATTCAGACTTCTGATTCTGCACCTCTTCTGCTTTCAATGGTCGTTCCACCCCATGATCGTGCATGTACACCCTCCCCCCATAATGCCAAGGAATGGCCCTTTCACCGGTGAAAGGTAAAGGACCAGGGGTTGTGATAGTCCTAGTGGATGGTCGCGCTGGTGGCACCGGTTGTGCTTCTGGTACATTGATCTGATTAGTTGGGTATAAAATGGTGATAGTAGCAACATCATAGTCATACTCTGAAATCTCATTTATTGAAACATAAACATCCGAAACATCGGAATCAAATTCAATTACATCGGAATCAACCACATTGTTTGGGATATCAGCAACAACATTGGAAAAATTAAATACATCATCATGGGTTACAGAATCAGTAGGAACAACATCTGCGAATTCATCAGTAGCATCTTCAAACACCTTTTCCTCAACCCCTTCCGCAGACTCTTGGACAGACAAATCTTCAACCTGGAGGGTACCTTCGTCGAGCAAGGCCTGGATACCTTGGTGCAACTTCAAACAACCTCCACTCTGAGTAGCACAATCCTCACAACCCTTCCCACAATCGGGGAAAACATCGACCTTCAGCAAACAGTCTTTGATCTCCAACAGCGGAGTCTTCAACTTCAGCACATCTCTGACGAATCTGGCTTCCCCTTCCATCATATTAACATTTGCACCACCATGCTGGGGCATGGGATTGTTGACGACATTAGGAGCCGGTGCGAGGTCGATGGCCTTTGAATCTATGAGGTCCTGAACTACGTGCTTAAAAGCTTTGCAGTTCTCAATATTGTGGCCAGGTGCCCCAGAATGGAAGCTACACCTAGCGTTGGCGTCGTAACCCACCGGAAGCCTACCGACAGGAGGAGCCAGAGTGCGTAACTGCACAAGTTGTAGTTGTTGAAGACTAGAAAGCAACTGAGCGTACGACATTGGAAGAGTGTCGAAACGCCGGTCCATCGTCCTTTGCCTTTGTTGATAGGCGGGTTTGTTACCCGGTTGTTGTTGTTGGTACTGAATTTGCTGACGTTGTGGTTGTTGTTGTTGTAGCGGTGCTACAGCCGGAATGGTCACAGCCGCAACATACGGTTGTTGATGATAGTTTTGAAAGTTATTCCTCCGGTCACCCCTGTTCTGATAAGAAGATATGGCATTTGCATCCCCTTCTCTCCTCTTCTATCCCTGAATGAACGACTTCTTCACCCCTGATGAAGATCCAACTCCACTCTGGATCTTACAAGTCTTCAAATAGTTCTCCACCCTTTCACCGGTAGAGACCACATCAGCAAAGTTGGAGGCATTGCAACCCACCAAGCGCTCTAAGTAAGGCCCGGGCAGAGTGTTCATGAACATGTTAGCCATTTCCTTCTCCAACATAGGAGGTTGAACACGGAAAGCTGTCTCCCCCCAGCGTTGAGCGTATTCCCTGAAGCACTCATTGCTTTTAAGAGACAGATTCTGAAGTTGAGTTCTGTCCGGAGCCATGTCTGCATTATACTGATACTGCTTCACGAAAGCCTCAACCAAATCCCTCCAGCAGCGGATGCGGGCTCTGTCCAGCCTCATATACCATTCCAGGGATGCCCCGGCTAGGCTATCCTGGAAAAAGTATATAAGCAACTTTTCATCGTCAGAGTATGCAACCATTTTACGGAAATAAGCTTGCACATGAGTCTTGGGGCAAGAGTTGCCACTGTATTTGTCAAATATCGGAACCTTGAATTTCGGTGGCACCCTCACGCCTGGGACCAGCCCCAAGTCAGCAACATCGACCCCCAGAGAATTCTGTCCTTCCACCACCTTCAACCTCTCTTCCAGTCTCCGAAACATAGGGTCCATACCATGACCCATACCAAAGTCCTCCTGAAGCAGGGGGAACTGATCGTCCTGACCATCATGAATGGGTTGTTGATCTAGGTTGACATGTAGGATCGGGATAGGCCCCGGTCCATTGGGTCCGTTAACCTCTCCAGCTGGAGGATCAGTTACCATCTCCGGTTGAGTAGTGGCGGGATTCCTCTGCATCATCTTCCTGAGCTCTTGCTGTCCCTGAGCCACCCCTTGAACCACATCCATGAATTGGGTCATGCGGATCTTCATCTCGGCGAGCTCTGCTTGAACTTGACCCATGATCTTCTGTTGATTCTGCCTTGTTGTGTAACGGTGCGGACGATACTCAACAATCCTGCCTGAAATGGGACCAAGAATGAGAAATCCTCTTCAAGATTACCTGTAATGATGCAAGAATGATATGTGTATGATGCGTATGATGCGTATGCTATGTTTTATCATTTCTTAGGTATTCAAGAGTCTCGTCCACCTTTGAAAAATGGCAACCTGCACCCGTAAGCGGAACATAAACAACAAAGGAGCAACATACGCTGGACGGCAAGCAAAAGCGAAACATCAATAATCTCCTCCGTAGATATAAGAAATAAGATTCACACAAACATGGTTCAAGCAAAGATTCAGGTCATAAGGAATCCCATCCAACAATCCTGGAGGTGATTCGCAAAATAAACAACAAGACGAACTAGGGAAGTCGTCCTTTAGGAACGAGAGTCTTCAAATACTGGCATTGATCCATCAATCGGTCACACTCTGAACACTCAGGTAGAGGGGTGAGCTTCTCTTTCAGTTGCACCCTGAGTTCAACAACTTCCTCTAGGAAATGAGATGCACGGATGTCACTTCCTCTGAGCTGGCTCTCTGCTGCATGCCTCAGATCTACCTCTTTCTTCAACTGAGTATCTTTGTCCTTAAGCTGTCTTTCCAAGTCTCGTATCTTCTTTTTGTAATTGGCTTCCGCTTTTTGTAATCTCAAGCGTTCATGGTGTTCTTCATCCAACATTGTTTCCATCTCATCGTAGGACCTCTTTTTGTTTCTAGAACTTTCACTTTGCGCTCCTTTGAGTTTATGAGCCAAATTCAGCCTGTCAGCTTTTGCTTGGTAAAGCTTCATTTGGATCTCTTATCCATTTTCTTTCAACTGGCGATTCTCCATTAAGGCTCGTTTGTAATACTCAGCAGGCACACTCTCAGAAAGGATCAAAGGCGGTTGCTCCTGTAATGGTTCCGTCCGGTCATAGGGTAGCAACAAAGTTCCAACTCTTTCCTTGACCCACTCAGTGTAAGCAGGCATAGCAATTGCAAACTTCCTCCCTAAAACAGATCCATCTTTTATACCAATATTCTCCCAAGCTTTTCCCACTTGCTCCAATCTTTCCGGATCGCTCCGCTTCTCAAAGTACACATTTTCAGCTATCTCGACATCTTGCGGCCTTTCATTCATGACAAAACCCAATTGACGGAGGGAAAAAACTGGGTTGTAGTTGATGCAACCCCTAGTTCCTATGAGTGGAACATTGCGAAACTCTCCACAACTCATAATGACGTTGCGCACATTGATCCTATAAGCTTGCCACTTGATATCATAAGACGTGAGCGACATGATCCTCTGAGTTCTCTTATGAGTATTCTGAGTATCCATAAACGGTCCACTGGTTGGTAAAAAAGACAAGAACCACTTGAGTAGCAACGGGAGACAACACCTGATAGCAGCACACTTACCATGCCTGCTGTGTATCGCATAATAGGTGTCAACTAACAAGGTAGGCACCGGGTTTCCTCCAATGAAAATAATGATTGCTGCCAGGTCCACGAAACTAGGCATACTAGGGAACAGAACAACTCCATAGATCATGACAGCCAACTGAGTGTTGAAAGCTACCCAATTTCCTTTCTTTGCTTCTCCCTTAGCCATCCTTACCAAGAAATTCAAGGATAAGCCCACAACATCACCGCTTGGTTTCCAATTATCGCTCACTTCCTTGATGCTCAAATAAAGAGCCTTAGCGACGACTTTGAAATCCACCTCCTTCGGCACATCCAGGAAAGGTACTCAATTTTTGATTTGAACATTCATAAGGATGGAATACTCTTCAAGAGTGGGAGCTAGTTGGTAGTCCTGGAAAGTAAAGCAACGAAGCTCCGGATCATAGAACTGTAAGAGAGTCTGCAGAGGTACCGGATCAACCACCATCTTCAACAATGTCAAGATATCCCCATATTGATCATCAAAAACCTTCTGATTACGGTCGGTCACGAGATTACCCAATTCTTTCAAAGATGTCAATGGCTCACGGTAAAAGCTGTAGGTGCAAGTCTTCCTCTTCAACTCTAGAATGGCAGCCATCTCTCGGTGTGAACAGACTCCTGAATAAACCTAAAAAATGATATGCATATGCGGGTTAACTTTTTTTCTTTTTTTATGCATTATTTTTTTTGAAAATAAACATGCTATGATGCAAAAATGATGAAATAATGACGGGTTGGTTGTGTATCACAAGGCGCAAGATCAGAACTTCAGCATGAATTCAGAACCGGGAACCATAGAACACAAGTGTCAACTTAGAACTCATACTCTGAACCAACGGTCACCAACAAGAACCGAACAAAAGTCACCAACAGGATAAGTCACCTTCAGTACCTGTAAATGATTCATTCTCGCCCCACTCACGGGTGTAATCTAGGTCAGGGTAAGGTCAAGAGAAACGCAGGATAAACAATCCTTTCAAGAATATCATCATATGTATACCAGGTGTATGCAACGATAATACCCTATCAGAATCTGAACTGCTCGTGATACCATGTTCCGCTAAGTGGCGCCATACCACTCGCTTCCCATGAATCACTCTATTCCTAGGTATCCTAAATTTCACTCATAGCCTGTGTATTGGGCCTTTTACCTCTTGTGACTCCCATCCAACAGCAAAACAGAAACACAGCCAACACAGTATGCATGAAACAGTAAAGCACACATAGGATGCAATGCAAGCAGATAAATATGCAAAGTAATAAATAAATAACATACAATAGACAATAAACAAACAAACGCTAAGAAAGGCCCACTAGGGAAAATAAGTCCCCAGCAGAGTCGCCAGCTGTCGCAGCCTAAAAAATATAGTGTGCGAAAAAACAACCAGCGAAGAAGAAATGGCAGGAGAGTCGCCACCGCGCGTTATTTATCACAAAGGAGGGAAAGGAAACGCTCGAAGTAAACCTGGAAAAAGGAAAGGAAAAGATAAGGTCTCGCAACCAAATCTCGGGTTCGGGAGCCGGTTATGCGAAGGGAAGGTATTAGCACCCCTACGCATCCGTAGTACTCTACGGGATCCACTTTTGTTGTTCTTGTCTAAAGGTTGTGGGTTTATCTAACGTACTATTTACTAAGAGAGGGTCAAAAGAAAATGACTCGCACGGATGTCGCATCCACTGCATATGTATCTCATCTGAATATGAGAATCAGAGTCTTCGTAGCTCGGCTAACCTATGGGTTAAAGAGATGTGTGCTCGCTAAGACGTCGCGTCTTATGCCTACGTACCTCATCTGGAATGAGAATCAGAGCAAACCGTAGTTCGGCTACCTACGGGTTTGGTTTTGGACGAACGACGTTACTACGCAATCTACCGATTGCTCGACCTTTGAAGACTCACTCGCCTGTAGTAGAAGGAGTAAATGTGTTCTTAGGAGAAGAAAAATCAATGAGTTTGTTTGTGTTTTAGGAGTGCTCATGCAGAAAAGGAACCGTGCTACCTTAATTGACATGCAAACAAGAGACTGTACGGAGCCTAGCAATCCTATAGGGAGACGACCACACCATACGAAACAAACATGCATAAAGTAAACATGCCAACAAGGGGCTCAAACATACATGGGTAGGGCTTTAGTCAAGAGGGGTCATATCAACCTCGACAAACAAGCCATGGAAAGGTAATCAAATGGGCTCTTAACCACTGACATTGAACGTCAGGGTGAACAGATCAAACGGGTAATGAGGATAAGACCTCATAGCTCTTAACCCTGGACAGGGTGAGCTCATGACAAAAAGTGGGGATTCAGAAAGGTGGAACCCTCTCCACTGACCGACTGGACAAAAGATCTTGGGCTTTTGTTCTGAAGCATCGGCACGTAGTGCGAGCATAAAGAACGACACACTGAATAACGGGGGATTGACTGCTAATCCCTTTTATCCGTCAATTGCCTCCTCATGGAGGTCTTTTAGGCACAAAAGTAAACAAACAAAAGAAAACATTGCCTCCTATTGAGGTCTTCCAGCTAGGAAAACGGTAAAATGCGGGAAAGATGTAAAAGTACCACACGGATAAAGATCCGAAGTAAAAGCAACTAAAGAGACAAGAAACCCGGAGATCTCTCAAGCTGGCACCATCAAAGAAAGCAAGTCAACACAGGTAATCGGAATAAATCTCCAAGTGGTATCCCACAAATAAATTGGAATACCAAGCAAGCTATCTCTTCAAGAGTCATGTGAGCCCTCACAAAAACTCAACAAACAGGTTAGAGTAACAGGATGGAATCAGGAGAAAGCAATGCCACGATGAACACAAAACAGATTAGAGCAAACAGAAAAAACAATTGCTGTCGCGATCGTTGCTGCATCGCCTAGGGAAAGCTTAGCGAAGCTTCGCTGCAGGCTCGCCTAGCGACGGTGCTAGCGAACGCCTGCGGGCTTTGGGTTCTTCATGGATAACAGTCCGATTTCAGTAATTAAGTGATCAAACATTCAAGGCATTGCTATATTCATTCATGCATATTTAAACCCACACGCAAAACCTAACGATATCCACTCTTCTCATAATGCCTCATACATTTAGGGATTTCAAATTGAAGGCGTAAAATAATGGGGATAGGGCAAACCTGAATGGAGAGATCGAGTGAAATTGAATTACACCCTTGGGGTTTGCAGAACAATCTTAGGGTTTGTATGAGATGGAATTGGTTCTGTGCAGATGAATTCCCTTCAGTGTCCGGAGGTTGCTCTGAATCAGTTAGCTCTTCTCTCTGTCTAGGGTTTTTTTAATTCTCTAGGTCTTTTCTTTGGGAGATGGGAGTCTAGAATATATAGCCTAATTTCGTGGCTTTGTGGGCTCAAATGAGAGAGGTCCAAGTCCAAGATTTTTCTGTTATATTTTAAAACGCGTGAGCTTCGCCTAGCGAAGGATCTGCTCGCCTAGCGAGCATGACAGTTCAAGTTCGCTAAGCGAACCATGCTGCTCGCCTAGCGAGCATGACAGCTCAGGCTCTACTTTTTGCTCCTTCAAGATTAGCGTTTTGCACGATGAATAGACCCCATTTGAACGTGTTGGAAGTAACTCAAGTCATTCCCTTGTGTTGACTAATCACCCAGATAGAACCCACAAAGTGTCTTGGATGATATTCAAGTTTCTTGGATCTGATTCTGATTGACATGATGAAATGCAATATGAAATGTTAAATGACCTAAAAATGAATGCATGAATGAGGGGGGTAAATTTTTGAGGTGTTACACCTACATTAAGCAAATGTTGATGCTTCCTTTCAACTCTTGCATTTTGTTGAGGGGACTCAACACATGATCTTTGATGGATAATGCCCTTTGAGGCATAGAATTGAGTTAAGAGAAATTCAGGTCCATTGTCAGACCTGATGAACTTAGGACATGTATGGAACTGATTTTCTATGAGAGCAACAAATTGTTGAACATGTGCAGAAACTTCAGATTTGTTTTTAAGCAGTATGATCCAAGTAAATCTACTGTGATCATCAACTGCTGTCAAAAAATATTTGTGATGATGGATAGAATTTGTGGAGATAGGACCCCGGATATCAAAATGCAACAATTCAAAATTTTGAGAAGCTTTAGAATGACTCAAAGTGTAAGGTAGTTTCTTATGTCTAGCATAGTGACACACATCACAGATAACTTTACTGTCATTGAAAATATCAGGATACATTTGAGCCATTTTGGAAAGTCTATCATGTGATAAATGGCCCAATCTAAAATGCCACAAAGCTTGTTTAGGGATCATTTTACAATTATTGGGAATTGAGGTTTCTACATGAGGTTTGGATGAAGAAATACTTGAAATACTGGTTTCTGCAGGAATGGAATCCAGATCTGTTCTGAGTCTGTACAACCCTTCCACTTGATTAGCCGAACCAATCATCTTCTTCGTTTTCACATCCTGAATAAAACAATCATTAGCAGAAAAAATGAATTTGCAATTAGTGGACTGACAGAGTTTGGAAACAGACACAAGGTTTAAGGAAAAATCAGGTGTGTATAACACATTATTAATCTGCAAGTGAGGGGAAAATTGGATTGTTCCTGCATGTTTAGCTATAACAACATATCCATTAGGTAGACAAACACTGATAGGCTGGATTTTGTGGTAACAACTAAACAATTTAAGTGAGAGCAAACATGATCATTGGCACCAGAATCTAAATTCCAAAAATCGGGTTGGATGTAAGTGGAGCATGAAACTGTAGAAACAAAAAGTTTACCTGAATTCTCATTTGGTGTATGACTAAAATGAGTGGGAATATGGTTGGCACTTGGATTTGGGGTAGGGTTGGAAGGCAACAAATTTGTTTGTTGTAACAAACCAATCAATTGAGAATACTGTTCTTGAGTGATGCTGGCACTTGGATTATTGAGAGAACCTTCTGTTCCAGTGTTCATCATATTGTGTGTATCAGCAGCATTAGAAGCATTTGATGATGTTTGCTTTTTGGTAAAATTGGGAGGAAATCCATGTTTGCGATAACACACATCAATTGTATGGCCAGTCTTGTGACAAAAAGTGCATACTCTACCATTTTTCTTATTGTTAGATGCTCCACAATAAGACTTGGAAGATTTACCAACAAACTTCCTTGAATCATATGCATTAACAAGCCCATTTGCTTCATCAATAGCTGAATTAGAATTAGGTTGACTCACCACAAAAATATTGTTACTCTCTTCTTGAACAACCATAGAATATACTTTGTTGATTGATGGTAGAGGATCTAGTAACAAAACCTGAGTTTTGATAACAGAAATTTTTTCATTCAATCCTGTTAAGAATTGTATAATTTGATCTTCAAGACGAAATTCTCGAGCACTACGCATAGCGTCACATCTGCATTGTTGAGCACAAGTACAGCTAGGGATTGGTCTATGAGAATTCAATTCTTCCCATAAACCACGAAGTTCAGTGAAATAATCAAGAACGGATTTGTTTCCTTGTTTGAGATTGTTAATCTCAGCATGCAAATTAGACACGCGAATTCTATCAGTTTTAGCAAATCTTTCTTTGAGATCAATCCAAACGTCAAGAGCATTTTCCAAGAAAATAATGGTATGTGCGATAGCAGGACTTACAGAATTGAGAATCCATGAATGAACAGGACAATTGCATTGTTCCCATGCATATCGATTAAGATCGGTGATACTTGGAACGCGAATGGATCCGTTGATGAACGCAAGCTTGTTCTTAGCTCCAAGAGCTCTTTCCATGGATCTTGACCACGAGATGTAATTCGAACCATTCAATTGAGGTTGAATACTAACAGAATTGGGACCTTCGCTAGGATGAACATAGTAAACCGAATCAGCATCACAATTTGTGATTCGATTTGCGGTAGGATCAATACGCTGAGGCATGCTGAAATCAAAAGAAGGATCGCACAAGTAGAAGCTTAAAGTGAACGGTGCGGAAGTGTGGAAAGAGGATCGAAGACGATGATACCATATTATGCTTCTGTCATGGAAGCCATTGAGAGAACAGTAAGAAATGCTTCTGTCATGGAAGCCATTGACAGAATAGTAAGAAATGCTTAAATTGAAGAGGAAGAAGATAAAGAGCAGAATTGTATTCTGTTATACATTGAATGGGGATTACAATAATTATATAGTTGGAATAGATTGTAACTAACTGCATAACAGAAAGCATAACAAACTGAATGGAAAATGTAACTAACTGCAAAACTACTTTAACTGTTTTTGTTTTCTTCATCTATTACAAAGCAAAAACTTTGTGCATTCAAAAGAACCTTTTCCTAGAACGACACCTTTTTGCCACAAAGAAAAAGTGGATTTAACCACCCATAAGGAAAAAACATTCTCTCCCCACCAAAATCACTATCATAATCATGTGAAGTAGTTAAAGAGCCAGAATCCTTTAAAAAAACATACTCCTTTCACCATTTATGAGTGGACCAACAACATCTCTAACATCATGTTCCCTCGAAGAAGATTAGAACGCCTGAGTTTTAATTCGAATGCTTGATTTACAGATTTATGCGGAAGAAGAATGACGATAATGGGGAAGAAGAAGAAAGAAATTGGGGAAGAAAAAGAATTTTAGGTTAATGTGTTTTACAGGATAATACAAAACAAAATCTTTTGAAAAATAATTTTCCGTCTAATTCAAACTCATCTTAGTCACGTGTGATCAAGTTATCCTACGTGTCAATCCACATCAACTTCCGTTAGAGTCATTAACCGTAAGAGACTAAATTTAGAGACGAAAAACTTTGGGACTATTGTTTAAAATAATTTTTTTAGGAACTAAAATTGAATAATGAAATATCTATAGGGACTCGTAACATATTTAAGCCTATATTTAATTTTTTTATTAATTAATTTTTATTTTCTATTGATCATGAGTAACTAAATCACCATTGAATCGTAGATGAGTATCTGATTTTTGTAATACCCATCCACTATTGATATTTTTCAATTGAATTATTACTATTATGTTAGTTATATTATATCTATTTTTACTGTATTTTATTGTTTGGACAAACCCAAATTAAATTTGCTATTTTCCTTATAAAATTAAAGTAGAATAGGTGAAGATTTTGAACTAGATATTCTAGTTGGTCACAAATTAGAGATAACGGTGGCACTACAAAACTAATATATTCATGTCTTATCATTGGATAGTAACAATCAAAGTAATTGGGGGGTTTATTTAAGGGGATTGTTAAAAGATTAGGATTCAATAATCTAGAAAATGAGTAACTAACATATACAATAAGATATTTAATAAGATATTTAATGTGTAAGCTCAAAGGAGCTTAAGGGGGAGTTCAAAATTAATCTCATTTTTATTAATACGAAATTCATTAACTATGACACATAATCTTTTTCTGGATGATAAGATAAAACACATTAAAATTAACCGACTTTATTAATATAAAATTCATTAAGTAAACTCATATGATATACTTTAATCTTAACTTTGAAATATATTGAAACACTTTTTCTACCTAATACATGAAATTTTACAAATTATTAATAACCATACTCTTAAATCTTTAAAAAAAATATTAAGTTTAGAAAAACAATTAACCATGTATTCCTCCAATAGGAAAAATACTATTATTACAAATAACCATTTGACATTTTTTAATTCTTCCTGTAACACCAATCTCTTCAATCAAATTTGTATTTAAATTAAACTTTTCAATTTTTCCATATCTATTTAAGAATATATCACCATTTATTCCAACCCCAATAGGATTTATAGAACAACGGAGGGGTCCAATTCTAAAAAGTCTTGTCCATGATTCCGCCACACCAATCTCACCCAAAACTGATATGAACAAATTATAAGATTCATCATATTCGATCATAGCAATAGAATCTTTTAATACCAACATGTGTTTACCAAGTCTGTGATAATTGGGGTTGGAGTGTGTTGTAATAAATACCTCATTTCTCAAGTTAAATGATACTAACACATGTTCTCCATAATAATCTTTATAGCCCCACCAATGACACATCCCTTGAAAGTAAATTGCATTACCATTTTGTTCCCATCCGGAATTCAAAATATGATTTGGCATTTTAACTTGAATATCTCTCCAAGAGTTACTTTTTAGACTATATATCTGCCATAAGGTCTCATCATGTATACAATCATTTGGGTCAAGCTCATACTTCTTATTATCGATGAAACAAAAATTTCGAATCAATTTGTAGTCATCTGCAATTGGATCATAACCAAACCCATAAATATTTACAAAGGTAGTTATTTTAGATAGATCTTCAAAAATAGTGTCGGGAGGAAATGCTTTTAGAATTGTATGTTTAAAAGATCCTGAAGGAATGACTTTAAAATCCTCAATAAATGGATTCCACAATATTACTTCTTGGTTAATACAAATATGATCGCCTCTTCCATTGCCTCGACAAAGACAAAGCATTCCATTAACAATTGAACCAATAATATAAATCCTTCCTCGATATACTTCAAATGGAGGTGGCCAATCTAATTTGACTTTATTTTCAAATGTTTCACCCGAAAGTAAAACTATATTATCCTCGTTTTGATTTTCACCCAATTCAGGAGTTTTCTTAAAAAGAAAGCAAGAATTATGATGATCATCATAATTAGATACAAATAAACTTGTGCGGTAAATATCCATAAATTGGGGTTCTTCAAATAAATTACTCCAAAATTTACATACACAACTAAATCGCTTCAAAGATTTCATAGGCAATTTAGAAAGAATATCAAAAGAAATATCATTAGGAATATAATTGCTAACCTCCTTTTTTGGGAGATCCATCGATTGCATTCAGACTGTGGTCTTGTGGTGAAGATAAACACCAATCAAATATAGCTTAAATTCAACAACAATGAAAAGAAAGCGTTGCAAAATTTATATTATTAGAGGAAACCAATATGATATGGTGAAGAGAAGACCATTTATATATAAATTTTGTACCTACCACTTTTCTTTTTTAACTTATATATAAATTTTGTACCTACCACTTTCCTTTTATTAACTTATATATAAACTTTATACCTACTACTTTCTTTTTATATAAACTTTATATATATATATATATATATATATATATATATATATATATATATATATATATATATATATATATATATATATATATATATATATATATATATATATTATTTTGTAGCTACCACTTTCTTTTTATTAATTTATATATAAAAATTAAAAGCAAGTGGTAAGTATAAAGTTTATATAAATTAATAAAAGGAAAGTGGTAGATAGAAAGTTTATATATAATTTAATAAAAGGAAAATAGAAGATACAAAGTTATATATATATATATATATATATATATATATATATATATATATATATATATATATATATATATATACCTATCATTTTCCTTTTATTAAATTATATATAAACTTTGTACCTACCACTTTTCTTTTATTAATTTATATAGTTACCACTTGCTTTTAATTTATTATCTACTGTAAGACCCAATTTTGTCCCTAAGATCCCTCATGGCATCATAATATTGCATTGCATAGCCTCAAGGATCATTAAGCATCTTGGCTCCCTTTTCCTTTGGGTAGGGATCTCCTTGTGAGTGGTTTGAGATCACCAAGCATGCTTGAATTGTATATCATTGTTTTTCTCATTTTGTTTACGAATCAAAAGCACAAAAATATGTCACTAACATCTGTTGTTTGTAGCTTAAGCAATCACCAGGTCAAGAGCTTCAAGAAGATCCTTTGTGCAAGAGATGAGGTATTTTCTTGGGATGAGGATCACATGGTTATTATAAAGAGCTTACATGAGCTAGGTTTCATTCTGAAGCAATTTCACCAAGTGATAAAGACCCAAATTAATCAAGACATTTCAAGGTCATCTGAGGACCAAAAAGTCAACTGTGCAGTCAACTGAGGGCTATGAGGTGGGGAAATAAGTTGAGACACCTTAATCATGTTCAAATGAGGCATATTCATCATTTTAAACATCCATCTTGAAGATTCAAAGGTCATGGAAAAAAGTTACTAAAAATGGAAAATTACCTATAATTCAAAGTTTCCAAATTTGGCAAGTTTTTGGTCCACTTTCAACTTGACTTGTCAATGTCAAAGAAGTTTCAAATGGATGTTTGGTCAACATGAAAGTTGTAGATATTTGTCTCCCCTTTTCAAAAAGTCCTAATTCATGTCCATATGATGAATGGTTGAGGAGTTATGGTCATTTGATCACAAGGTGTGCATGGAAATTCAAAATGGCATAACTTTTGATACAATGCTCCAATTTGGTTCATTCTTTTTTAAAAATGCTCCTCATGTTCAAGGCATCTCAAAATGATATCATTTGGCTCAATTATGCAAAGGAATAATGGCCAAGAGTTCATTATTTCCCACATGTGCAAATTGAAGAAAGTATTCACCATTCATTTTTGGCTTGAGATGCAAGCAAAACAAACATCAAATCATGACCATTGGCTGCTCTTGAGTGAATTCAAATCATAACATGAGGATGTGCACGTGTATTATGGCAAGGAGAGCTTCATTTGCATTTTTGCAATTGGCTTCATATCTCACTAATCATGATTAACCAATGGAAAAGAGGATTAGCATGGTCATTAGCAAGGCATATAAAAGCTCAAACCCTAATCCTAAATGCAATAACAGAACCATTTCAGATCAAATTCAAGAAACTCTCTCAAATTTCTCTCTCTTCGATTTGCATTTTTCTCCACACAAACCTCAAATATCTTTGCATATTCTTGATCCTCATCCTTCACTGATCAAGAATCATCATTCATTTGTTGCAATTCATCAAGAAATCATGCAGTTCATGTGCATTTTCATGTGGATCGGATTTGGAAATTGAAGAAAATTCAAGAGGTTTCAACTGTCGATTCTTGCTTAAAGCTTCAAAGGAAGTGCAGTAGAGTTGATCTGGACCTTATAAGCTTGTGAGAGCGTGAATTCAGAGGTCTTCACTTCAAGGTGACTCGAATTTCACTTTCTCCTTTTGCTGTTTTTAGATCATAGATGTGTAGATCTTGATGTGTAGAGCACGAGTATATGATTAGATTTGAAATTGAGTGAGAATTGAGCATGTAGTGGTGAATATAAGTTTGGATCTAGAAAATGTTTGTCTTCGATTTGCAAAATCCATGGAGAATTAGGATGATCCACTTGCATATTTGGAATCCTTGTTGGAAGACGGTTCGAATGATATAGATTTTGTGAGTTTCTGCAAAATTTTGTGGCGGCGCCGCCGCGCGTCTCGCTGGAGAAGACAACCGGAGCTGTAGCTCCGACGTCTGTAATTGCTAGGGTTTGTGTGATGTGGATGCCATGTGTGCGCTTGTTTGGACGATTGATTGGATATGAGCGCTTTTGACTGGCCACGCGTGCGCTTTGACTGCTGAGTGGCATGCTGAGTGTGTTTAATGAAACGGTGTGTTTCATGTTTTGAATGTGGACCTTTGATCTTGATTGCGCGCCAGATCGTGTGGTCCTGATATTTTCTGGATTTAATTCAAATAATTTCATTTCCCTCCATTTTCTTTTTTATGTTCAATAATTTTGCTTGTTTTGTAAAATTCATAAAAAATGCAAAAATAGTCCAAATGAATCCCAATTTTTTTTCATAGATTTGTATGGATGTCTACTTTCGTTTGATATTAAAATCTTGAATGTTGGATGTCTGGATTTTTATTTATGAATTTTTGAATCCATGTGGTGCCAAATTGATATGTTGTGTTCAATGCATTGTGAAATTCTCTATGTTGAGCCATTTGATCCAATCTTTTGCATGCTTGACATTCATACATGATATGACTTTTTGGTCACTGGTTTGGAATTTTTCTCATATGTTATCATCATTTTTGACACATAGAGATAAATGTGACAATTTGTGTCACATTTTTGACATTGAATTGGTACATTTTTGTTCACATGGCATTTGCATCTTTCTGGATTTGATATTTTGCATGTTGAATGTTCATAGCATAAGAAACTTGCATAAAAAATCTCAAAGTCATTGCATGCATTTCTGTTTTGATTTGAATTTTCTAAGTTGGAAGTTCATTTTGTGCATATTTTTTGTCATTGCATGGCATAAGAAATTTGAAGCATTTGATTATTGAATTGATGATGGTCCTTTTGAGGACATTAAATGGAATGTTTGAATGTGTGATGTGTAGAAGATTGGGTTCTGTTTTGGTCATTTGGTTATGTTTTTAGTTCATCTCTTATGACATTGTTTGTTGGTGTTTTGTTGTGTTGATTGGATGTACATAAACTAACTTTGTCACTTGTTTCAGGTGTGGATACTTATTGATGATATTGTGGAATACAAATGCCTTTGAGTTCTGACCTATGTTTGTTTTGTAGGATTCTAAGTGATGTGGTGAACTCATGTGCTCATTTGAGTGCTAAGGCATTCATGCATTGAATTATGCAACTGTTGGAGAGTTTCACTGTTTGTTTTCTGGTTTTGTGACTGCAGTACTAACTGTTTAGTCTTTATACAGGTGCATTAGTTGCTTGATTGCTTTTGCTCTTGCTTGAGCATTGGATTGTGGTTGACACACCACTCAGGTAGTTAGCTTCTTACTCCATGTAGTCTGAAGTCCTGTCACCTTTTTGGCAGGCATTTTGCTGGCAAGTCCTCCTTCAGAGGCTCTGTTTGTGTTTGTTTATAATTGTGCTCAAAGACCTCCAAGAGAGGCATGTGATATTTGATAAGACCTCCAAGAGTAGAGGCAATTTACGGATAAAAGGGATTAGTAGCCAATCCCCCGTTATTCAGCGAGTCGTTCTTTATCCTCGCACTACGTGCTGATGCTTCTGAACATGTACCCAAGATCTTTGTCCAGAGTCTGTCAAGTGGAATAGGGTCCCTCTTTCTGGATCCCCGCGCTTTCTTTGTCATGAGCTCACCCTGGCCAGGGTTAAGAGCATGGGGTCTCATCCTCATTTACCATCTTTGATCAGCTTCACCCTAACTTTCAATGTTAGTGGTTAAGAGCTACAGATTACCCTTTACAGTTTGGCTTGTTTGTCGAGGTTGATATGACCCCTCTTGACTAAAGCCCATCCATTGTTTGAGCCCTTTTGTATGGATATAGTGTGTGATGTTTGGAACTTTTGATGCGTGTGCTCTTGAACTAGGAGTTTCCATTTGAGCTTAATTGAGAATCATTATCATGTTCATCCATGTGGAAGATACAAGATACATTGAGGATCTCTTATGAGACTTGTTTGATTGCTTATGCTTTGTGCTTGCTTATTCCAAAGGATGGAAGCTACTTGGATCATCAATATGATCTCAAGAGAGGAACTCCTAGAGTGGTTTCATTTCTTATCCCTCACCTTTTTGTTTTCCTTAGAACTTAACCCTTCTTCTTCACCTCTAACCCAGGCTAAAACCCTTTTTTGTGCAAACATTTGACCTTTGTTTTCAACATTAGAAACCTAAGCCTTATGCTTTTGATTTTCAAACTTTCTTTTCATAATACTCATTTTGAATTGAATCTTTAAGTCAACTTTGACCTTTTTTGTATATACTTCTAATTGGTAAATATAACTCATTCAAATGTGCTTTTTGTGGTTTCAAAGACCACTTTCTTAATCAAATTTTCCATAACCTTTAGCTATTAGGTTTGAGTTATCTTTGTGGTGGATGTAATACTCACCTTTTGTCCTTAGTGATGGACAATGAGCCTTCCATGCTTATTATAGGGTTAACCCCTCACTAGCATGTTGAAGTTATCCTCACTAGCATGTTGAAGTTATCCTCACATGGTGGACTTGTGGTTTTAGGTTGAGTTTTCTCCCTTTGATAACAAAAGACCTTAAGGTTCTTGGACCAATCAATCCACTCATTTGTTTTGAGATTTTTACCCCGAACTACGAGGTTTTGATCCTAATCTTTTTATAAGAGGGTACGTAGGCAATGGGTTTATCCATCCAAACACAAAATGTAAATAACTTGTATATTCTCTTCTCATCTCTTCAATCATGTTTGCACAAATAAATTTTCACAAGACAACAACCTTTGCAACAGGTGTGAAAAGGGCTCCCTAGGAGTACCTAGGATGTTTTAGGTGCCTAACACCTTCCCATTGCATAACCAACCCCCTTACCCAGATCTCTGTTTCTTTTACTAGTTTTTTTGTTAAAACTTTTAGGTTTTTGTTCGCTTTCTAACCATTCCTTTGATAAATAGAAGTGCGGTGGCGACTCGACTTTGTATGATTTATCTTGGATTTAGTCAATATTTCTAATGGTAACGAATACCCCGCTACACCTACCACTTTCCTTTTATTAGTTTATATAAACTTTATACTTACCACTTGCTTTTAATTTATATAGTTATATTAAACTTTGTATCTACCACTTTCCTTTTATTAAATTATATATAAACTTTGTACCTATCACTTTTCTTTTATTAATTTATATATAAACTTTATACTTATCACCTTCCTTTTATTAATTTATATATAAACTTTATACTTACCACTTCCTTTTAATTTATATATACATTAATATTATGCAAAATAGATGGTAAATAACTCATACGATGAGATGCATCACTATCAAGTATCCATGTATGAGTTGTATGTACATTACCGCTCATGTTATCAAGAGGAGGAACTGGATTTTTGGTGCGAGTACCATGATGCCATTGATTTGAGCAAATTGATCGTTGTCAAGACCACCAAGAAATAGATGCATGCGTTGTTCATCATCTCTTTCGGTTAAAAATTTGGAGGCTCCACAATTGCACTCCGGTATCGGTTGGAGTTCATCAATTTTGTCGAAAAGGCTCTTGAATTTGGTGCAATATTCTGTTATACTAATGTCAGGATCTTTTTGCAAAAGACATATGGTGCGCCACAACTAATGAATGTGTCGTGTGTTGATCTGGCCAAATTTTTCTTCAAGATCAATCTAAATTTCGTGGGCAATTGATGCATGCGAGATGCTTCCATGCATATTTGGATCGATCACATTGATAATCCATGCCATGACCATGAAATCTGCTTTCTCCCAACTGGAAAAATCTGCAGAATTGTGGGCAGGTTTCTTGATATAACCATCAACGAAACCTAGTTTCACCTTCGCGCGCAATTCAAGGTTGAAGAAACAAGAGAGGTTCCTGGGTTATCAGAATTATTCAGAGTATATGTAGGATTGGATGAGATGATGGTGGATTGAGGTTCTTGCTTAGATTGATCATCATCGGAATCGTCGTGCTCTAACACCATATTGAAGATTAACTATAGAGATTTATTCATCTATATTTCTCATAAAATAAGCTATTGGATCTAAGAAATATTAACAAACTAACTAACATAAGAGATAAAAGGGGAAAAGAAATAACAGCCAAAATAATAGCCTATAAAAATGGTTATGATAAACCCTATCTCTAATAGTTGGCTCTGGCTGTATTAGTTTATTGAGTTTGATTGCCTGGATCCTTTTGCTAGGCTGTATATTTCTATTTTGGTAATAAAATCTTTTATTTCCAAAAAAAAATCATTGAAGGTGAATAATTTTGTTTATTACTAATTAATTGCTTTTAAATAAAAAGAGAATAATTAAATTAAATTAATTATAGAAATCATACATAAAAAATATAATTTATTGAAGACTTACTAAAAATCAATATTTTTATAATATCTTTGACATAAAAAGTGAATAATTAAATTACAAAATTTAGACTTTTTAAAGATTTTTATTTGTTTTAGTATATATTTTGAAAATGAGTAAGTAAATAGTGACGTTCGGATGGACAATTCATTGTGGAAGATTTGTTTGTAAATAATTAATTAATTGTTTTTTATATTTTATAGTAAAGAGAGTAATCGATCATATACAGTACAATTTATGATAAAAATAATATACTAAACTAAAGTCTATCACTAAAAAATTATTTAAATGATTTGGTTTTGTAAAAGATCAATTATAATTTTTTCACACTTTGATATTAGGAAATATTATTAAAGGGTGTCGTTGGGGCATACAATTCATACATAAAATTATTAAGTGATTGCCATTAATTATTATTTTTTTGTTAATAAAGATAAATTATTGAATAATACATTTTTAAAAAAAGGATGAGATATAAAATATAATCCATATACTATTAGCAAAAATGATAGTTTGACATGTTTAATCTATCTTTAATTTTATTTTTAAAACAAAAATAGAAAATGAATCCCATCAAATATCATAATCAATTTAAGAAAATATTTTCCCATTTAATTAAATAGTTTAAGAACTATTATTAATCAATTAGTTAAATTTCATATTTATATATATATTTTAAAGATAAAATTAAGAGTATTTATAACATCTTAACTATAATTTATTATAAAAATTATAAACAAGATAAATTTATGTGATTAAAAACTTACTCAAATTTATATATTTTTTAAATAAACTTAATATAAAAAGGAGCAATTATAATATTTCAATAATAATTTTTTTACACTCCATTGTCTCCTATAAAACTTTAAAAAAGAGATGACAATCATAAATTTCAAATCATTCTCGACTATATTTTTTACATGTATTTCTTTATCTATATAAGATATTTAATTTTTATTTTTTAAATATTATTTATCTATTTTTTAATATTATTTATCTTTTAGGTTTATAACAAATATTTGTTATTAATTAAATTTAGTATTTTTAAATAAAATATATTTTTATAATTTATTAAGTTATACACATGATAGATTTTTGTAGTTAATATTTTAATTTAAATTAGTTATTTTTAATAGCATTATTGTGAAAAAAGATAACTATAATACATTAACTATAATTTTTATTTGTTTTCTTAAAAAATGATTCACTAGGAAATCTTTGAGACATACAAAAATGTATACAATACAAAATTTATCATAAAATTATTAGCTAAAATTATTATTTTTCAAATAACATTAACAAAATATCGTAAACAATTATACTACACCAACAATAATTTTATCGTATATTTCGATTATTTTTCTAACAATGAATCACTCAAAAAGTTGTTAAAATACATAATTCATATACCGAAAAAAACTCATGTCACTAATCTATTAATTTAATTTGATTTTTTTAAAATGTTTTTTAAGTGAAATATTATAATAATTATAATTTCCAATTTTATTTATAAGATACATTAATTATAAAGTTTTACATGGTCTTTTTTATAGAGATAAGTTATTAAAGAAACCCTTAGATCGTACAAATGTAAACACCAAACAAAAATTTGTCGAATTTATATTTTACTTAGTATTTATTATTCACAATTCAATTATGTGACATTTTTTCTGAAGTAAGTCACTAAAAATATTATTGTAACGTATAATTTATAAATGAGATAAATATTCAACAGACATCATACATTTGTATATTTGGTATACTTAAAAGAAAGTAATATATTTTACATTTATTATATTTATATATAAAAATAGAATAGTTAAATTAAATTAATTACAGAAATCATACATAAAAAAATATAATTTATTGAAGAATTACTAAAAATCACTATTTTTATAATATCTTTGACATAAAAAGTGAATGATTAAATTAAAAATTTTAAATTTTTTAAGGATTTTTATTTTTTTTAGTATATATTTTGAAAATGACGTTCGGATGCACAATTCATTTGTGGAAGATTTGTTTGTCAATAATTAATTAATTGCATTTTTTATATTTTATAATAAAGAGAGTAATAGATCATATACAGTGTAGTTTATGATAAAAATAATATACGAGACAAAAATCTATCACTAAAAAATTATTTATATTATTTGATTTTGTAAAAAATCAATTATATTTTTTTCACACTTTGATATTAGGATTTTTTTACGAAAATAACCCACTTTTTAAAGGAAAATCTCAAAATATCCATGGTTTCAAAAATATTCTCAAACTACCTCACTTTTAGGAGGAGTCGCCAATTGAATTGGAGACTCCTCTTAAAAATTGAATGGAGGCGTCAATTGGATAGGCTAGGACAGACGCCCTAGCCAATCCAATTGGCGCCCCTGTGTAGGACTTAAGAGGAGGCGCCAATTCAATTGGAGCCTCAGTGTAAAATGCAATTTTTGTGTTATAAATAGATGCGTTGTGTGAGTAATTGTTCCATATCTGAAATAATCATTTGACAATCATGTTTGATGTTCGTCGGCGATACGGAAAGGTGATTTATGCGAGAGACAAACCTCAGATGCTGATGTTGTTCTGGAACATCACTACGTTCGATCAACTGAAGAGGGAGTTGGTTCGTTGCTTAGATGGGAAAATATCAGAAGGGGAAAAATTAGAAGTATTGAGAGACTTGACAGCATCTTTGGTTGGGTGCGAATGAAGACTGATAAAAATGCTAGGGAAATGATGTTCGGTCGAGACGACATCAATTTGATTGTTGTAATCAATTAGAAATATTTCTGTTTTCAGATAGCTTATTTTGTACTGATGTTTGTTGTGAACCTCGTTGTAACAAAAATTTAATGATATATAATAATTGAAGGTTACAGAAATACAATGTTACAAAAAGCTTAAGACCTAGATGGTGCTCCTCAATTGGGACAATTGTTCTTGTTGTGTCCTGGTTGACGACAGATACTACATAATCTTATCATTTTATCTGTGGAATCCATCTCTGTTCTGATACGTGTGCTGTTTGGCCTTCCTTTTTTCTTTCTACGCATCTCGTCATTGTGCCAAATAATATCACCTTCATATGGAGGCCAGTAATCCTCCATTGGTAGTACCGAGAAGCTTTAATTATATACATTCATGACGGTGTCGGCCTTGTACACATCAGATAAATGGCTGTAAGCATCTTGACGAGTATAAGTGCATGCTGTAATGACATGGGAGCAAGGTATGCGGAAGGCCTGGAATTTTCCACAATCACACCAACTTCTGTTTAGTCTAACAGCGTAGGCTAAATTTGGTCTCCCCCTTGTTGTGGTCCATTGTTTCCTGGACGCTGAAATTTTGCCTATGACGGTCAAAGACTGTTACAACGTGTGTGCTAGCTTTGATGCTCTCCTCTTTCATGACCTTCATGCAACACTCACTGAATACTTGCCCGGACATTAACACCGCACTCCATCTTTCACCTCTGGTTGCGAACGTAGAAGCCAACCTATAATAGGTTGATCTTACCAAGGCGATTATCGGCAAATTTCGAATTCCTTTGAATACCCCGTTCATGCATTCCACAAGGTTTGTTGTCATGTGGCCCCATTGACAACCTCTGTCAAATGCCCTTGTCCACTGCTCTACTGGTATGTTATTTAGCCATTTCCCTACGTCTTCATTAGACAGTCTAATTTCACCACGATAATATTGAAATGACAGCTGAGTTAGAGCATACCCAGCATTCACCACCTTCTTGCGAAGATTCTTATCTTTTATAGCACGCATGAAATTTTGTGCAATGTGTCTGATGCAATAGACATGGGTAGAAGGAGGATCATGCCATCCGTTGTCATGGTTGTTGTAGGCACTCTCAATGGCAGCATGTCTATCAGAAATCAAATAGAGATTGGCTTGTGGAGCCACATGCGTTCTGAGATGTCGAAGAAAGAAACCCCATCCACCAGCCGTTTCACCTTCAACAAGAGCAAAGGCAATGGGAAAGACATTGTTGTTGCCGTCTTGTGCAACTGCCATGAGCAAAGTACCCTTGTATTTTCCGTATAACCAAGTGCCATCAATTTGAATAATAGGTTTGCAGAATGCGAAACCTTTGATGCACGGGTCAAATGCCCAAAAGAGACGGTGAAAGATTCTATTACTTGTAGCACAGGTTCCGTCTGGCATCATCGTTGGCAATGTCTCCATAATTGCCACAGTTCTTGGGACATATGTTTTTAGTGCCCATAAAAATCGTGGCAATTCCTTGTATGAATCCTCCCAGTTGCCGAAAACTTGTTCAACAGCCTTTGTCCTCGCAAGAGATGAAGTATAATTATACGTTGTTCTGATATGGGATATAATTATACTCACCTTCACTGATGTGTCTTTATTAACCAACGGCAGAATGTCTTGACATATCAACGTTGCGCTTAGTTTACGGTGATCTTGTTCAACGTTAGTTGCAATGCAACTATGAGGTGGGTCTATTGAAGCGATCTCCCAAGAGTCGTTTTTCTTCTTGTAAGACGCATCAAACGAAACTTACAAAGCATGTTACGACATTCGATAACATACCTTCTAGAATCAGTGCGTTTCACTGTAAAATCAGCAGAGTTGTTCATGGGAATTTTTTGATAGCCAGAACACATTCTTCTTTGGTACGAAACATGTCTCCCACCTTTAATTCGCCTTCTGATCTCGGATACGGATTACAGAAAACACTGTTGGATGTTTCATCGTTGTGCAGATCCATATTTGTCATATGTTGAGGCGGGTTGTAGACATGACTAGGAGGTATTGGTGGTGGTTGATCATCATCTTCATCGTCGTTGTTCAGCATGTGATCAACCTGTATCTCGGTCTCCTCTTCTTCTTCATCAACGACGTCCACTTCTGCTTCTGCTTTTGGGTTGACGTCATCTGACCATTGTGGATCAAATTCACCAGATTCATCCTGACTGGTTAGTTGAGACTGTTGAGATGGTATATGTAACACCCTTCTACCCCAAACGACATATTTAAATAGATTATCAGAGTACAACATGTAGAAGAGTTTACATTTCTTACAACATAACAATTATCGCATCACAACATAAAACATATTATTTATTTTATTAAAACTTCGCAGCGGACAACAACATTAATATTATCATTCATCATATAACAATTCATAATAATGGTTCAACATTATCTCAACAAAACATCTCAACATGTTAGTCATCATAAACAACGTAAATAATAATCAATTATCTATCGAATCCCATAACCCCGGTGTCACATGACCAGAGCATTTGACTCGACTCTGTAGAATAACTCTACACTTATTCTTCAAACCTCAACAATAGCTACTCCTCTTTATCTGCACATTGCTCATCATAGATGAACATAAACACACGCAGAAGGGGTGAGAATTACATTATTAAATAATAATATAACGACAGAAATATAAACATAAATATATTTCACATATGCCAACACAGCTCATCATAATCATCATAATCAACATATTCATGAACATCAACAAAACAACATATCAAATGCAATGCACACACCCATGCATGACTCAACACGACTTGATATACCCATTTTGTGACCAACTACAGGATCACCACTCCCAGATTCATCACCATAGAATCCGAGTTCCCCGCAAGGAACCAAGCCTCTCAACAAGCCCGGAGTCAACAACATCATTGGAACTCAGTCCGTTCATCACTAGGCATCGGCCTTTCATGAATGCATGCACACCAAGCATGCATCATAATCAACATAGCAACAACAGCATCATATAGTCATGTTATCATCATCATTAACACATCCTATCACCAAAAGCATATCACATCATGCCACATAATCAAACACAGTATTATCACACTCTACTAATATCTATACCACTCAAAGCAACGGGAAATGATCCCTCATATACCATGCATCAGCTAAGTTACCTCGCTCAGCCTAAACAACCAAAACTGCACAACAACAGCCCCGGAAAGACCACAGTCTGCCCATACGCGTATTGCCTATGCTCATACGCGTATTACCCACGCCTGACCAAATCCATACGCGTATTGCCCATGTCCATACGCGTATGCTACGCGTATTACATTCCCATACGCGTACCAACAGAGACCAAAACACGTTCAAAACATCATCTTCCTCATCCATACGCGTATTGCCTAGTGCCATACGCGTATGACCAGAAACCAGATTTCCAGATCTGCAATGGCTTTTTCTGCTACGAGATCTATCCAAATTCATCCTTCCACAGTCTAAATTTCACACAAAATCACTCATATCATCTAATACAAACAGTTCCCTATTCGATTTCACAAATCCTAACATCATTGCATATAATTTCTACGAATTCCTTCGATTAAAATCCCAATTTCGTTCATCCAATATTTCACCATTTTCAGCATATTATTGTTTAATAAGGTTCAGACCCCTTACCTCTTTGGATTGAAGGAAGCTCTGAGCAATCTTTGGCCTTTTCCTCTTCCTTCTCTTTCTCTTTAGCGTTTCTCCCCCTTTCTCTGACTCTGAGGCAAAACACGTGAAACAACCTGAGTCCTCACTTTGGCCTCTTTTATCCAATTTCCACTTTTACCCTTCCACTCTTCATATTCCATTTATTTTATTTATTTAATTATTATTAAATAAATAACATCTATAATAATAATAAAAATAATCCAATAATTCAACTTTATTTAATTAAATTAATAAAATAATATTAACTCCATTAAATAATTCTCTTATTTTAATCGGGGTGTTACAACTCTCCCCCACTAAAAGAGTTTTCGTCCTCGAAAACATACCTCAAGCAAATAGAGCCGGATACGACTCCTTCATCTGATCTTCACGCTCCCAAGTCAAGCTCTCACCAGCTGGACCTCCCCAAACAACTTTCACTAGAGCAATCTTCTTACCTCTCAGGGTCTTCTCTTCTCGGTCATCTATCCGAATTGGCAACACCTCAACGGTCAAATTATCCCTCACCTGGATATCATCCAACTGAACAACATGCGAAGGATCCGCAATATATTTTCTCAACTGAGATACATGAAACACATCATGCAGATTAGAAAGCGACGGCGGTAAGGCTATCCGATACGCCACTTCCCCAACCCTCTTCAAAACCTGATACGGACCCACAAACCTCGGAGTAAGCTTTTTAGACTTTAAAGCTCTACCCACACCTGTCGTCGGAGTAACTCTCAAGAACACATGATCTCCCTCTTGGAACTCAAGTGCCTTTCTCCTGTTATCATGATAACTCTTCTGACGACTCTGAGAAATCTTCATTTTCTCCTGAATCATCTTAACCCTTTCAGTCGTCTGCTGCACAATCTCAGGTCCGAGTACAACACTCTCACCTGATTCATACCAACACAATGGAGTTCTACACCTCCTACCATACAATGCTTCATATGGAGCCATACCGATACTAGCATGAAAACTATTATTATAAGTAAACTCCACCAACGGCAAATAACTATCCCAAGAACCACTCTGCTCCAACACACAAGCTCTCAACAAATCCTCCAAGGATTGGATAGTTCTTTCAGTCTGACCATCAGTCTGAGGATGATAAGCTGAACTCAACCTCAACTTAGTTCCCAACGCTTTCTGCAAACTTTCCCAAAATCTAGAAGTAAATCTGGGATCTCTATCAGACACAATACTGGATGGAATACCATGCAGCCTCACTATCTCCTCAATATACAACTCTGCCAACTTCTCTAAAGAGTGATTAATCTTCATCGGCAAGAAATGCGCCGACTTAGTCAATCGATCCACAATCACCCAAATAGAATCATTACCTTTCGTCGTCCTCGGCAATCCCGTCACAAAATCCATGGAAATGCTATCCCACTTCCATTCAGGAATCTTCAAAGGTTGCATCATACCTGCCGGTTTCTGATGTTCGATCTTTGACTTCTGACAAGTCAAACAGGCATACACAAACTTAGCAACATCTCTTTTCATACCAGCCCACCAAAACAACTTCTTCAAATCTTGATACATTTTAGTTGCACCTGGATGGATACTCAATCCACTCCTATGGCCCTCTTCAAGAATACTCTTTTTCAATTCAGACACCTCAGGAACACAAACTCTACCTTTAAATCGCAAGATGCCATTCTCATCAATCTCAAAATTACCACCATTACCCTGGTTAACCATAGTAATATGATCAACTAGAGCGACGTCAACTTGCTGACCATTCCGAATATCTTCCAGAATTCCACTAGTCAACTTCAGCATACCCAACTTTACACTATCAGCGGAAACTTCACAACCCAAACTCATATCACGGAACTGTTCAATTAACTCAAGCTCCCGAACCATCATCATAGACATATGTAGAGACTTTCTACTCAGCGCATCTGCAACTACATTAGCCTTACCGGGATGATAACTCAATTCAAAGTCAAAATCCTTCAGTAATTCTAACCACCTTCTCTGCCTCATATTTAACTCTTTCTGATCAAACAGATACTTCAGACTCTTGTGATCACTGAACACTTCGAATCTGGAACCATACAGATAATGCCTCCACATTTTCAACACAAATACAACAGCTGCAAGTTCTAGATCATGCGTAGGATAATTCCTCTCATGAACTTTCAACTGTCTAGAAGCATAAGCTACAACTTTACTATTCTGCATCAAAACACCACCAAGACCCATCAAAGAAGCATCACAATAAACAACGAAGGACTCACCAGGATTAGGCAAGATCAACACTGGAGCACTGGTCAACCGCCTCTTCAACTCAACAAAACTCGCTTCACAAGCTGCATCCCACACATACACTTGACCCTTCTTAGTCAACTGCGTCAACGGCAATGCCAACTTAGAGAAGCCCTCAATAAATCTGCGATAATAACCAGCTAACCCCAGAAAACTGCGTATCTCAGTAGCAGACTTCGGAGTCTCCCACTGTAATACAGCATCAACTTTAGCAGGATCAACAGAAATCCCACCACTCGAAATCACATGGCCAAGGAAACTCACTTCCTTCAACCAGAACTCACATTTAGATAACTTTGCATATAATTTCTTTTCTCTTAACACCTGCAAAACAATTCTCAGATGTCCTGCATGCTCTTCTTCAGTCTTAGAATATATCAATATATCATCTATGAACACCACAACAAAATTATCAAGGTACGGATGAAATATACGATTCATATATTCCATAAACACACCTGGAGCATTAGACACACCGAACGGCATCACAGTGTATTCATAATGACCATACCTCGTACGGAAAGCAGTCTTCGCAATATCATCTGACTTCACTCGGATCTGATGATAACCCGACCGCAAATCAATCTTACTGAAAACATGAGCTCCAACCAACTGGTCCATCAAATCATCAATCCTCGGCAATGGATACCGATTCTTGATAGTCACCTTATTCAACTGCCGATAATCGACACACAACCTCATCGTACCTTCTTTCTTCTTCACTAACAATACTGGTGCACCCCAAGGAGAAACACTTGGACGCACAAACTTCTTCTCAAGCAATTCTTCAAGTTGCTTCTTCAATTCAACTAATTCAGTTGCCGACATTCTATAAGGAGACATCGACACTGGACTCGTACCTGGTACTAAGTCAATGGCAAATTCGACTTCACGTTCTGGAGGTAATTCACTTACATCCTCCGGAAACACATCCTGAAATTCATAGACAACAGGCAAATCTATACTCACCACTTTCTTATTCGCTTGCAGAGACGCAAATAAAGCGAATATCTGAGCTTCATCTTTCACAAATTCCCCCACCTGCCTAGCAGATAGAAATCTTGCCTCATCATTCTCACCAACTTCAGAAAACCGCACCGTCTTCCTATAGCAGTTGATAAACACGCCATAGAATTCTAGCCAATTCATTCCCAGAATAATATCAATTTGGTGCAAGGGTAAGCACACCAAATCAACTACGAACTCTCTCTCAAAGATCGTCAAACGACAACCTCGACAGACAACAGAAGTCTTCACAGAACCATTAGCAGGAGTATCTATCACCATACTTCCGCCTAGGGACGACATAATCACACCAATCCTGGTCGCACACTCATACGAAATAAACGAATGAGTAGCACCAGTGTCAACAATAGCAAGCAATTCAACATTATTAATCAAGCAAGTACCTTTAATCAGATTATCTTCTTTAGGAGCTTCAGCCCCACTCAGAGCAAACACCCTACCAGTAGTATGAGCTGCAGTAGCCGCCTTCTTCGGTTTCGAGCACTGCGAACTGATATGGCCTTTCTCGCCACAATTAAAACATGTCGGACCAGCATCCTTACATTCCGTAACTCTATGACCAGCCTGACCGCATCGGAAACATCTCAGCACTTTCTTGGTACAGCTATCAGCACGGTGGCCTGGCTCGCCACACTTGAAACATTTACCAGCTACGGGAGATCCTCCCCTACTTGGCTTCTTCGCATCTACCACTTTCTGCTTACCTTTACCATTCGGAGATGCATAAGGACTACCACGATCCTTATTCTTCTTCTCACTAAGACTCTTGTAGTGAGCAGTCCTAGCCTTGCTATCTTCATCAAATATCCTGCACTTGTTAACCAGTGTAGGAAACCTACGAATCTCCTGGTAACCAATGCCTTGTTTGATCTCGGGACGCAACCCGTTCTCAAACTTGACACACTTGGATTCCTCAGCATCAGCATTATTATAATGAGGACAATACTGTACCAGCTCCTCAAACTTCGAAGCGTAATCAGCAACAGACATGTTACCCTGCTTCAGTTCTAGAAATTCCATCTCCTTCTTACATCGCACATCAGCAGGAAAATATTTCTCCAGAAAGGCCGTCTTGAACCTTTCCCAAGTCATCTCAGCACCTGGTACTTCAATCCTCTAGCGAGTGTTATCCCACCAGTTTTCAGCCTCTTCAGATAACATATGTGTACCAAACTGCACCTTCTGTGCTTCAGTACACGTCATCACCCGGAAAATCTTCTCAATTTCCTTCAGCCAAATCTGAGCACCATCTGGATAATAGCGCCCCTTGAATGTAGGAGGGTTATTCTTCAGAAACCTTCCCAAATTCCTAAACGCGTCGACCGGCGGATTCTGCTGCGCCTGCATAGCCTGCGCCATAGCAGCCAAAGCCTCAGCAATCGCACGGTCATTTTCTCCAGCCATACTCTGCACGACACAACTACAACCGTTAAATATCGACAGTGTCATTTACACTAATCGACCAACAGGGAAAACATCACATTATGACTCGACTGGACTGACCATGCTCTGATACCACTAATGTAACACCCTTCTACCCCAAACGACATATTTAAATAGATTATCAGAGTACAACATGTAGAAGAGTTTACATTTCTTACAACATAACAATTATCGCATCACAACATAAAACATATTATTTATTTTATTAAAACTTCGCAGCGGACAACAACATTAATATTATCATTCATCATATAACAATTCATAATAATGGTTCAACATTATCTCAACAAAACATCTCAACATGTTAGTCATCATAAACAACGTAAATAATAATCAATTATCTATCGAATCCCATAACCCCGGTGTCACATGACCAGAGCATTTGACTCGACTCTGTAGAATAACTCTACACTTATTCTTCAAACCTCAACAATAGCTACTCCTCTTTATCTGCACATTGCTCATCATAGATGAACATAAACACACGCAGAAGGGGTGAGAATTACATTATTAAATAATAATATAACGACAGAAATATAAACATAAATATATTTCACATATGCCAACACAGCTCATCATAATCATCATAATCAACATATTCATGAACATCAACAAAACAACATATCAAATGCAATGCACACACCCATGCATGACTCAACACGACTTGATATACCCATTTTGTGACCAACTACAGGATCACCACTCCCAGATTCATCACCATAGAATCCGAGTTCCCCGCAAGGAACCAAGCCTCTCAACAAGCCCGGAGTCAACAACATCATTGGAACTCAGTCCGTTCATCACTAGGCATCGGCCTTTCATGAATGCATGCACACCAAGCATGCATCATAATCAACATAGCAACAACAGCATCATATAGTCATGTTATCATCATCATTAACACATCCTATCACCAAAAGCATATCACATCATGCCACATAATCAAACACAGTATTATCACACTCTACTAATATCTATACCACTCAAAGCAACGGGAAATGATCCCTCATATACCATGCATCAGCTAAGTTACCTCGCTCAGCCTAAACAACCAAAACTGCACAACAACAGCCCCGGAAAGACCACAGTCTGCCCATACGCGTATTGCCTATGCTCATACGCGTATTACCCACGCCTGACCAAATCCATACGCGTATTGCCCATGTCCATACGCGTATGCTACGCGTATTACATTCCCATACGCGTACCAACAGAGACCAAAACACGTTCAAAACATCATCTTCCTCATCCATACGCGTATTGCCTAGTGCCATACGCGTATGACCAGAAACCAGATTTCCAGATCTGCAATGGCTTTTTCTGCTACGAGATCTATCCAAATTCATCCTTCCACAGTCTAAATTTCACACAAAATCACTCATATCATCTAATACAAACAGTTCCCTATTCGATTTCACAAATCCTAACATCATTGCATATAATTTCTACGAATTCCTTCGATTAAAATCCCAATTTCGTTCATCCAATATTTCACCATTTTCAGCATATTATTGTTTAATAAGGTTCAGACCCCTTACCTCTTTGGATTGAAGGAAGCTCTGAGCAATCTTTGGCCTTTTCCTCTTCCTTCTCTTTCTCTTCAGCGTTTCTCCCCCTTTCTCTGACTCTGAGGCAAAACACGTGAAACAACCTGAGTCCTCACTTTGGCCTCTTTTATCCAATTTCCACTTTTACCCTTCCACTCTTCATATTCCATTTATTTTATTTATTTAATTATTATTAAAATAAATAACATCTATAATAATAATAAAAATAATCCAATAATTCAACTTTATTTAATTAAATTAATAAAATAATATTAACTCCATTAAATAATTCTCTTATTTTAATCGGGGTGTTACAGTATACATGGTTGAAGAGTAATGTACAACTCAATACATTTGCAGCCTGAATGTTCATGACTAACAAACATGTATTCAACATCTTCATCGTCTCGTACCTTAAGGGGGAAATACTTGCATTGACTATTCTTAAAAAATATTGGATTTTGATATGTGATCTTTGACACAATACCCGATCCTATACAGGATTGTATTCTTTTTTTCAAATGCAAGAAGGTTGCATTTCTCTTGATCGTGAGTCTAATGGTATTGGTGTTTCGAAAACAAAAACCATATAGCTCAGACTCGTATGTTTCACCGTTGCAGTGAACGTTGACACTGTATAATGATGGAGATGACATTGTGCAGATGATAACTATTTTCTTACTGCAGATGAATGTGAGTGAAGTGTCTAGGATGTTGATAGTAAGACACTTAAATAGAGGAGTGAAGTGTCTCACATGCTAGCTAGTTCGAAGTGACGTGTCGCACATGCAAGCTACTCCGAAGTGATGTGTCGCACATGCAAGCTACTCCGAAATGATGTGTCAACTATGCAAGCTACTAAGAAGTGACATGTTCAGCATGCAAGAGAGAGGACAACCACGTGCCAGACATGCAGACACACACTCCAAATGAATTGGCGCCCCCACTCATTCCTTGCACATGGGCGCCAATTCAAGTGGAGACACCTTGTCAAAGCATGCATTCAGACCTCGAAACCAAGCAATCAGACCTAGGTCTTGCATGCATGTCCCTATGGAGGCGCCAATTTGAATGGCAACCCCTCTTAAAGGTTGTACATGGTCGCCAATTCAAGTGGAGACACCATGCAAGCATAACTTTTCATGCTCCCATCCATTTGCCTATAAATACATCCGCTCCATCAACACTTCTTCCACACCATCACTCTCACTACTTCTTCTACAATACTTCTTCTAAAATTTCATCTGCAACAACTTCTTGTAATTTCATCTACACCAACCCCCCGACAAAATGTCTATCCTCACAATGGGCAAATCACATAGAGGAACGGTTGCAAACATCGCAACATATGTAAGTTTTTTCTTTTGTTAACTTTTTATCTTTCATCTTCACCAACCCCCTTTTATTTTAACATACCAACTTAGTCAAGTTTTTTGTTCTTTCTTTTATAGGATGTATCAAGGTTCCAAACTCGGGTCCACGAATATGTCCATATGGACCCGATGATTCAACCTTATGTTGAACTCGCCGGTTTTGGTCATATAAGCAAGATTTTGTCTTGGTCCGTAGATAACAAATTCATTCTAGCTTTATGCGAAAGATGGAGACCAGAGACACACACATTTTGGTTCCCAACCGGTGAGTGTACCGTGACGTTAGAAGATGCTTACATGCTTTTGGGACTGCCCATTGAAGGTAAGGTTGTTAATGGTAAAACCAACTATGCGAATTCAATTTGCATGGATCTCTTGGAGACTGATTTGTTAGATGATAACGCAAGAGGTCAAGGTATACTACTTTCACGCCTTAAGTCGTACTATAATAGTTTATACTTAGATGAGCATTCTACCGAATATGCTCGAATAATAAAAACTAGGTGTTACATTATGCTGTTAATTGGCTCGTTTTTATTTCCCGAAGGCAGTGGTTCTAGCATGCATATTATGTATTTACCTTTACTTAGACATGTAGATATAATAGGAAGTTACAATTGAGAATCTGCTTGTCTAGCCTATCTCTATAGCTCCTTGTGCAAAAACTCACACAAAGACACATCTACATTTTCTGGATGTGCTGTTTTGCTACAAGCATGGGGTTGGTCAAGACTACCGTCCCTAGCACCCGTCAACAACAACCCTTTCACATTTCCATATGCACAAAAGTAAGTTGTTTAAATTGTTATATCTTTACTTACTTCTTTAAAGATTATTATCTCTAACTAATATTTTTTGACTTTTTGGTGTAGATGGTCTGCACGTGGTATGAGTTACAGCAGATGTCCAAGACACCGTATTACTCAGTATCGCAACATGTTGGATCACCTTCGACCGACAGACGTAAGGAAAATAACTTAATTATTTCATTATATTTTGTTAACTTCTTCTACCTTGACTATAATCCAATCTTCTTTTACATTTAAGTTCATTTGGCATCCATACCTTAATTTGGATCATGACCATCAAGTCAACGCTAAAGACGCGGCCGTATGGACTGCATACACACCGATAATACGGTTCACAACTGTGGAGACGCACAATAGTGGTCGTGTGAAGCTGCAGTTCGGTATGCCCCAAAATATCCCAGATCCCCCAGCTAGCCTAGAAGAATGGCATCTGCGCAAAGTTAACGACCAATGGAACTTCAATCCATGGCAAAGCTTCACAAGATCGGAGTGTCGCAAATGGAAGCACCATCATGACCATGTCTTAACTGACGCAGTCATGCCAACTGAAGAAAAACCAAGTCGTACTTATATGGCTTGGTATAGATCGGTTGGTTTTCAGTTCATCGTCGAGGATATGTACTTGTACGACCCACGCCAGATGACTTACACACCTGACACCTCAACATCAAACCCCTAACAACAGTGTCAGACCGGATACACACAACCCCCTGTCCGTCAAACGTTCCGTTCAACCAACACACAAACATACAACCAAAACATTTCATACACCCAACCCCAATACCAAGAGCATACCCCATACCACCACCAACAAATTGACCATCAACCTGAGACTCAACATCGCTTCGCACCCACCCCATCACCCTACCAAAGTCGCCTAAGCCAGAACACCTAATGATCATTCAACACCAACCGCTCATCCTCCTACCGTAGCCAAGAAGCCCAAACCTCACAAAACCAAAACATCCAACAACCCTATCTCTACCAAACACCCCAACAACCTTTCCAACCTTTCCTCGACGCACCATTCACACCCATGTCTCCCTTCAACCGTCCCGGTCGCCCATCAATGAGTCAACCACTTCCTAACTTCTCTGGCATGGGTCATGAGCTCAGCTACGGCGGTACACCATCGATGCATACTAAAGATTATGTTGACTTGTCTGACTACCTCAACAGACCTTCTCCTATAGTTGGTAGTGACGCTCCTGGCCCCTCAGATGCTCAAACACCGGTACCGAGCCATCAACGTGGATTAGGGCCACAGGTTAGGGTAGCTAGAGGATGTGAGACCGGAGGTCGGTTAGGTGATCCCGGTCATCACCATTAGGTTTCTTTGTGTAAACGGCAAATTTTATTAATATCAATTGATCCTATATCAAATTTATCTATCACGTATACCATTTACCAAAAAAAATGCATTTTACACTGAGGCTCCAATTGAATTGACTCATCCTCTTAAGTCCTACACAGGGGCACCAATTGGATTGGCTAGGGCACCTGCCCTAGCCAACCAATTGGCGCCTCCATTCAATTTTTAAGAGGAGTCTCCAATTCAATTGGCGACTCCTCCTAAAAGTGGGATAGTTTGAGATTTTTTTTGAAACCAGGGGTGTTTTAGGATTTTTCTTAAAAAAATGGGTTATTTTCGTAAAAAAATTCTAATATTAGTATACAATTCATGACAAAATTATTAAGTAATTGTCATTAATCATTTTTCTGTTAATAAAGATAATTTATTGAATAACAAGTTTTAGAAAAAGGATGGGATATAAAATCTAACCCATTATACTATTAGTAAAAATGATAATTTGACATGTCTATCCTATCTCTTAATTTTATTTTTAAAACACAAATAAGAAATGAATCTCCTAAAGTATCATAATTAATAAAAATTGGCATTGATTAATCTATCTGCACATATATATCCCTCTATAAATATGTGAGATATCTTGAATTTAAAGGAGCATAAATATGTAAAATATTTTTCCCTTTAATTAAATAATTTAAGAAATATTATTAATCAATTGGTTAAATTTCATATTTTTTTTTTAAAGATAAAAATAAGAATATTTATAACATCTTAATTATAATTTTTATAAAAATTATAAACAAGATAAATTTAAGTGATTAAAAACTTACTCAAAATTTATATTTTTAAAATAAATTTAATATAAACAGGAACAATTATGATATTTGAATTATAATTTTTTTACACTTCATTGACTCTTATAAAACTTTAGAAAAGAGATGACAATCATAAATTTCAAATTATTCTCATCTATATTACTAACATGTATTATTTATCTATATAAGATATTTAATTTATATTTTTTAAATATTATTTATCTATTTTTTAATATTGTTTATGTTTTAGGTTTATAAGAAATATTTGTTATTAATTAAATTTAGTATTTTAAATAAAAATATATTTTTATAATTTATTAAGTTATACACATGATAAATATTTGTAGTTAAGGTTTTAATTAAAATTTATTGATTTTAATAGCATTATTGTGAAAAAAAATAATTATAATACATTAACTATAATTTTTATTTGTTTTTCTTAAAAAAATAATTCACTAAGACATCTTTGGAACATACAAAAATGTATACAATACAAAATTTATCATTAAATTATTAGCTAAAATTATTATTTTTTAAATAACATTAACAATATATTGTGAACAATTATATTACACCAACGAAAATTTTACCGTATATTTCAATTATTTTTTCAACAATGAATTACTCAAAAAGTTGTTAAAATAAATAATTCATATACCAAAAAAAATCATGTCACTAATCTATTAATTAAACTTACCTTTTTTAAATGTTTTTAAGTGAATTATTATAATAATTATAATTTCCAATTTTATTTATAAGATACACTAATTATAAAAAATTTACATTATCTTTTTTATAGAGATAAGTTATTAAAGAAACTGTTAGATCGTACAAATGTAAACACAAAATAAAAATTTGTCGAATTTATATTTTACTTACTATTTATTATTCACAATTCAATTATGTGACATTTTTTTTTGAAGCAACTCAGTAAAAAAATTATTGTAACATATAATTTATAAATGAGATAAATATTCGACCATACATCATACATTTGTATATTTGATATGCTTAAAAGAAAGTAATACATTTTACATTAATTATATTTCTATATAAAAATAAAACATATTTATAACCGCTAAACTAAAAAAAAATACTAAACAAAAATTTGTGATCAGTCAAAAAAAAAAAAGACTAAATACACATGACTGATCATACTATAGACAACTATTCATCACCCATATATAAAAAAGTAGGCACAAATATTTGTGCTTGACAAATATATAACAAACCAGGATTAAATTTTTTTAATAAGATTTATATAAATCATACCAAAGATATATATCTTTAATAAATATAAAAAATGGAGCAAATTTTTTATTAACACATAAAAAATACTAAATAAATATTTGAATTAAGATGTTAAATCCCCTTTATATTTTAAAATTTTATTTTGATATTTTAATGAAAGGACCAAACATATTAACTATAATCATTTTATTCAAATACATAAAATATATTTGATTTATTATAAAAATAAATCTTATATTATTTATATACATAATTTTGATTATCTCAAATATATATTATGTTACTTTTTTATAATCAATTAATTATAATATTTTTTATATTTTACTAATAATTAATATAAAAATTATATATAAGATATATAATAAACCCATCCGATAGGACGGGTATTTTCCTAGTTATAACTATAATACAATTATGATAAATAAATAAATATTTTTAAAAATTTTAAAATAAAATTAGAAAAAAATATAGATTATAATGAAAAGTAAAATAAAAATAAATTATATCCATATCCACCAAAATAAAAATAATTCATGATTAAAGATGAAATAAAAATAAAATTTAAAAATACATATTAAAAGTTTCATATTTCAACAAATTTAATTATCTTCTTCCTCGTCCTCTTCATCTCCTCCTTCGAAATCGTGATTCATATGTGAGACCATAAATTGTTCAAATCTCTCCACGCTCATTTGCAACTCACATTGCTTCCTTATAATCTGTTATTTTCCTCCTTAATTCTTCCTCCATCTCTGCTTGTCTTTTCCTCATTTCTTCGATTTTTGTATTTCTTATTGCTGCTTCGTGTGCTGCCTCGATATGCATTAAATTTCTCACAGTTTCTAGCATATCAACAATTAATATAGGTGGATATGATGTTCTTTTTCCATGAGCAACTCTCATTCTGAAACTCATATCACGCCGTTTGATTATTTTGGCATTCACTTCAGCACCAAACACTCTTCCATTTTCTCTTTTCGGGAGCAACATCATACCAAGTCTAAAAACCCAGATAAGAATCAGTAGGATATCCCGATGGCAATGGAGGTTGTAACACCCCGATTAAAATAAGAGAATTATTTAATTAAGTTAATATTATTTTATTAATTTAATTAAATAAAGTTGAATTATTGGATTATTTTTATTATTATTATAGATGTTATTTATTTTAATAATAATTAAATAAATAAAATAAATGGAATATGAAGAGTGGAAGGGTAAAAGTGGAAATTGGATAAAAGAGGCCAAAGTGAGGACTCAGGTTGTTTCACGTGTTTTGCCTCAGAGTCAGAGAAAGGGGGGAGAAACGCTGAAGAGAAAGAGAAGGAAGAGGAAAAGGCCAAAGATTGCTCAGAGTTTCCTTCAATCCAAAGAGGTAAGGGGTCTGAACCTTATTAAACAATAATATGCTGAAAATGGTGAAATATTGGATGAACGAAATTGGGATTTTAATCGAAGGAATTCGTAGAAATTATATGCAATGATGTTAGGATTTGTGAAATCGAATAGGGGACTGTTTGTATTAGATGATATGAGTGATTTTGTGTGAAATTTAGACTGTGGAAGGATGAATTTGGATAGATCTCGTAGCAGAAAAAGCCATTGCAGATCTGGAAATCTGGTTTCTGGTCATACGCGTATGGCACTAGGCAATACGCGTATGAGATTGCTGGTACGCGTATGGCACTAGGCAATACGCGTATGGATGAGGAAGATGATGTTTTGAACGTGTTTTGGTCTCTGTTGGTACGCGTATGGGAATGTAATACGCGTAGCATACGCGTATGGACATGGGCAATACGCGTATGGATTTGGTCAGGCGTGGGTAATACGCGTATGAGCATAGGCAATACGCGTATGGGCAGACTGTGGTCTTTCCGGGGCTGTTATTGTGCAGTTTTGGTTGTTTAGGCTGAGCGAGGTAACTTAGCTGATGCATGGTATATGAGGGATCATTTCCCGTTGCTTTGAGTGGTATAGATATTAGTAGAGTGTGATAATACTGTGTTTGATTATGTGGCATGATGTGATATGCTTTTGGTGATAGGATGTGTTAATGATGATGATAACATGACTATATGATGCTGTTGTTGCTATGTTGATTATGATGCATGCTTGGTGTGCATGCATTCATGAAAGGCCGATGCCTAGTGATGAACGGACTGAGTTCCAATGATGTTGTTGACTCCGGGCTTGTTGAGAGGCTTGGTTCCTTGCGGGGAACTCGGATTCTATGGTGATGAATCTGGGAGTGGTGATCCTGTAGTTGGTCACAAAATGGGTATACCGAGTCGTGTTGAGTCATGCATGGGTGTGTGCATTGCATTTGATATGTTGTTTTGTTGATGTTCATGAATATGTTGATTATGAGGATTATGATGAGCTGTGTTGGCATATGTGAAATATATTTATGTTTATATTTCTGTCGTTATATTATTATTTAATAATGTAATTCTCACCCCTTCTGCATGTGTTTATGTTCATCTATGATGAGCAATGTGCAGATAAAGAGGAGTAGCTATTGTTGAGGTTTGAAGAATAAGTGTAGAGTTATTCTACAGAGTCGAGTCAAATGCTCTGGTCATGTGACACCGGGGTTATGGGATTCGATAGATAATTGATTATTATTTACGTTGTTTATGATGACTAACATGTTGAGATGTTTTGTTGAGATAATGTTGAACCATTATTATGAATTGTTATATGATGAATGATAATATTAATGTTGTTGTCCGCTGCGAAGTTTTAATAAAATAAATAATATGTTTTATGTTGTGATGCGATAATTGTTATGTTGTAAGAAATGTAAACTCTTCTACATGTTGTACTCTGATAATCTATTTAAATATGTCGTTTGGGGTAGAAGGGTGTTACATTAGTGGTATCAGAGCATGGTCAGTCCAGTCGAGTCATAATGTGATGTTTTCCCTGTTGGTCGATTAGTGTAAATGACACTGTTGATATTTAACGGTTGTAGTTGTGTCGTGCAGAGTATGGCTGGAGAAAATGACCGTACGATTGCTGAGGCTTTGGCTGCTATGGCGCAGGCTATGCAGGCGCGGCAGAATCCGCCGGTCGACGAGTTTAGGAATTTGGGAAGGTTTCTGAAGAATAACCCTCCTACATTCAAGGGGCGCTATGATCCAGATGGTGCTCAGATTTGGCTGAAGGAAATTGAGAAGATTTTCCGGGTGATGACGTGTACTGAAGCACAGAAGGTGCAGTTTGGTACGCATATGTTATCTGAAGAGGCTGAAAACTGGTGGGATAACACTCGCTAGAGGATTGAAGTACCAGGTGCTGAGATGACTTGGGAAAGGTTCAAGACGGCCTTTCTGGAGAAATATTTTCCTGCTGATGTGCGATGTAAGAAGGAGATGGAATTTCTAGAACTGAAGCAGGGTAACATGTCTGTTGCTGATTACGCTTCGAAGTTTGAGGAGCTGGTACAGTATTGTCCTCATTATAATAATGCTGATGCTGAGGAATCCAAGTGTGTCAAGTTTGAGAACGGGTTGCGTCCCGAGATCAAACAAGGCATTGGTTACCAGGAGATTCGTAGGTTTCCTACACTGGTTAACAAGTGCAGGATATTTGATGAAGATAGCAAGGCTAGGACTGCTCACTACAAGAGTCTTAGTGAGAAGAAGAATAAGGATCGTGGTAGTCCTTATGCATCTCCGAATGGTAAAGGTAAGCAGAAAGTGGTAGATGCGAAGAAGCCAAGTAGGGGAGGATCTCCCGTAGCTGGTAAATGTTTCAAGTGTGGCGAGCCAGGCCACCGTACTGATAGCTGTACCAAGAAAGTGCTGAGATGTTTCCGATGCGGTCAGGCTGGTCATAGAGTTACAGAATGTAAGGATGCTGGTCCGACATGTTTTAATTGTGGCGAGAAAGGCCATATCAGTTCGCAGTGCTCGAAACCGAAGAAGGCGGCTACTGCAGCTCATACTACTGGTAGGGTGTTTGCTCTGAGTGGGGCTGAAGCTCCTAAAGAAGATAATCTGATTAAAGGTACTTGCTTGATTAATAATGTTGAATTGCTTGCTATTGTTGACACTGGTGCTACTCATTCGTTTATTTCGTATGAGTGTGCGACCAGGATTGGTGTGATTATGTCGTCCCTAGGCGGAAGTATGGTGATAGATACTCCTGCTAATGGTTCTGTGAAGACTTCTGTTGTCTGTCGAGGTTGTCGTTTGACGATCTTTGAGAGAGAGTTCGTAGTTGATTTGGTGTGCTTACCCTTGCACCAAATTGATATTATTCTGGGAATGAATTGGCTAGAATTCTATGGCGTGTTTATCAACTGCTATAGTAAGACGGTGCGGTTTTCTGAAGTTGGTGAGAATGATAAGGCAAGATTTCTATCTGCTAGGCAGGTGGGGGAATTTGTGAAAGATGAAGCTCAGATATTCGCTTTATTTGCGTCTCTGCAAGCGAATAAGAAAGTGGTGAGTGTGGATTTGCCTGTTGTCTGTGAATTTCAGGATGTGTTTCCGGAGGATGTAAGTGAATTACCTCCAGAACGTGAAGTCGAATTTGCCATTGACTTAGTACCAGGTACGAGTCCAGTGTCGATGTCTCCTTATAGAATGTCAGCAACTGAATTAGTTGAATTGAAGAAGCAACTTGAAGAATTGCTTGAGAAGAAGTTTGTGCGTCCAAGTGTTTCTCCTTGGGGTGCACCAGTATTGTTAGTGAAGAAGAAAGAAGGTACGATGAGGTTGTGTGTCGATTATCGGCAGTTGAATAAGGTGACTATCAAGAATCGGTATCCATTGCCGAGGATTGATGATTTGATGGACCAGTTGGTTGGAGCTCATGTTTTCAGTAAGATTGATTTGCGGTCGGGTTATCATCAGATCCGAGTGAAGTCAGATGATATTGCGAAGACTGCTTTCCGTACGAGGTATGGTCATTATGAATACACTGTGATGCCGTTCGGTGTGTCTAATGCTCCAGGTGTGTTTATGGAATATATGAATCGTATATTTCATCCGTACCTTGATAATTTTGTTGTGGTGTTCATAGATGATATATTGATATATTCTAAGACTGAAGAAGAGCATGCAGGACATCTGAGAATTGTTTTGCAGGTGTTAAGAGAAAAGAAATTATATGCAAAGTTATCTAAATGTGAGTTCTGGTTGAAGGAAGTGAGTTTCCTTGGCCATGTGATTTCGAGTGGTGGGATTTCTGTTGATCCTGCTAAAGTTGATGCTGTATTACAGTGGGAGACTCCGAAGTCTGCTACTGAGATACGCAGTTTTCTGGGGTTAGCTGGTTATTATCGCAGATTTATTGAGGGCTTCTCTAAGTTGGCATTGCCGTTGACGCAGTTGACTAAGAAGGGTCAAGTGTATGTGTGGGATGCAGCTTGTGAAGCGAGTTTTGTTGAGTTGAAGAGGCGGTTGACCAGTGCTCCAGTGTTGATCTTGCCTAATCCTGGTGAGTCCTTCGTTGTTTATTGTGATGCTTCTTTGATGGGTCTTGGTGGTGTTTTGATGCAGAATAGTAAAGTTGTAGCTTATGCTTCTAGACAGTTGAAAGTTCATGAGAGGAATTATCCTACGCATGATCTAGAACTTGCAGCTGTTGTATTTGTGTTGAAAATGTGGAGGCATTATCTGTATGGTTCCAGATTCGAAGTGTTCAGTGATCACAAGAGTCTGAAGTATCTGTTTGATCAGAAAGAGTTAAATATGAGGCAGAGAAGGTGGTTAGAATTACTGAAGGATTTTGACTTTGAATTGAGTTATCATCCCGGTAAGGCTAATGTAGTTGCAGATGCGCTGAGTAGAAAGTCTCTACATATGTCTATGATGATGGTTCGGGAGCTTGAGTTAATTGAACAGTTCCGTGATATGAGTTTGGGTTGTGAAGTTTCCGCTGATAGTGTAAAGTTGGGTATGCTGAAGTTGACTAGTGGAATTCTGGAAGATATTCGGAATGGTCAGCAAGTTGACGTCGCTCTAGTTGATCATATTACTATGGTTAACCAGGGTAATGGTGGTAATTTTGAGATTGATGAGAATGGCATCTTGCGATTTAAAGGTAGAGTTTGTGTTCCTGAGGTGTCTGAATTGAAAAAGAGTATTCTTGAAGAGGGCCATAGGAGTGGATTGAGTATCCATCCAGGTGCAACTAAAATGTATCAAGATTTGAAGAAGTTGTTTTGGTGGGCTGGTATGAAAAGAGATGTTGCTAAGTTTGTGTATGCCTGTTTGACTTGTCAGAAGTCAAAGATCGAACATCAGAAACCGGCAGGTATGATGCAACCTTTGAAGATTCCTGAATGGAAGTGGGATAGCATTTCCATGAATTTTGTGACGGGATTGCCGAGGACGACGAAAGGTAATGATTCTATTTGGGTGATTGTGGATCGATTGACTAAGTCGGCGCATTTCTTGCCGATGAAGATTAATCACTCTTTAGAGAAGTTGGCAGAGTTGTATATTGAGGAGATAGTGAGGCTGCATGGTATTCCATCCAGTATTGTGTCTGATAGAGATCCCAGATTTACTTCTAGATTTTGGGAAAGTTTGCAGAAAGCGTTGGGAACTAAGTTGAGGTTGAGTTCAGCTTATCATCCTCAGACTGATGGTCAGACTGAAAGAACTATCCAATCCTTGAAGGATTTGTTGAGAGCTTGTGTGTTGGAGCAGAGTGGTTCTTGGGATAGTTATTTGCCGTTGGTGGAGTTTACTTATAATAATAGTTTTCATGCTAGTATCGGTATGGCTCCATATGAAGCATTGTATGGTAGGAGGTGTAGAACTCCATTGTGTTGGTATGAATCAGGTGAGAGTGTTGTACTCGGACCTGAGATTGTGCAGCAGACGACTGAAAGGGTTAAGATGATTCAGGAGAAAATGAAGATTTCTCAGAGTCGTCAGAAGAGTTATCATGATAACAGGAGAAAGGCACTTGAGTTCCAAGAGGGAGATCATGTGTTCTTGAGAGTTACTCCGACGACAGGTGTGGGTAGAGCTTTAAAGTCTAAAAAGCTTACTCCGAGGTTTGTGGGTCCGTATCAGATTTTGAAGAGGGTTGGGGAAGTGGCGTATCGGATAGCTTTACCGCCGTCGCTTTCTAATCTGCATGATGTGTTTCATGTATCTCAGTTGAGAAAATATATTGCGGATCCTTCGCATGTTGTTCAGTTGGATGATATCCAGGTGAGGGATAATTTGACCGTTGAGGTGTTGCCAATTCGGATAGATGACCGAGAAGAGAAGACCCTGAGAGGTAAGAAGATTGCTCTAGTGAAAGTTGTTTGGGGAGGTCCAGCTGGTGAGAGCTTGACTTGGGAGCGTGAAGATCAGATGAAGGAGTCGTATCCGGCTCTATTTGCTTGAGGTATGTTTTCGAGGACGAAAACTCTTTTAGTGGGGGAGAGTTGTAACACCCCGATTAAAATAAGAGAATTATTTAATTAAGTTAATATTATTTTATTAATTTAATTAAATAAAGTTGAATTATTGGATTATTTTTATTATTATTATAGATGTTATTTATTTTAATAATAATTAAATAAATAAAATAAATGGAATATGAAGAGTGGAAGGGTAAAAGTGGAAATTGGATAAAAGAGGCCAAAGTGAGGACTCAGGTTGTTTCACGTGTTTTGCCTCAGAGTCAGAGAAAGGGGGGAGAAACGCTGAAGAGAAAGAGAAGGAAGAGGAAAAGGCCAAAGATTGCTCAGAGCTTCCTTCAATCCAAAGAGGTAAGGGGTCTGAACCTTATTAAACAATAATATGCTGAAAATGGTGAAATATTGGATGAACGAAATTGGGATTTTAATCGAAGGAATTCGTAGAAATTATATGCAATGATGTTAGGATTTGTGAAATCGAATAGGGGACTGTTTGTATTAGATGATATGAGTGATTTTGTGTGAAATTTAGACTGTGGAAGGATGAATTTGGATAGATCTCGTAGCAGAAAAAGCCATTGCAGATCTGGAAATCTGGTTTCTGGTCATACGCGTATGGCACTAGGCAATACGCGTATGAGATTGCTGGTACGCGTATGGCACTAGGCAATACGCGTATGGATGAGGAAGATGATGTTTTGAACGTGTTTTGGTCTCTGTTGGTACGCGTATGGGAATGTAATACGCGTAGCATACGCGTATGGACATGGGCAATACGCGTATGGATTTGGTCAGGCGTGGGTAATACGCGTATGAGCATAGGCAATACGCGTATGGGCAGACTGTGGTCTTTCCGGGGCTGTTGTTGTGCAGTTTTGGTTGTTTAGGCTGAGCGAGGTAACTTAGCTGATGCATGGTATATGAGGGATCATTTCCCGTTGCTTTGAGTGGTATAGATATTAGTAGAGTGTGATAATACTGTGTTTGATTATGTGGCATGATGTGATATGCTTTTGGTGATAGGATGTGTTAATGATGATGATAACATGACTATATGATGCTGTTGTTGCTATGTTGATTATGATGCATGCTTGGTGTGCATGCATTCATGAAAGGCCGATGCCTAGTGATGAACGGACTGAGTTCCAATGATGTTGTTGACTCCGGGCTTGTTGAGAGGCTTGGTTCCTTGCGGGGAACTCGGATTCTATGGTGATGAATCTGGGAGTGGTGATCCTGTAGTTGGTCACAAAATGGGTATACCGAGTCGTGTTGAGTCATGCATGGGTGTGTGCATTGCATTTGATATGTTGTTTTGTTGATGTTCATGAATATGTTGATTATGAGGATTATGATGAGCTGTGTTGGCATATGTGAAATATATTTATGTTTATATTTCTGTCGTTATATTATTATTTAATAATGTAATTCTCACCCCTTCTGCATGTGTTTATGTTCATCTATGATGAGCAATGTGCAGATAAAGAGGAGTAGCTATTGTTGAGGTTTGAAGAATAAGTGTAGAGTTATTCTACAGAGTCGAGTCAAATGCTCTGGTCATGTGACACCGGGGTTATGGGATTCGATAGATAATTGATTATTATTTACGTTGTTTATGATGACTAACATGTTGAGATGTTTTGTTGAGATAATGTTGAACCATTATTATGAATTGTTATATGATGAATGATAATATTAATGTTGTTGTCCGCTGCGAAGTTTTAATAAAATAAATAATATGTTTTATGTTGTGATGCGATAATTGTTATGTTGTAAGAAATGTAAACTCTTCTACATGTTGTACTCTGATAATCTATTTAAATATGTCGTTTGGGGTAGAAGGGTGTTACAGAGGTAACTCAGGATGCTCTGATATAATAAGTGCAAGTCGTTTATTATACTCCTCCTATAAAAATAAATAAATAAGATGTTATCATGATTTAAATAAGGTAGGTACATAAAATAAATAAATAAAATGACTAAATATAAGAAACACTTACTTGAGTATTTTTTGAGCGTTCATCGAGAAACTCCCCATTTTTCTTGATATGAGCATCTAGATGGATATCATTAAAAAGTGAGGTTCTACCCAACTCGTCACGCTAACTAAATGAAAACATAAGTAAAACATAATTAGTTTTATCTAATTTCTAAATGAAAATTTAAGTAAAACATAAATAAATTTATCATCCTTTGTGCAAATTCAACAACACTTAATACTGTTAGTTGCGTAGTTGCAGCCACCAACTTCAGATTCTCTATTTTTTTTCTTCTGTTTGAGATACTTGCTTAAAGGTATCTGAATTTCAACGGGCAATAAGATGTTGAAATACATCTTCACCTATCCAACAGGGACGTGTTCCTTTTCTTTCCGAATTAATTCTAACACGCCTAAGCGTGTCGGATAATCGGATAACACATTTCGAGTCAAAATTTTCTCTTTTATAATGAACCTTGTGCGAAGAGTCTTACCCTTACCCTTTTCCTCACTTCGGGGTGGCATTTTTTCCTAAAATATATCAAAAAAACATAAAAATAAGAGTAATACTAATTCAAGAAAATATTACACAATAGTATTATTACACAATAGTATTATTACACAATAGTATAATTATATAATACATATTATTCAATTATTCATCATCATAATCTTCATTGTCTTTATTAGATATGATATTATTGTCTTCAGACTCTCCTGACTCTCTGACTCTTCTTACTCTTCTTCCACATGATTTGTTGACAACAAGATATTTGCATCAATTTGTTGACCCACAACTACAATATCTCCCAAACTTGTAATCTCCTCAATTTTAATTACCCCATTAACCAGTGAAATTTCATCATCTTGGTATGCAACATCATCTTCCATTACACCACCAGTTTCAATATAACCCATTGGATTAGACTTGATTACAACACATCATCCTTGTTTACTTGGTTGAATTGAAGGATAAGGTACGTAATAAAAATTTATAACTTTATGTGCCATTATGGAAGGGTCATACTCTTTGTACTTTCTATCCATTTGAACCTCAATAATGTTATTTTTAAAAATCTATTTTAGTTCCTCTAGAAGATGGGTCATACCAGTTGTCGCTACTAGGGTTTTCGGAGCAAGGAATTAGGGACTTGAACTAAAGAAATGCCAAGGAAGGCAAAATCAGAAGAGTCGCCACCAAATTTTATTTAGATTACCTCTATGGGAGAGGGGGGGATAGTCGATAAAACCCTCAAAGAGAAAAAGGTGCACACAGGAAGTGCAAGGATAAAGAATCGGTCTCGCAACCGAGACTTAGGTTCGGAAGTCGGTTACGCATGGGGAAGATAATAGCATTCATCACATCCATGGTACTCCATGGGAACCATTTGGGTCGTCTGTGTATGCGAGTATTTATCTTGTTTATTCTCATTTATTTTCAAAAGAGTGTAAAATGAGTGATGGGACTCTGGATTTTTTGTTATTGTGATTGCCAAGGATTGTGGCCCTTGTGCCTACGTATCACTCATTGGGTGATGAGGAATCAGAGTTCCGTAGTTTGAAGTAGAAAATGTTTGTGTGTTGATTGATTTTATCTTTGAGAAAAGAGTTTTTCAGAGTGATGCCCTAAGGCACGCAAAAAAAAAGGTTTGATGGGTTGTAATGTTTTTACCTTGAATAAGGGTTTATGAAAAGAATATTTGTGATTAGATTGCACTAAAGTCTATGGGCGGAGGTGAAAATTCTAGACAACAAGTCAAGCGACTTGCGTCCAAAATAATCAGAGCAAAAGTAGGAATGTTCAATTCTTACTCATTCTCCACCATTTAACGATCGTGGCGCACAATACTAATCGTAGTTTTAAGTATTTTGAATTTGATTGTGAAAATTCCATTTGATGTTGAATCAAGGGTTTATTTATTTGATTATGAAATTGGGTGATGTGATGGATATACAAAGTAACCGACAAGAAAATAGAAGGATCTCATTGTAAGGTAGTCCAAGAGAAAGCCTTGTGTGTGCAAAAGTGACCTAAGCTAAACAAAGGATAATGGTCTTACAAACATGTCCCCCTAGGATGATGCCATGATGTTATTCTTACAATCGGTATGTAAGTTACAGATGAATCCAAAGTTGAAACCAAGTATCATAAAGGTAAATAAAAGGTCCTCCAAGCAAAGGTCCTAAAATGAGATCCTCTAAGTCCAAGTTGATTAATAAGAATGAATCTTTTTTGTATCATCATTTTATCATGGTTTTGTTGTTTTTAATGTATGATGACAATACAGATAAATGACAATAATTAACATGCATGATGAGTTTATACAATGGGTATGATGACGATGAGTACTTGAATGTAAGTTGAAAAGCAATGACATAAAAGTAAATATCAAGGTAAACAAAGATAATAACAATAACAATGGTTAGTATCAACCAAGGTTAGTAAAGTTTAAGTAGGGTTAGTATTATGTGCAAGTCCAACATTTGAGGATTATCTATCCTTAGGTCAAAAGATTCAAAATATGACGCATCAGGGGATAACTTATCATTGATGTAAAGTATTGAAGATGATTAATGATAAACTCGCAATAGGTTTGTAACAATGAAATCTATGCAAACCCCAAGTCCATCTATCAATAGCTTGACAAAAGGAAGACTATACCAACTCAAGGGTTAAAAGTTAATGTTTTGATTAAGTGATTAAGTTAGGCAAGTTATAAAGATCAATGTACAATATGATCAAAATAGTAAGGGTTAGTGTATAATATGGACAAGGCACTAGGTTCAAGACCTCATAAGTCCATGAAACATTGTTCAAATTACATGAAACAAAGCATAAATAAATAGAAGAGATAAAAATAACAAGGATCCCTGTTGGAAATATTTTCAGAATAATAAAAATAAGTGAGATAAAAAATAAAATGAATTTGGAAATAAATAAGGTGAAAAATAAATTAAATAAAAGTGAAAGAAATAAAAACAAGACAGAATGCATGCGTTAGGGGTTGAACCCTTAACCTTGGGGTCATGGGGGATCAACCCCTCTCCCACTAGACCAAGCACCCACTTGTGATCAGAGAGTGCTTCCACATAATAAATATTAAAAACAAATGATAAAAGGGATGCACGCGCTAGCTGACCAAAAAGGAATAAGCCAACAAATATATTTAAATTTGAAAACGCGCGTTCAACTTCATCTTCTTCCCTGAGACAACTTAAAATCAAACTCCAAATATGTGAGTTTTTCACTGGATCTAAACACTGAATCATCTTTTTTAAACATAAATGAATCAACCTCCACACTCATAAGTCATTGATTGACTCTGAGTTTGGAGTATTTTTCCAAAACTTAAAAGAACAAGTTAACCTAAATTAAAAATTGAAGGATGGATAATGGTTAATCAACACTTAAAACATGGGGTTAATGATCAATGAGTGATTTTGAGTTGAATGGTAACTTGTTTGAGTGAAGGGAGCGAGTGGAACTACCTGACCGGAATCGGTTTCAGAGTGGTGTTCTGATGATTTGGTGCAGCTCAGGTGAGGTGTTAGGAAGGTAACTTAGGACTTGGGAAAGTTTCAAGGATGTTCAAGGATGGATTCTAGGTGGTTATCTAAAACTGAAATGCTTTGAATCTCAAAATTTGAATCTTTGTTTTCAATGGTTCAACTCGAGTTTGCAGCAAGGTATATTTGGATTTTGAAGATTGGTTCTTGAGTGAGACACCTTCCCCTATTTTTTAGGGAAGGTGATGGAATGGTTTTGGGGGGAGAATGAAGTGATTTGGTCAGAAAAGTGTGATGGCTCGAAGCATGCTCAAGGTTGAAACTTATTGGACAAGTGTGGCTATGTTCACACTTGGTTTGCCCTTCCACTCAATCTGTTTTCATTCTATCATAAAAAAGTAGAGACCAATAGGCTTGAATCATAGTTATGGTGGCTTTTGTCTTTTGCCATTTTGGAAAATTTGTTACTTTTCGCATGGCATCAGGTTCCTTCATTTGTGAAATTTTTTCATCCAAGTTGACTTCCAACCATGTCACACTATGATATACAACGTGTTAGAGGTCAAATGGAAATCAAAACAAATTGATTTGGGGGCTTGGTGGATCAAATTGAAAATTCTGGTTGAGGTATGTTTGGTTTGTGCATCATGGTAAGTCAACAACTTTGAACCAAGGCCAAATGAAATTGGCTCGTGCACTTTGCATAAAATGTGTGCAAAATGTTCCTTACCTTGTCCTTCATTAAATGAAAAAATAATCAGGTCAAAAAGAGTTGTGATTTGGAAATGGCAATGTGGTAAAGTGGTGGTCTTGGTCATGTTTTAGGGCATGGTAGGCATGTTGGACCAGCTTCGCCAATGCAAAAATTAAGTTCCTTGCTCAATGAATTAGATCTTTGACATTGAAACAAAGTTGGAGAGGGACTCAATTAGGACATTTTTCTCGTAGTGGAACTTAAAAAACTTGTAAGGTAAGAAAGTTATGGACTTTGGAACTTGCCATAGGCCATTCTTGCCAAAATGTGACCAACCAACATGACCTAAAAATGTGACTTTGAGATTTCTTGTGGTGAAACTATGAATTCTTGAAGCTCATATGATCATATCATGATATAAAATGAGGCTTGGGACTTTGTGGAGTGATGTTAGGTCAAGTTCATGGGTGAATCAAATGCGTTGAAAGTTCAAAATCCATGAGCAAACCAAGTACTTGTAACATGAATTGAATGAGTGTTTGAATGGTGAATTTTGGTTGTAATTGACATGAATTGATGTTTAACTAGTAGTGGTATGATAGGGGGATCAAAATAAAGTAAGGTCAATGATCAAAGGATGCCCAAATTAGGGTTTCTTGAACCACAAGTTTCATCAAGAACCATGGTAAGAGAAATTAGGGTTTGGTGATGCAAGGGATATATTGAGATGTTTCAAAGGTTTGGGGCATGAACAAGATTTGGATTTTAGGGGTCCTCAATGACATCGTCAAGATCCATGGTGAACCATGACTTGTACAAGCCAATGAAGGTCAAGAGCTAGGGTTAGGGTTCTTAAGTGACCAAATGAATCTTGATGCATCTTCAAAGGGGACTCGCCATCCAATTAGGGTTTGGAGAGTGACTGATGTAACACCCTTCTAAAATACCCCAAATATTTAATTAAAAATAATAAGCATATAACAATCAGAGTAATCATGCCTTTCAAGGGTGTCACACACAATATTCAACAATATGACGGTCATGCTCTCGTATTTATTCAAAACATAAACATTTGCATAAAACGCAGCAGATAGAGATCTCCTCAATCATGTAAGACATGTAACATTCACATGTAAATTATTCAACAACATAAAACATCCCATCCCGATGTTACACCTATCAGAGCACGACCCACTAAGGAGACTACACTAGACTCCAAGCATTCGCTTCTACTCAACTCATTTCTCGTTACCTGAAAAATAGTTGTAAGGGTGAGTTCCTCAATCAATATAATAAGTATTATAGAACATAATGTCATGTTAAGCAATTTAACACATTAATCACCCTAATCGCAACATACAATCAGTAACAGCACATCAGCTCAACATCAACATAAAGCACAAGTATGATCTCAAATCATACTCCACAACAACTCAAACACACGTATAATATTGGAATACATCCATTCATATTATACGCCATACATACATTATGCAATGAGACTCCACACATGCGGTACCGACTATTCTTGAACATATAGTTCAAGCTCACCGATCCCTCCAGATACGGCTACTAAGCTCACTAGTCCCACTCATTTGAGACCTAGTGACTCACTCACTAATTCCTCACCATGGGAATCAGCTACAGCCCCGAAGGCTAGACTATGCACACTAATCATCTAGCATGCAAACATCAACAACAATTCCACAATAATTCACTCACTAATTCCTCACCATGGGAATTAGCTACAGCCCCACAGGCTATGCTATGCACGCTAATCATCTAGCAATGCAGCATCAACAACAATTCACAACGGACATATGCTCACACTCTAAGCCATACAACAGTCCATTCACACATACATGCATAATACATACATTCACATCATTATGCATACCATCATACATCATCAACACATGTATCAACACATCATTATCATGTAAATCAATTAAACGCAGTATTAGCACGCTCTACTAATACCTATACTGCTCAAAACAGCGGGAAATAATCCCTATTACATCATACGCCAACATAGGCCAACTCTCAATTATGTACACAACATTAAAAAGCCAATTTTTCCACTCTGCAACAGTGTTAACCGGTTAACGCCCTGGGTTAACCGGTTAACGCAGGCAAAACACGCTCACTGCCCAAAACTTAACAGTGTTAACCGGTTAACGCCCTGGGTTAACCGGTTAACGCAGGCAAAACAGCACCAATTTCACAATTCATAACAGTGTTAACCGGTTAACACCCTGGGTTAACCGGTTAACGCAGACAAAACAGCAGTTCCTGCGCTAACACAAGGCAGAATGCCTAATTCTCCGCATTTTCCGCCGTTGGAGGACTTCCGGACCTCCGATTCCGATTCCGTAAAAAGCTACACTATCGGAAAATCACGACACATACAATCACGGATTCAATTTCAGTTTTTAACACAGTTTAACCAACGTAATTCCAGCATTCACCAATCCCAATTAGGGTCAAATAACGGCTTATCACTACCCATCACATATTATCCCATAATACCCATTAATCGACGATAAACCCCCCTTACCTGAGTTAATCGACGAATCTTTAAGCTCCAAGCTCTTCTCTCTTCAACCTTCAGCCCTTGCTCTGTCTCTTTGCCCTTTTCCTCTTTCACGATCGTTTCTCTGTTTTTCACGTGAAACTTTCTTTTTACCAAATGGGATTCTTTCTCTTATTTCCAACATATATATATTTTCCGAATAATAATAATAATCCAAAAATAATAATAATAAAATTTCCAATTATTTAATTAAATTAATAAATAAATTATTAACTCAATTTAAATAATTATTTTATTATTATCGGGGTGTTACAACTCTCCCCCACTAAAAGAGTTTTCGTCCTCGAAAACATACCTCAAGCGAACAACTCTGGGTAAGACTCCTTCATCTTACTCTCAAGTTCCCAAGTCACATTGCCACCTGCTGGTCCTCCCCAAGCTACCTTCACCAAGGCAATCTCTTTACCCCGCAACTGCTTCAACTCTCGATCCTCGATCCTCATAGGTGATGTCTCAACAGTCAGGTTATCTCTCACCTGTACATCATCTACTTGGACTACATGCGACGGATCATGAATGTACCTCCTCAACTGAGACACATGAAAAACCTCATGCAAATTCGCAAGTGACGGCGGTAAGGCGACACGATAGGCTACTTCCCCTATCCTCTCCAAAATCTGATAAGGACCAATAAATCGAGGTGTCAACTTCTTCGACTTCAAAGCTCGACCAACACCAGTTATCGGAGTAACACGAAGAAACACATGATCTCCCTCTTGGAACTCAAGTGACTTCCTCCTCTTATCATGATAACTCTTCTGACGACTCTGAGCAATTCTCATCTTCTCCTGAATCATCTTAATCTTGTCTGTAGTCTGTTGAACAATCTCCGGTCCAACCACAGCACTCTCACCGGACTCATACCAACATAAAGGTGTCCGACATCTCCTACCATACAAAGCTTCAAACGGTGCCATACCAATGCTCGAATGAAAACTATTGTTGTAGGTAAACTCAATCAAAGGCAAATAACAATCCCAAGCACCTCCCTTTTCCAAAACACAAGCTCTCAAAAGATCCTCTAGTGACTGAATCGTCCTCTCAGTCTGACCATCAGTCTGCGGATGATATGCAGAACTCAGTCTCAGCTTAGTTCCCAAAGCCTTCTGCAAACCTTCCCAGAACTTCGATGTAAATCTAGGATCTCTGTCTGAAACAATACTCGACGGAATACCATGCAAACTTACAACCTTCTCAATATACAACTCAGCTAATCTCTCTAACGGATAATCCATTCTGATCGGAATGAAATGAGCCGACTTCGTCAATCTATCCACAATCACCCAAATAGCTTCAAAATTCTTACTTGTCCTCGGCAAACCAGAAACAAAATCCATACTGATACTATCCCACTTCCACTCTGGAATAGCCAACGGTTGCATTAGCCCAGACGGCTTCTGATGCTCAATCTTCGACTTCTGACAAGTCAAACAGGAATAAACAAAACTCGCAATTTCTTTCTTCATTCCCGGCCACCAAAACAACTTCTTCAAATCATGATACATCTTTGTAGCTCCAGGATGAATACTCAAGCCGCTACGATGTCCTTCCTCCAGGATACTCTTCTTAAGTTCGGTAACATCCGGAATACACACCCGATTACCAAATTTCAAAACACCATTCTCATCAACTCTGAATTCACCACCTTGGCCTTGATTCATTAAAGTCAACTTATCAACCAAAAGCATATCGGATTTCTGACCCTCTCTGATCTCATCCAGAATACCACTCGTTAACGTCAACATTCCCAATTTAACACTATTGTGAGTACTCTCACACACCAAACTCAAATCTCTAAACTGCTCAATTAAATCCAATTCCTTAACCATTAACATAGACATATGTAATGATTTCCGACTCAATGCATCAGCCACTACGTTTGCTTTACCCGGATGGTAATTCAAACCAAAATCATAATCCTTCAGAAATTCTAACCATCTCCTCTGTCTCATATTCAGCTCTTTCTGATCAAACAAATACTTTAAACTCTTATGGTCACTGAAAACCTCAAATCTTGACCCGTACAAGTAATGCCTCCATAACTTCAGAACAAACACCACAGCTGCTAACTCTAAATCGTGTGTCGGATAGTTCCTCTCATGAATCCTCAGTTGTCTCGAAGCATAAGTTATAACCTGCTTATTCTGCATCAACACACCACCCAAACCCAACAATGAAGCATCACAGTAAACCTCAAATGGTTCCGACGAACTCGGTAATATCAGAATAGGAGCACTAGTCAACCTTCTCTTTAACTCTTGGAACCCTTCTTCACATTTTGAGTCCCAAACAAACGCTTGCCCCTTTCTAGTCAACATCGTCAACGGTAACGCCAACTTAGAAAATCCCTCAATGAACTTCCTATAATAACCTGCAAGTCCAAGAAAACTCCTTATCTCAGAAACTGACTTCGGAGCTTCCCACTTAGATACCGCTTCTATCTTAGAAGGATCAACAGCAATACCACCTCTGGAAATCACATGACCAAGAAAACTAACCTCTTCTAACCAAAATTCACACTTGGATAGTTTAGCAAATAACTTCTTTTCTCGTAGAACTTCTAAAACCACTCTCAAATGCTCAGCATGCTCTTCTTCAGATTTCGAATACACCAAAATGTCATCAATAAACACCACAACAAACTTATCTAGGTACGGATGGAAAATCCTATTCATATACTCCATAAATACTCCAGGCGCATTAGTCACACCAAAAGGCATCACAGAATACTCATAATGTCCATACCTTGTTCTGAAAGCAGTCTTCTGAATATCCTCAGTTTTCACACGTATCTGATGATACCCAGATCTCAAATCTATCTTGCTGAACACACTCGCACCAACCAACTGATCCATCAAATCATCGATCCTCGGCAAAGGATACCGATTCTTGATCGTCACTTTATTCAGTTGCCTGTAGTCCACACACAACCTCATAGTACCTTCTTTCTTCTTAACCAATAACACTGGTGCACCCCACGGTGACACACTCGGACGAATAAATTTCTTATCCAACAGATCTTCCAACTGACTCTTCAATTCAGTTAACTCAACAGCAGACATACGGTACGGAGCCATCGATATCGGTCTAGTACCAGGTACCAAATCAATCGAGAACTCAACTTCACGCTCTGGCGGTAATTCATTCACTTCTTCCGGAAATACATCAGGAAAGTCACACACCACGGCTAGATCGCCAATTACCAGTTTATCTTTAGCCTCCAAAGTCGCTAACAGCATAAACAACTCTGCCCCATCTGCGACTTCCTCATTCACCTGTCTGGCTGATAGAAACAAACTCTTTCCTTCTTCAATCTCAGGAAATATCACAGTCTTATCAAAACAATTAATAGAAACTCGGTTGAACACCAACCAGTTCATACCCAAGATAACATCAATCTGCACTAACGGAAGACACACAAGGTCTATCCCAAAGTCTCTACCAAAAATACTCAAAGGACAACTCAAACAAACTGAAGTAGTAGTCACTGAACCCTTCGCAGGAGTATCAATCACCATACTTCCAAGCATCTCAGATATCTCTAACTTAAGTTTCACAGCACAATCCAAAGATATAAAGGAATGAGTAGCACCGGTGTCAATAATAGCTACAAGAGGAAAGCCATTAATATAACACGTACCTCGGATTAAACGATCATCTGCAGAAGTCTCAGAACCTGATAAAGCAAAGACCTTGCCTCCTGACTGATTCTCTTTCTTCGGCTTAGGACACTGTGGACTGATATGACCCAACTCTCCACAGTTGAAACAAGTTACAGTCTTCAACCGACACTCTGCAGCCAAATGACCACCTTTTCCACACTTGAAACACTTCATCTCAGCACTGGTACACTCATGGACACGATGTCCAGCCCGACCACATCTATAACACTTAGCAGGAGCGCTAGAGTCTCCCCCACTAGGCCTCTTCATCCCACTCTGCTTCTGGAAACCCTTGCCAGCTGCATACGGTTTTCCACGATCATTCTGATTCTTGCCTTTCCTATCAACCCTTTGCTGATAGCTCTCTGCTCTGGCTTTGGAATCCTGTTCAAAAATCCTGCAACAGTCAACCAAGTCAGAAAACACTCTGATCCGCTGATATCCAATAGCCTGTTTGATCTCGGGACGCAACCCGTTCTCAAACTTCACACATTTCGAAAATTCTCCAGCAGCCTCATTATAGGGAGTGTAATACTTCGACAGTTCTGTGAACTTAGCAGCATACTCAGTAACAGACCTGTTACCCTGTTTCAATTCCAAAAATTCTATCTCTTTCTTTCCTCTAACATCCTCTGGAAAGTATTTCCTCAGAAATCTCTCTCTGAACACAGCCCAAGTGATCTCAGCATTCCCAGCATTTTCCAACTCAGCGCGGGTAGCAACCCACCAATCATCAGCTTCTTCTGACAGCATATGCGTACCGAACCTGACCTTCTGGTTATCGGCACACTCAGTTACTCGGAAGATCCTCTCGATCTCCTTCAACCACTTCTGAGCGCCATCTGGATCGTATGCTCCCTTGAACATTGGAGGATTGTTCTTCTGGAACTCACTCAGTTGACGAGCAGCTCCCATTCCCACAACATTCGGATTTCCTCCAAGTACTCCAGCTAGCATACCCAGAGCCTCAGCAATCGCAGCATCATCTCTACCTCTTCCAGCCATCTCTATTCTGAAAACCCAACAAACTAAAACAATGAGTACTGATAGGGTTACACAACACCTATCCCGTACAGGGGAAACAGAATAATTACGACTCGACTCGACCAACCAGGCTCTGATACCACTAATGTAACACCCTTCTAAAATACCCCAAATATTTAATTAAAAATAATAAGCATATAACAATCAGAGTAATCATGCCTTTCAAGGGTGTCACACACAATATTCAACAATATGACGGTCATGCTCTCGTATTTATTCAAAACATAAACATTTGCATAAAACGCAGCAGATAGAGATCTCCTCAATCATGTAAGACATGTAACATTCACATGTAAATTATTCAACAACATAAAACATCCCATCCCGATGTTACACCTATCAGAGCACGACCCACTAAGGAGACTACACTAGACTCCAAGCATTCGCTTCTACTCAACTCATTTCTCGTTACCTGAAAAATAGTTGTAAGGGTGAGTTCCTCAATCAATATAATAAGTATTATAGAACATAATGTCATGTTAAGCAATTTAACACATTAATCACCCTAATCGCAACATACAATCAGTAACAGCACATCAGCTCAACATCAACATAAAGCACAAGTATGATCTCAAATCATACTCCACAACAACTCAAACACACGTATAATATTGGAATACATCCATTCATATTATACGCCATACATACATTATGCAATGAGACTCCACACATGCGGTACCGACTATTCTTGAACATATAGTTCAAGCTCACCGATCCCTCCAGATACGGCTACTAAGCTCACTAGTCCCACTCATTTGAGACCTAGTGACTCACTCACTAATTCCTCACCATGGGAATCAGCTACAGCCCCGAAGGCTAGACTATGCACACTAATCATCTAGCATGCAAACATCAACAACAATTCCACAATAATTCACTCACTAATTCCTCACCATGGGAATTAGCTACAGCCCCACAGGCTATGCTATGCACGCTAATCATCTAGCAATGCAGCATCAACAACAATTCACAACGGACATATGCTCACACTCTAAGCCATACAACAGTCCATTCACACATACATGCATAATACATACATTCACATCATTATGCATACCATCATACATCATCAACACATGTATCAACACATCATTATCATGTAAATCAATTAAACGCAGTATTAGCACGCTCTACTAATACCTATACTGCTCAAAACAGCGGGAAATAATCCCTATTACATCATACGCCAACATAGGCCAACTCTCAATTATGTACACAACATTAAAAAGCCAATTTTTCCACTCTGCAACAGTGTTAACCGGTTAACGCCCTGGGTTAACCGGTTAACGCAGGCAAAACACGCTCACTGCCCAAAACTTAACAGTGTTAACCGGTTAACGCCCTGGGTTAACCGGTTAACGCAGGCAAAACAGCACCAATTTCACAATTCATAACAGTGTTAACCGGTTAACACCCTGGGTTAACCGGTTAACGCAGACAAAACAGCAGTTCCTGCGCTAACACAAGGCAGAATGCCTAATTCTCCGCATTTTCCGCCGTTGGAGGACTTCCGGACCTCCGATTCCGATTCCGTAAAAAGCTACACTATCGGAAAATCACGACACATACAATCACGGATTCAATTTCAGTTTTTAACACAGTTTAACCAACGTAATTCCAGCATTCACCAATCCCAATTAGGGTCAAATAACGGCTTATCACTACCCATCACATATTATCCCATAATACCCATTAATCGACGATAAACCCCCCTTACCTGAGTTAATCGACGAATCTTTAAGCTCCAAGCTCTTCTCTCTTCAACCTTCAGCCCTTGCTCTGTCTCTTTGCCCTTTTCCTCTTTCACGATCGTTTCTCTGTTTTTCACGTGAAACTTTCTTTTTACCAAATGGGATTCTTTCTCTTATTTCCAACATATATATATTTTCCGAATAATAATAATAATCCAAAAATAATAATAATAAAATTTCCAATTATTTAATTAAATTAATAAATAAATTATTAACTCAATTTAAATAATTATTTTATTATTATCGGGGTGTTACAACTCTCCCCCACTAAAAGAGTTTTCGTCCTCGAAAACATACCTCAAGCGAACAACTCTGGGTAAGACTCCTTCATCTTACTCTCAAGTTCCCAAGTCACATTGCCACCTGCTGGTCCTCCCCAAGCTACCTTCACCAAGGCAATCTCTTTACCCCGCAACTGCTTCAACTCTCGATCCTCGATCCTCATAGGTGATGTCTCAACAGTCAGGTTATCTCTCACCTGTACATCATCTACTTGGACTACATGCGACGGATCATGAATGTACCTCCTCAACTGAGACACATGAAAAACCTCATGCAAATTCGCAAGTGACGGCGGTAAGGCGACACGATAGGCTACTTCCCCTATCCTCTCCAAAATCTGATAAGGACCAATAAATCGAGGTGTCAACTTCTTCGACTTCAAAGCTCGACCAACACCAGTTATCGGAGTAACACGAAGAAACACATGATCTCCCTCTTGGAACTCAAGTGACTTCCTCCTCTTATCATGATAACTCTTCTGACGACTCTGAGCAATTCTCATCTTCTCCTGAATCATCTTAATCTTGTCTGTAGTCTGTTGAACAATCTCCGGTCCAACCACAGCACTCTCACCGGACTCATACCAACATAAAGGTGTCCGACATCTCCTACCATACAAAGCTTCAAACGGTGCCATACCAATGCTCGAATGAAAACTATTGTTGTAGGTAAACTCAATCAAAGGCAAATAACAATCCCAAGCACCTCCCTTTTCCAAAACACAAGCTCTCAAAAGATCCTCTAGTGACTGAATCGTCCTCTCAGTCTGACCATCAGTCTGCGGATGATATGCAGAACTCAGTCTCAGCTTAGTTCCCAAAGCCTTCTGCAAACCTTCCCAGAACTTCGATGTAAATCTAGGATCTCTGTCTGAAACAATACTCGACGGAATACCATGCAAACTTACAACCTTCTCAATATACAACTCAGCTAATCTCTCTAACGGATAATCCATTCTGATCGGAATGAAATGAGCCGACTTCGTCAATCTATCCACAATCACCCAAATAGCTTCAAAATTCTTACTTGTCCTCGGCAAACCAGAAACAAAATCCATACTGATACTATCCCACTTCCACTCTGGAATAGCCAACGGTTGCATTAGCCCAGACGGCTTCTGATGCTCAATCTTCGACTTCTGACAAGTCAAACAGGAATAAACAAAACTCGCAATTTCTTTCTTCATTCCCGGCCACCAAAACAACTTCTTCAAATCATGATACATCTTTGTAGCTCCAGGATGAATACTCAAGCCGCTACGATGTCCTTCCTCCAGGATACTCTTCTTAAGTTCGGTAACATCCGGAATACACACCCGATTACCAAATTTCAAAACACCATTCTCATCAACTCTGAATTCACCAGTCACAATAAAGCAGGATAAATTTATTTTCAGAGTCCATATAACTATATACCAACTCGTAAATATGTGTAACACCATAGAAGTCGTCCTCACCACCCTCCGCAACTTCTTTTACAACTACACCACTATTTATTATTTTCTTCCCTTTTGTCCATGTTTGAGTGTAAAATTTATATTCATTTACAAAGTAAGTGTTCCATTCGTACATTGATGAGGGCCTTTGGATAAAATTCTCAAATGGATTATTTCAGGACTTAGTGAAACAATGTATGATAATTGTTGCTTGAACCATGGAGGAAAATAGGCATGTGTGTAACCACTCGATGGATGTTCACCCATGCTTTGAAAATAGTAGCTATTAAATGCCCTATTTTGAAGAAAAAAATCTAGGTTAAAGGTGACAAGTATATTTATCCAAAAATAAATACATACCTAATTTAATATACTTACTCAAGATATGGTTTAACTTCAACGCAATTAATCAACACATGAACATGAGCAGATTATATTTCTTTTTCAGACAGCCAATGCATACTCGTCTTTCCAGAAGGACGGTCGAGACGAGTAAAAACTAATAAGGTGAATTGACTTCTTTCACTAAAGTGAACTTCGTTACTTATGATTCTCAGAGTCAACATCAAATGATTGAAATAATGAGATCAAAAATTTGAAGTTTCTCGATGCTAGTAATGCACATATATTGATCCATCAACTCTTGCCTAATTTTTTATTGATCACTTTGAACCACCCATGAATCATTCAAATGGATACATCCATATATATTGAACAGGTACACCAACATAAGATTCATAAGAAAGATGCAAAGGGAGATGCTCCATATGGCGAAAATATTTTCTCTAACTTATAGAGAATGACAGGAATATTTTGGTCCAATTTAATGATGTCGTCTACTCTTAAAGTTGACACACAAATAACTTTAAAAAAATTGACTAATATCAATTAGTGGATTAAGAACGTGCTTGGGAAGTGAACTGGATTCAATTGGAAGCAATCATTCCATGAAAACATGACAATTATGACTTTTCATTCCATGCAGCTTCCTAGTTTTTTCATCAGTACATCTTGCCAAGTTAGAAGAATAACCATCGGGAATCCTCAACTCATTTAACCACCGACATACTGCTTTTGCTTCTTCGGGAATAAGAGTGTAACAAGCCTTGGGTTTTAATAATTTTCCATTTGGTTGAGGTTTCAACTCCAAGTCTTTTCGATAACACAAAAGTTCTAAGTCCTTTCTAGTCTTCTCATTATCTTTTATCTTGCCTTAGACATCCATCACCGTGTTAAATACATTATAAAAAAATCTTTTCAATGTGCATAACATTCGCAACAAATTATCCTTCCAATAAGGGAGGTTTGAAAAAATACTTCTTTTTGTCCAATTATGTGTGTCCCCATATCCTTGAATTCTGCATGCTTTACCATTATTTGTGAGTTTTTATAGGTCACAAACACTATCCATACTTCAGCCGATGACATATGAGGGGGAAGGAGATCTGTTACTTTTTTCCCTTTTCTAAAAGAATTATTATTTTTATAAATACATGGTTTAGAGGTAAGAACCTACGGTGAAGTCAAACCACAAACCTTTCCCACCCATTTCCAAAGTAAACACTTTTGTATGTCTCATGCAAGGCATACATCTCATTTTTCCATGCGTACCCCAACCAGACGACATGCCATAAGCAGGAAAGTGGTTAACTTTCCACATCAAAGCACCTTGCATATTAAAGTTTTGTTTACGAGACACGTCATAATTCCATTCTCCAGTCCACAACCTCTTCAGATCATCAATTAAAGGTTGTAAATAAACATATATTCCCACATTTGGACTCGACGATCCTAGAATGAGGAATGTCAAAAACATGTAAGGTTTCATCATACACATCTCAGGAGGGATATTGTACAGGTTAACAATAACTGGACACAATAATAGGCAATTGTTGACGATTGGATATATGGAGTAAGACCATCCGAGCTTAATCCAAGCCTGACATTTATTGGTTCTGCTGTAAGATTTGGATGTACTCTATCAAAGTGTTCCCATGCCTTTCCATCATATGGATATCTCATCATGCCTGGATTACTTATATTTGTATGATGCCATGTCATTTGGCTTGCACTATGAATTGATGCAACCATTATTTGCAATCTAGGTATTATTGGAAGATAGAACATGGACTTCATTGCAACTCGTGTTTGCTTTTGAACAACTCCTTTACTATGAACTAAATACCCCAGACTCTGACAAAACTTACATTCCTTCAATCCCCCATCATTTGTACCAAACTCATTGTCATAAAACAACATACAACCTCCAATGCAACGACCAATCTTTTTTACTTCTAGTCACAACTTCGATAAGCATCACCTACTTTTCTCCTTTTGGACTGCTCCTCTTGGGTTTCCTCCACCGCTTGGGATGTCATGATTCTCTTCTGGTTGAGGTTAAGCTCCAAGTATTCTTTCTCCCTTATAAGCCTACCAAGATTAGATCGAAGATCGGCATTCTCTTTCTCTAAGCTTTTTATAGTCTCTTTGAGTTTCCCTACCTCAGAGGTACGAACTACTGCAAGCACGGGTTGTATCATGTTCATAGATGGCTCCAACAGAAACGGAAAAATAACTTCTTCAACCATGTCTTTGACCCACTGCATATAGGCCTCCTTGGCAATGAAATTCTTCTTTCCGAACTCAGATCTTCCTTGAGGCCGAACTTCTTTCCAAGCTTTGACGATCTTCTTTATCAACTCCAGATTGTCAACCCCTTCATATAAAAGAAAGTTCTCTATATGTTCGGAATATGGCTTGTGCATCAACGGGTAACCCAACTAACACAAAGATATCCTTGGATTGTAGTTAATTCCATCATTTGTACCTATGAGGGGCACATTGGGGAAACTTCCACAATTAAGCATAACCTTAACATCATCATAAGCTCTAGATTACCATAAAATGTCATTAGCGGTGAAAGACATGATTCTCTGAGACCACTTAAGATTGTCCTTGTTCCTGACGAAAGGACCTTTGTTGGGTAGGTGTGAAATAAACTACCTATACAGCTGAGGAACACAGCACATGATAATACTCTACTTCTTCTGAGTCCTCGTATGAGTAGAGTAATAAATGTCAGCAAGAAGTGTAAGAACTAGATTCTTGGACAGGAATATGTGAATGGATACAAGGTCCACAAAGTCTTCCATACTAGGAAGCAACACAATCCCATAGATGAGCAAGGCGAATACATCATTGAAAGCTATCCAACTTCCAACATCGGCAAAGTCAATGGACTTCTCAACCAAAAAATTAAGAGTAAAACTGTGGGTTCCACCTTTAGGCTTAAGGTTAAGCTCTACTTCCTTTTTCTCTAAATGCAAAGCTTCTACTAAAAGATGAGACTTCGGTAGTTCCTTGGTACTGACGTAAGGAACTTGATCCTTAATTCCGACCCCTAAGATATATGAGTATTTGTCATACCCAAAAATTCACCCTACCCTTAACAATGCTCATATAGGTCACTAATCCTAAACATTTGCATATCATCTTCATCCATTCATTTCATTTAAATAAGCATGGTTCAACACAAGGAGACATGTGACTTGGATTCATAGCCTTGTGCTTGCACCTAGTGGATACTAGGGTTTGTCAGTAATTTGAGGTGAATCGAGCAATCAAACCCTAATCTCTTGGTTTATAACATTGGTGGACAATTTCATTTGCATGATAAATCAATTATCTTAAGGCATTTGATCAAGCATGATCATGCCTTGATCTTTGAGGTTTGGCACATACTCGGTTGGCCAGGTGTTCATTGGGTTTCATACCTCGCTTCACTCTTGGATACATGTTCATTCAAAGTCAGTCATTTGATTCTTGGTTACATGTTTCTTGATGCATGATCCATCAGTACATCTATACTTCCATTCATTTCATGTAGCCATGGTCCATTTTCATTCAATGTCATTCATTCATTATGATACATGGGGTGATAGTTCATGTCATCATTTGGTTCATTCATCTGTTTTCTTAGACTTTGCATTTCAAGTGGTCCAATCCATATTAAGACATGGCATGTTCCATAAGCATACAAAGTTTTCTCCAAATCTAAGTCATTTGGTTTGTTTGACTTGCAAGCCTTGTTATCATTTGGATTTGTTAGTCCACTGCATGTTGTTATTGGGTTCACCTTTGTGTCATAATCCTTTTCCAAATTGATTTTAGTTTCAAATTCATTTTCTTTTCAAATTGGTTTTAATTTCAAGTTAATTCTAGAGGTTCAAATTGTTTTTTGAGGTTCAAGTTAATTTTAATTAATTTTGGAGATTCAAATTGATTTTTGAGATTTAGATTAATTTTAGTAATTGTTAATCCTTTTTTAAATTTCAAATCGTTTTTAGAAGTCTCAATTTATTTTTAGAAATTTAACATCATACTAATGGTCCATTGTTGATTAATTAGAGGTTAACCCATTCATTTTTCATGACCCATATATATATAACTGCGTGTGTGTGTGTGTGTGTGACTCATAAATAGCAAAAGGAATGGAAACAAATGTAAATTTTCAAAAAATTTAATCAATAGGACGATCTATACGAGTCATATGTCGACCTATTCGAATCACGTGTCGACCTTTTGGAAGCATGTGTCGACCTGTAAGGTTATGTGCTGCCTATAGGTCGACTTGAAGACTCGGCACATGAGACAGAAATTGTAGACTTTAATATTGTAGCATATGTGTTAACCTGTACCATACATGTGTCGACTTGAAGTTTATAAAATTCATTTATAGGTCGACCTATAGACGTATGTGCCAAATTTCTTATGCTTAACACAATATTTTGATGCACAGTATTTTTCCAGACCATTTCCAACAATGTTGACATGCTTCCTAATGCAAGAAGGCTAAAATGCACAACTAGACTTGGATGATACCGTCCAATGTACATAAACGTTATTTCCTAGTTTTGACATCATTCAAGTCATATCTAAATGGAATAATGCACTCACATACTCCTCCTTTTTTATGATGGCAAAACTTGAGACGATGTGTTCTTGTTCATGGAAAGCTCCCTCAGAATGTGTGCATCATGTATCATACTTCTCCCCTTTGACAACATAAAAAAGAAACGAAGTACATAATTAGAAGTGTCACATATATACAACATATATGATAAGACACAAACTAAATAAATAACACAACAATAATAATAACCATAAGTACTTAATACAACAACCATTGCCTAAATTCAAATAGTTAAAGATCCATTATTAATACATAAACCAAGAGCCAAACAAACAATAATCCAAAATGAACATGCATAAAGACACCAAACATGAATTAACAAAATGAATAAAGACACAAGACACCAAACATAACCAAATACCACCAGACCAATCTCACAACACATCTTTTAAACACCAATATATCTTCTCCCACATCCTCTTGGTGCACCCCTTTGTCAGCCATGTCCTTCATTATGGTATTGAGAATTTATAACATCACACATCTCTCTGTAAAAACTCTTATAATGATGAGAGTCGTCCTCATGTGTAGAAATAATAAGATTAATTCTAGCCAAAATGGCTTCATGATTTACATTCATGTTAGTGCGTAAGGACACCAATGCCTCGGTCACATATGAAGCAAAGGCCTCAAAGTTGGAATCTAGAATGGAAAAATGTTGTTGCATCAGATTATATTGCTCTATTTGTCCAACCTCAAATGTGATTTTCCTTTGACACTCATTAGCATAGCGCTCATATTATTGTACCTACATATTTTGAAGCATAGTAATAATGGTGGTAGTGTCAGCATAATTAGCACCAGAACCTGCACCATGATGCTCTCCAACAGGTGTACCATGCATCATAACACCTTCTTATTGGAGATTTTGGTGATCCCCAGAATGATGCTCATCCTCCATATGGATACCTTCTTCTTCACCGTCATCCTCAGAAGCAGTAGGATCATCAAATTTATAAGTTCTTATGGAATTCTTACTAGCAAGGAAGTAATATTCTCTTCGTTGAAAATCCCAAAAGCATCCCAAATTTGTAAGAGTCCTTTGAGAAAACTCTTGTGCAGACCCGAGAGACTTGTATGACAGGTTAGGCAATCCAATATTGAATAATTTCATAATCTTTGAAATCATATATACATAGAAAAATGAAGTACCTTTGTTGCACTTCTTTATAGAAAACATCCTAAAAATAATGTAATGAGTCCAATTTATCTTAAGCTTTATGAGCAGAAAGTAGATCAAGTGAACTTTAGAATAACCAATTCTTGAAAAACCACCATTTTTCGGATGGAGAACGTGAGAAATAAGCCAAAGCAAAATCCTTGGAAGCATCTTTAGTTGTTGAGTAGTAAGAGCTTCAAAGCTACCTTCAGAACAAGGAGCTCTAAGCATTTCGTTTACCATAGCATTCTCATTATAATCAACATGAGTATAAATATTTTTCACCAACGGATTCGGTTCATCTCCCACATCAGGATCAATAATAGTTATCCCAAACAAATAATTCCATAATTCATCTGTAAACTCATAAATCACATTCCCAATGGTAAACTTAAAATGAGAACCATCTTTTGCATGCAGCCCAGAATAGAACACACAAATAAGATCCTCAGTGTAATCTTATGCAAGTTGCAAAAAGTAGTCAGTCTTCTGGTGAGAGACCAACTCAACAACACTAGGAAGAGCCAACTGAGCAACAAATTTGGCTTTCCACACATATTGTTTTACCACTAGCCTATCCTTGTGCTTTTCTTCAAACTCCTTAATACACCTTTGAGATACCAATGAGAAGGGAGTTTCTATAGAATTAGATGAGGAACTAGCCTTTCATTTACCTTTAGAATTAGCCCCAGTCTTTGCTAGCTTAGGAGCCATTGAAAAAGTTGAGATAGGATGTGCACACCAAGTGTTTGATAGAATGTTTGAATGAAATGTGATGGAGGATGGGAGATTTAAGAATGCTCACACACTCAAACAAGACAAACAACCAATAAAACACACAAGAAAGTAAGGATATATCAAGAACAAGTATGAATTTTGAACTTTTATGACTTAGAGAAACAAAGAGGGTTTTTGAAATAACAAGAGGGAAAAATAAGATGAATGGAAAAGATTTAATGAAAATATGAATGAAGATGAAATGGGTTGAGAGAGACAAAACAAGATTTAATGAAATTGAATGACTTTTATGAGATGAGATGAAGTTTGGAGACTTGAGAGCTTTGGGTGTATGAATGTGAAATGAGTAACTTTTTATCAAAGAGAGAATATGAGTCGACCTCTGAGTTAATGTGCCGACCTATTGAAATTATGTGTCGACACATACTTAAGTGTTTAATCAAGAATAAAAAAATTAATTCTACAGGTCGACCTATTCACGAATGTGTTAGCACATCCTGAAGCATTTTTTACAAATAAAAAAAATCAAATTATGTGTCGACCTATACAACCATGTGTCGACGCATTATGGACAAAACTTGACAAAATTTGACAAAAATCACACTTATGACTTATGAAATGATTTTTGATTACTCATATTGATTTATGCATGACTAATAAGTAAGAGGCTTATGCATAAGCAATTTGGTGGTTTGAAAGCAATGCAAACACAAAAGTAAGCATGAGATGGAAAAAGATGTAAATCAAGTATGATGACATTTAGCATAAAGCCACTATAAACATATGAAATGAAACACACACTGGTTGCATTGATTTTTTTTTTGAAAGTGAACAAATATTACACATATCATACACATACTACATCATATACCTTTGAAAAATAAACAGGTAAAAGAAATACTCACTTACAAAATAAGAAAAAGGATTGAAATGATATAAACTCACCATACGGAAGATAGAGAATGAACAAGCATTCCACGAGAAACTTTCGAACGAAAGTTGAAATGAACACAACAAGTTTCACAAACACAAACAAAACCAAAATGCTCTTACCACTTTTCTCTTTGTACGAGTATTTGAGAGTGCTATTAATAATGTACCCAAGAGTCTCTTTGACTTTATGATCATCCTAATACTTGAAATTTCAATCTTGTTCAATTGTGATAATCATCTCGCTCCTCCTCACATTTTCTAATCTTAGGTTGATCAATCCCTAGTTTGATGAACTTGAGTATGTCTTGTTGAAGATAACCTACATCATTAAGAACAGTACATTTTTCTACGCTTCTCGGATAGAAAACATTAGTAATAATAGATAAACTTTTACAAATTAAAAGAACACTAAACATTAACCTCTTTAGTAACACATTTTATCTTCCTTGTCACCAAGTAAATAAATAGAGAAGTGTTATAAGTATTATGTCTTGAGCTTCCACGAACGCGATCCCATACTCTCTTCATAGTGCCAAGACATTATCCTGCAAGATCAATGACTAGTGCTAGGTACCCAATCTTCATTAGATCCTTGATGATTAGTGAAACCTTGGTTGCATTTAGGCTACCATTGATGAGTGCCTTTGGGGACCAAGAGTCTCCTAAAGTTACACTTTGCAATGGTATGACCCTTTATGCAAGAATAAGGGTAATACACATTATGAGAAGATGCTCTTTTTCTATTTGAACTCTTTTCAACATAACTATACCTTCTATAAGGATTATGATAAGGCATATCATATTTTGAAGTGTCAATAGTAAAAGTGACTTTGGGTTGCAAAGCCTTGTTCAACTTGGCTCTAAGATCTCTTGATTCTTTTTGTCAAATATGAAAAGTCTCACACCAAAACCACGAGGTTCTATTATCATCACATTTATCTTTTAAAATATCTAACATAAATTTCCTTAGAGATTCCATATTCTTTTCATTTTCCAACATTTTAGTTTGAAAATGAGAGAAAATTCTTTTGTTTGATGCAAGTTTTTTGAAAGCTTTTATGGCTTATCTTTTTAGATTTTCAAAAGATTCTTGCAAATGAGAATAATATAAGTCATGAGTAGCTTTAGGCTTATAGTGACTTACATTCTTTTTCTTTCCTTTGTTTGCCATATAACACATCTATGTTGATTCTTCGCTTGAGCTAGAACTTTCTCCACTTGAAGAACCATTTTCGCTTTCCCAAGCAAAATAAGCCCTTCTAGGCTTATTGGATCTCTTGTGATGACCCTTTTTCATTTTCTTTCACGATTTGAGAACACTCCGGCCTAATGTGACCTTCTTTGCCACAATGGTAGCATGTACTTCTACCCTTACTTTTATTCTTCTCATCTTCCTTTGGTGAATTTGACAACCTTCTGGATTTGCCATGATCCTTCTTTTTGGAGTACTAATTTGCTTGTTTCCACATATATCTGTTGT